>NC_052048.2:126240050-126550550 GCF_903992535.2 Arvicola amphibius
AAACCCAAACCAACAGGGATGAAGTGCTAGCTATACTCCTGCTCCAGAAATGAAAAACTGTTTTCTAAGCAGCATTCAGAGTTGCTCTTGCACAAAGCAATCAAGGTCAACAAATGAAGAAATACAGTGTCTGTGTCCAGTCTAGTGGAGATCATCAAAATGAGACAAGAGCCCCTGATCTCAAGTTCATGACCTCCTTGGTAAACAAAGAACAACACACAGAGAGTCATATACAAGTTGAAGTAATTATCATAACAATAATACTATATTAATATGTATGCATTATGCTAATGCTATACCATTTAACCTGCTAACTACTATGCAAACGGTTTATTCTCAAAGCAAATCTCTAGGGATGGGCTATCGCCACTCACAGGTGACTTTTTTTTTTTTTTGATTTTTCGAGACAGGGTTTCTCTGTGGCTTTGGAGCCTGTCCTGGAACTAGCTCTTGTAGACCAGGCTGGCCTCGAACTCACAGAGATCCACCTGCCTCTGCCTCCCGAGTGCTGGGATTAAAGGCGTCACAGGTGACTTTTACTGAGGTTAGCCAGCATACCCACGACTAGCAAAATGTCTAAGGAATGAAAATGTAAACTCAGATTGTCACTCTGATTCCAAACCCTGCACATCACCCCAAACCCCAGTGATTTGGTAGCCACTGAGGTTTTCTTAGAAGCCATAGAAGACTTGTTCATCTTGTCACACCTACTTGCCTCCAGGCACGGTGGTCTAATCCACTGTACTGCCTTTGGGGGTCTAATTATTGGCATGGTGGGAAGTTTCCTAATATTATCAACGGCAAATGTGATGTTTAGCCAGTTACGATTAAGTGGCTGTGTGGTCGGCAGGCCAAAGAACATCTGCAGCATTCTCTCTGTGAATGAATGCGTTCCATGGGATAAACACAACTGAGTTCTAAACAGCCCCTTTGCAGGTACATCTTTGGAACACAATCCACAGATGAATTGGAAGCCTTCTAAATGACAACAGACAAAAGAGACGGAAAAGCCTCCCTCAGAATTGGTCTCTGCACCCAGCCCCCACAGCTCCCCTGTCCTCAGTGTCCTTGGAGAAACTCCTAAACTTGGAGACCGACTAAAATAGACTCCGCCTTTCAGTTCCCTGTTCTGTCCTGCTTTCTGGCTCTCCCTTCTCCTCTCTTTCTACAGATTCTTGTTCACTATTTAAAGACCTCATCCTCAGCATAATTGTGTTTTTCCATTTTAATTTACTGAGATTTACCTTTATGGCTGTGTTTTTCTCTGAAAACATCCCCACCACGGGCTCTTTAAACCGCGCTGAAGCTCCATTCCTCTCAACAGGAGGATAACAGCTCGCCCGCCACAAGACAGCTTGCTTGCATCATTACTCAGACAACAGCTTTTACCGTTAGTATTTTTATTTCAAAATCAGAGTCAGCAGAGATGTTCATTAATCTGTGAGGACGTCACCCCTAGAAGCCAGAGACTATAAATATTTTTTGTTGCTACTTCATAACTGTAATTTTGCTACTGAGCAGTGTCTCAGTTCCTAAGGCCGTCAGAAATACGTGTTTTCCAGTCGTCAAGATTCATAGGTTGAGATCCCCTGCATTAGTGGTTTCTTCTAGTGACTGGAACATAGGCACTGTTTCACACTGGAGGCTGAGGTGAGGATGCTCTGTACTTCACAAAATTGGAAAAGCAGCACTCTTGTGCTTGACTTTATGGAATGCTTACATTTAAAAGCATTACATGCTCATGGTAGCACACTGAGTAAGACAGAGTGTACATGAGGAGCTTACCTGTGTTCTTGTCTCGCTGATACAGCATATATCTTCTGTCACGCCAACAGTATGAGATCCTAAAAAGATAGATACCATAGATCTGCTTTTCCATTTTTAAAGTTGATTCTCTGCCAATAATACTCTGTCAACTGATTTTTTCCTTTAATAATATATAATGGCCATATATATTGGCTCCAAACTCAATAATGCAGCTTTTCTATTTTTACATTCTACTGCACTGTATAGCCACATCAGGGTGTACCCATGCATACTGTTTATGAATACTCAAATACCAGTTTTGCCTCGGTAAGCACCATTGCCCACAGCGTCATTGCATGCATGCCTTTTATTTCTGTAGCATAAATCCCCAAACTGGGATAAGTAGGATTGATAATTTATTGATTTCTGCAGATAAAGATTCTCTTCTTGATCAAATGCTAGCCACGTTCCTCACCGTTCTTAGCCATCTAGACCTACTAGGATTTGAACAAACCCAGGCTGTAAAGATGGCTCAGTGGGCTTGTTGTACAAATATAATGACTTAATTTTAGACCCCAGAACCCACACAAAGTTGGACATAGTAGCTCATGTCTGACATCCCGATTCTTCTATAGAGAGATGGGTGGTAGAGACAGGAGAATGCCTGGAAGGGGTACTTAACCCAGCATGCCCCGTGGCAAACAGCAAAGAGACCCATCTCTGACTAGGTGGAAGGCAAGGCCCTGCATTTGAGGGTGTCCTTTGATCTCTCCATGTGTGCCATGAAACACCCATGCATGCTTGCTTATACTCATACACGAGTGCACATACCTCTCTCTCTCTCTGTCTCTCTGTCTCTGTCTCTCTGTCTCTGTCTCTCTCTCTCTCTCTCTCTCTCTCTCTCTCTCTCTCTCACACACACACACACACACACACACACCTGTTTTAACAAACTCCAAAATAG
Organism: Arvicola amphibius; assembly: GCF_903992535.2. NCBI lineage: Eukaryota > Metazoa > Chordata > Mammalia > Rodentia > Cricetidae > Arvicola > Arvicola amphibius. The sequence goes on from NC_052048.2 coordinate 126,242,761, forward strand.
TTTCTCGAATGTCAAAGCAACATCTGTAAGACTAATTTGTCATTACAAGTATGTACCTTCCCAAGGAAGCTCAAGGCTGTCAAAAATGTTTCCTGCCTGGTCCAGCCACCAGAGGGACAAGACCCATGTTATTCAGTCTCTGTGGGAAGATAGATCCCTAACTTCCTGACTTTGAGAACTAGCTAGTATCACTAACACCCACCAACCCTCTGACTCTACTGAGACCCGACTTGGTTGCTGCCTCATTCTCCCTGTAAGATGTCTGGGTACGTCTGTGCAAACCACGTTGCCTCTCAGTCTTTAGGTTGGGCTCTTTTGTCATAGTTCTTACTGGCAAAAATCTGTCCTTGTCTCTTGAGCTTATGTCTGACTTAACAAAAGAAAAAAATATTCTGTTCTTTTTTCCTAATGTGAATTCATAACAATACAAAGACCACAATTCTGAGAAATGTTAACTTGAAAGATATGGATTATAGGAGAAGCAATAATATGTCATTGCATGGGCTGGAGAGATGGCTCAAGGGTTAAGAGCACATGGTTGCTCTCCAAGTGGACCTGAGTTCAATTCCCAGCACCCACGTGGCAGCTCACAACTGTAACTCCAGTTTCAGGGGATCGGACACCTCCACACCACACTTTGTTTTGTGTATAAAACAAAGTTAAACTACAGAGAAACCCTGCCTCGAAAAATTTAAAAAAAAATTATAATTACATCCTTCCAGCCGTGCCTGTTCAATAACTGAAGTGGAAAGTGCCTGCTTAATTTTCATGAAGAAGAACAAGTTTCTTCAAAGGATAATAAACTTGACTAAATTCGGTCAAAGTTAAAATGTGGAGTCTGTCTATTTCTGTTATTTTCTTACATTTTTATCTTGTGTATTAGTTTGTTTGCAGAGACAGGGTCTTGCTGTGTAGACAAGGCTTGCCTCAGGTTTATAATCCTCCTGCATCAGCCCTTTAAATGATAGGATTACAAGTGTGTACCACATGCCTGCCACCCCTGACTATTTTAGTATTTGTTAATCTGCACATCTCAAGGCTCCCATGAACTCTAAGACCGTTCCAATCCTGGGATCAATTACCAATAGGCAAACTGGTAGACTATTAGGAAACAAAATGCCAAAGGTGTCCTGAAGCATAGTCCCAGCATGCACTGGCACAGGTGAGGAGGTCAGTCCCTCCCACACACCACTCCGTGTGACTTGCCTCGTAACTGAAGAGCCAGCACCTCACATGGCACCTGAGGTAGGAATATAATGTCAGCACAGGGCCAAAGATCACCAGTATCCACAGCTACATTGCTCCTGGTGTGGTGGTTAATCAAAACAAAATAAAAAACAAATAGCAACAGCAATAGCAACAACAAGAACAACAAAAAGCCCTAACCAAAAAACTCTTCTACAGTCTAAGTTTTTATTGCATACTTTAATTTGATAGACTGGAGTGAGACCTTAGAATGAGAGCATTTTTAATAGTGTATTTACTATTAATTTGGCACCAGCCACCGCATTCTAAGTCACTAATAACTACACACCAGGTTCCTTATTTAATATATATATATATATATATATATATATATATATTTCTTATAACAAGGAAACTTGGTTCACAATTCTCAAGCTTTCTTTGTTTTTAGAAAGGCATTCATTTAAACATTATGAGCAACGGATAAGCCCCTGGCCTGGTTCATGAAAAATGACACCTCATCGATCAAAATTCAACACACACTATTCAAGAACACATTTATTAAATATAATAAGCACAAGTTCAATTGTGGATCCAACTTACTGGCCCAGATGAGAGGAGTCCTTTCCTTCAGAACAAAATGCAGGCAGGCAATTCCCTGCTGCCTGTGACACACAGTGACTTCATGACACCCAAGTACCCAGAGGGGACTGACTATAAATAAACGCCCAGCTTTCCCCTTAGTGTCCTCAACCGAAAGGCCAGGTGAGACTATAACAGCTTGAAATAAGTCGCCTGTGCCCCAACGCCATGGACGGCTATTTGTTAAAAATTCCTAGCGATCTTGCTGACAATTCCCCCATAAGTACTTCTTTCTCTGTTTTTCCTTTCCTAACCTAGTAAGGCAGTGTGGTGCTCAGGGTGCTGCACACCGTGGAGCAGGATATGGGATTCTTATTCCCCATCCGGTCATGTATAAACTGAACCTTTGAAGCTTAAAAAAATATTCATTTTTATTGAAGAAATGGAAATGCCCAACTCAAAAGCTGGCTGCACTGGTTTTCCCACATAGGTTTTAGAAAAGAAATAATGCGCTGGGCTGTGGTAGTGCATGCCTTTAATCCAGGCACTCAGAAGTCAGAGGGAGGTGGATCTCTATGAGTTCAAAGCCAGCCTGGTCTATAAGAGCTAGTTCCAGGACAGCCAAGGCTACATAGAGAAACCCTGTCTCAAAGAAAGAACAAAAGGAAAAAAAGGAAAAAAAGGAAGGAAGGAAGGAAGGAAGGAAGGAAGGAATCAACAAGGCAACAGAGACGCATGAAAACAAACTCAGTGTAATATATGTTATACTAAAACAGAAAACAATGCAAAGACCAGAGGACGAGGGAGGAATTGGATGCTCATGCCTGTCATAGTAATACTTAGGAGACTGTGGCAGGATTTTGTAAATTGAGGGCCAGCCTGGATTACAATAATGAGTTCCAGGCCAGCCTGGGGTATAGAATAAGATCTGGTCTTCACAATTAATTAATTAATTAATTAATCCAAACAGATTCCCCTTTTCCTTTTCTCATATGACTAACTTTAGCATTGAGTATATTTATAACAAGCAGTATAACTTCTATAATTAGCATTTAATATTACTGTTATTAGTGGCAGGGGGAGATGCAGGTATGTGCAGGTCAGGGGACAACTCTGTAGAGCTGGTTCTCCCTTTTCCCCTTCAAACACATTCCAGGAATTGAACACTGGTTATCAGGCTTGTATAACAAACACATTTAACCTCTGAGCCAACTCAACGGGCCTAAAACTAAAATTTAAGGGAAGTACAAACTCAGTACTATTATGATTTGGATAAATGTCCCAGTGCCCAAGTGTTAAAGGCTCAGCTCCTCCCTATGCTGAAGGAAGGTGACAAGACCTGTCAGAGGTGGGGCTTAATGAGAGACCCTTTAGTTCCTGGAGGTGTGTCCTTGGAGAGGGATGGTAGGTCCTCCCTACTTCCTCTTTTCTTTTCACTTCCCAGCTAGCAGGTTTTTAAGACTTCGAAGGAGACAGGAAACTAGCAGATCTTCCTGCCATACAGTCGGGTCGTATCTGAGTGTGAACTAGCAGATCTTCCTACCACACAGTAAGTCGTATCTAAGAGTAAACTAACTAGGAGATCTTCCTACCATATACTCAGTCGTATCTGAGTGTGAACTAGCAGATCTTCCTACCACACAGTAGGTTCTATCTGAGTGTGAACTAAGTAGCAGATCTTTCTACCATACAGTCAGTCGTGTCTGAGTGTAAACTGCATTAGTTTGCTGATGCTGATTACCCCTGTTGTTATGGTGGTAGTTCCGTGCATGCGTGCTATGTCATGAAATTTAATTGTAGATTAAATGTGCATGATTTATTCTGTTACCGTTGTACCATTGTTGGTTTTTTTCCTTTTAATAGAATTTAAATTCTCAGCCATAATTGAAGGGCTCTCTCACAGGCCCAAACATTGCAAACATGGCACACTGGCAGGCCTTTTCTTCTGCCCGCCCCCCACTTTCTTCTCCCTTGCTAAACTATTAGATTACTTTCCTAGAGCTAGCCTCCAAGGTCTATTTGGCCACTTACTTTCTTGTGCCTAACTAAAGCTCCAAGAACCAACAATCAAAATTCATTATCTGACTATACTGGCTAACATATTCAGATTTACCAGCTCACCCTAACACAGATTTCCCCTTTTTCTCCCTAAAATCCACTCCTGCAGGAATACCTGCTTTTGTTTCTGTCCAACCCAGAGGAAGCCACCCCTACTCTACTCCCTACCCCTGCTTATCCCTGCAGGGTAAAAATCTCCTTTGTGCTGAGAATTTGGTATTTGTGTGTGTTCAGTGCTGACTCCAGGCACCCCTTACAGTAACAACATCAAAGGAGAAGGAGTTCAGAATTTAAGGTCTCTAAGTTCTTAATTATTCAGAAGAAGGCTGGGAGTGTTTTTTGTTCTTGCTGATTTTATTTGGTTTGATTCTAGTTTTTGAGACAAGGGCTCAGAGAACAGCTAAGTCTGACTGTGAACAAATTTACTAGGTAAAATGCTGAGATAACAGGTGTGTGTCACATACCTGCCTTAGATCAAACTTGTTCCTATTAGACTTTGTTAATTCAAGTGTGTGCTCCAACTATAAATCAAAGATCGGTCTGTAAGTCTCTTTCTTAATTGTGTCTTTGTGTGGTTTGGGTATCAGGGTAACTATAACCTTATAAAAAGAGTCTGGTAATGTTCCTTCTATTTCTATTGTGTAGAACAATTTGAGAAGTATTAGTACTAGCTCTTCTCTGAAATTTTGGTAGAATTCTGTGCTGAAACCATCTGGCCCTGGGCTTTATTTATTTATTTATTTTTTGATTAGCCATCATAGAAATGCAAATCAAAACCACTCTGAGATACCATCTTACACCTGTCAGAATGGCTAAGATAAAAAACACTAATGGCAACTTATGTTGAAAAGGATGTGGCATAAAGGAAACACTCCTCCCCTACTGGTGGGAATATAAACTTGTACAGCCACTTTGGAAATCGATATGGCAGTTTCTTAAAAATTGGGAATCAATCTACATCAAGACCCAACTATACCAATTTTAGGCATATACCCAAAGGATGTACAATCATATCACAAGGATACTTGCTTAATGATGTTCATAGCAGCATTATTCATAACAGCCAGAACTTAGAAACAACCTAGATGCCCCTCAACCAAAGAATGGATAAATAAAATGTGGTATATTTACACAGTGGGGTACTACTCAGCTTTGGAAAAAAATGACCTCATGAAATTTGCAGGCAAATGCATAGAACTAGGAAAAAATCATTTTGAGTGAGGTAACCCAGACCCAAAAAGACAAACATGGTATGTACTCAATCATAGGTGGTATCAAGGATGAGATAATCAACCTACAATCCACAGCCCTAGAGAGACTACATAACAAGGAGGGCCAAAAGAGAGATGCATGGATTTCCCTGGGAAGGGGAAGTAGAAAGGGTCTCCTGGGTAAACTGGGAGTGGGGGTTGGGAGGAGGATGGAGGGAATGGGAACTAGAAGGAGCAGGTTGGGTGAACTGGGTGTGGGAGGCAGGTTGGAGGCAGGATGGAGAGGGAGGGATGTCCCAACAAGACATTTCAGGGTTAGGGTAGCATTTCAGGGTTAGGGTGGCATTTCAGGGTTAGGGTGACATTTCAGGGTTACGGAGAACCTGGTGCAAGGAAAATCCCCATGAAGCTACAAAGATGACCCCAATTAAGACTCCTAACAATGGTGGAGAGGGTACCTGAACTGGCCATCTACTGTAAGCAGATTGGTAACTTCCCTAATTGCCATCAGAGATACTCTGTCCAGTAACTGATGGAAGCAGAGGCAGAGATCCACAGGCAGGCTCTGCTCTGAGCTCTGAGAGTCTTGCAAAAGAAAAGGAGGAGGGGTTGTACCAGCCACGGGGGGGGGGGGGGTCGTAATGGAGGAACACACATAGACAGCTGACCTTAGCTCATGGGAGCACATGGATGTGGGACCAACAGTGAGGGAGCCTGAATGGGACTGACCTAGGCCCTCTGCATGTATGTGACAATCATGCAGCTTGGTCTCTTAGTAAGGCTTCTAACAGTGAGAGCAGAACCTCTCCCTGGCGTTTAGCTGGCTTTTGGTAATCTGGTCCCCATACTGAATTACCTAGGCCCAACTCGATGTAAGGGGAGGAGCTCAGTCCTGCCTCAACTTGATGTGCTATACTTTGTGCAAGCCCATAGGAGTCCTGTTCCTTTCTGAATAGAACTGGAGGAGGAGTGGATGGGGAGGGGGTATATGGGAAAAGGGAGAAGATGGGAAGAGAAGAGGGAGAGGAAAATGGTTGTATGTAAAATAAATTGGAAAAAAGTTATTTAAAAAATAAAAGATAGCCATAATTCCTTAAGAGCAATGGTTAAGTTGAAAATATTAAGAAATATGATGGATGGGTGCCTTTGGGTCATCCCGTAAAATAAGATTACCTTGGCATTTTTATTCTTGCTACGTTTTAAACAAACAAACAAACAAAACAAACTAAAGGTGTATTTATAAAGTGTGTAACAGCCCAAACATGAATGGGGAAAAATGGAATACCATGAACTTTAAGAATTCAAAAGAAGGCAAAAATTGGAAAAAAATGATACTAAAAATTAAAAGTTATATAATATTTTGATGGCCTTGGTGTGGATTGTCTAAATTCACCACCAGAGTGTAAACACTCATTAAACAATAAACAAGATGATAGACCTGAGCTCAGCTCAGTTCCCACGAGGTATAAGGTTGTGTGTACATCAGAGGACCAGAGAATGCCTCTCATCAACTCAACCCCTTTAAACTACTTATTCCAAAGTCTTGAAAGTGATTAAAAGCAAGTTCTTTTTGTCAAAAATGACAGGAAGCACTGACTGATGCAGTTGAAAAAGCAAGGGATGGGATAAGCGCCACGGAGACAAAGGCCATATCTGTGCCGTGAATTGAACACAAAGAGAACGAAACCAAAAAAAAAAAAAAACAAAAACAAAAAAAAAAAAAAACAAAAAAAAAACTACCCAACACATACCCAAAGAGCTGGCTAGCAGGTGACCAGCCATTCTAAGGGAACTCGCACAACACTTCCTGCCCAAGTGGGACATCTCTGGTAGGCAGAGTGCACAGTCTCTAGCACCTGTGAACGCCTATTCTTCCTCGGATTTGGGAAGGTGAAGTCTTTGCCTGCATGACGGAGCCAGAACTCCTTTAAGAGAGCTGCACTAAATTTAGCCAGGCCAGATGGTACAGTTCGCCGCCTGTTAGTTCAGAGTGTGCACAGCGAGATAGATGGTTCTAATCGGTCTTATCAAGGAAACAGATGGAGAATTCTTTCCAGACTAACCCTTTAGTCTAATTCCAACAGGAGGCCATGTGGTCTCCCTGGGCCGCCCGCCTATGTTTGGAAGTACTTTCTCAGCCTCCATTCATTTTACACGTTGGGGATGAGGTGCAGGGATTTGTGGGTGAGATCCAAGGAAACTAGAAACATGATGGCAATTCTTTACTTGAAGACAGCATCTTACCAAACGTTCTTCCCCATCCCAATTTTCAAGGACTTTGTGATTGTTCTGATCACTCTGCCACTAAAATAGAAAATTGAACAGAATGAAGAGCCCAAAGACCCAACTTCTCAGCTACATTCTTCAGCCTGAGTACTTTTGAGGGACAGTGAGCAACTATACAGCACTGCTCTTAGGAGTCTACCTTATAGGAAATCAACTATACAGCACTGCTCTTAGGAGTCTACCTTATAGGAAATCAACAAAATGGGTGCTGAAATGTGTCTCGTGGATTTGTTTTCAAAAGAAGAAGAAATGGCACAGAGAAGGTGTTTCTGGACAACTGTCCTTCTGACATTGCTAAGAGACACAATCTCGCAGCAAACTCCCTATTCCTCTGGCTCTTGCAATCTTTCTGCCCCTCTTCTCTGTAGTGATTCCTGAGCCTTAGGTGCAGGAATTGTGTTGTAGATGGATCCAAAACTCTGGATACCACAACTCTGACTTGTCATTCATTGTGGTTTTCTGTAATGGTCTCTGGCTGTTACAAAGAGAAGTTTCCTGATGAGGGATGACACTTATCTGGGGGGAAAAGGATGAACACTTAGAATGTAGTTAGGGATTGTGTTGGGTTAGTAAAGTGGTTGGTGTAGAATCTCCCCCAATGAATGATGGCTTCACTAGACAGATGGCAATATTAAGTACCAGAATTGATTTCCCTCTAGTTGAGTGAGTCTTAAGTGAGTCTTGAGTCCTGAGCAAGGATACTGCCAGTGGACATGATAGCATTGGTAGGGTGTGGGAGAAGTTCATAAATACATATATACATATATATGCATACATACACACATATAAGGATTTATGGTGTCATATGTTTATACACACACACATGCACACACATATGACACCATACATCCTTACCATAAAATTTAACACATTGAAGCTGGGCGGTGGTGGCACACACCTTTAATCCCAGCACTTGAGAAGCAGAGGCAGGCAGATCTCTGTGAGTTTGAGACTAGCCTGGTCTTCAAAGTTAGTTCTAGGACAGCCAAAGTTACACAGAAAAAAGAAGGGGAATAAGATTCTGAAATCACAGCTTTGTGACGTTTCTATGGTACACACTTGTAGCAGCCTGCAGATGTCCCTCAGCTAACCTCACAGACTCTTGGGTAGCTCCAGCTCACAATGGATCCAGGCAGATTCTCTCTGGCCAACAGGATACATAAAAAATGACAGTTCAGCTTCCAAGGTAAGACCATCAAAAGCATTATCTCATTCTGAAGGAATTCTGATGCCATGCCAGGAAGACACTGCTATTTCCTCCAGTCAGCTTCTGCCCTGTTTGCTCTATGTATTCTGTGAATCCCATAGTGCGTAATTGAGTTGACAGAAATCTTGTAAGATCTAGATGGAAAGATAAACATTTGGCGCCCTGAACTCCAACAAACCTCAGGTAGTTAACACAGAAAGATATCGTCACGCTGACACAATGGAATCATTTCCCAAAATTCAAAGACAAAGAAAATATAGAAGAGCAGCAAGAAGAAAAACAACTCATCACATAAAGAGAAAACTTTCAGAAGACAATCATCAGGTTTCTCAGAAGAAACCTAGCAGGCCAAGAGAAAATGTAATGACATACACAGAAGCTTTAAAACAAATCTGTCAGCCAGAGATAGAAAACCTGGCAAGATCATCTTTCAGAAAGAAAAGAGATGAAAGGGAACCCCCAGACACCCAAAAGGTGTGGGTTCATCACCAGTTAGACACCCCTTAGGAGCCAGAGAGAGGTCTTCAAGCTGGAAAGTCAATAACTAGTTATAGGTAAGTGTCAAACTTCTCTCTCGGCCTTAGAGCAGCAGCTCTGAGGATAGGAGCACTGACAGCTAGCTCTTCCAGAGAACCCAGCTTTTGTCCCAAGCACCCACACGGAGGCTCACAACTGCTATTCTAGTCCCAGGGGAGCTGATGCTCTCTTCTGGCCTCTGAGGGCACTGGACACACACAGTGCACACACACACACACACACACACACACTCACACACATACAGGCAAAAATACCCACACGCACAAAATAATAAATTAAATTTAAATATGTTAAACCCATCTCTGTTAAAAAGTAAATATTTAGTCGAGTTCAGAATGCAGATACTCCCTTTTACAATGGTATTGCATCCCCCAAAAGCTCATCAGATGTTAAAAATATTGAAAGTGAAAGAATGCATTTAATTCACTAAACCTTTGGTGCATTGTAGCACAGTAGGGTAGAGAGGGCCAGATGCTTGTTCTGTAGTCGTGCACCTGGCAGGGAAATGGGGCTCACGGCCACTGCCCAGCATCACCACAGACTAGATGTTGTGTATCATTGGCTGGAAAATCATCAAAATATGAAATTTGAAATATGGTTCCAACTGAATGAACTCAATTTTGACCATTACAAGACTGAAAAGAAAAATGATGAGTTCAATGTAAGTATTGATTCACCCATATCCTTTTTTTTCTTAAGATTTATTTATTCTATATACAGTGTTCTATTTGCATGTATACCTCCAGGTCAGAAGAGGGTGCCAGATCTCATTACAGATGGTTATGAGACACCATGTTGTTGCTAGGAATTTAACTCAGGACCTCTAGAAGAGAAGCCAGGGCTTTTAACCACTAAGCCATCTCTCCAACCCCTCCTTCCATAGTCTAATACCACAATGGTGATGCCCTAGCCACTTTAAACTACTGTATGAAAATGGAACACAAAATGTATTAATATTAGCTATAGCTACATTCATTTGTTAATAGATACACAACATGAAATGATGTAAATTGTGACATTAGTAACAAAAGTTATTGTTTTCCACTTAGAATAGATGGCTAAAAATATCAGATGTTTTAAGCCTCAGGTGGTAACTACAAAGCAAACCTTGTAGAACAAACAAAAGATAAAAAAGTTAGGAATCAAAGCATACTCCCCCAATGACAACAAAAAAATCAAACCACAAAGGAAGTCAGCCTCCAAGGAAGAATGAACCAAAGACCTCGAAAACAGTAGACAACAGGCTAGGAAAATGTCTTCATTGGTGCTTACACACAAGCATGGTCTGAATTTGGAGGTCAATCACCCATGTAAAATACCAGGTGTGGTGCAACCATCACTGGGGTGGGAAACAGCTGTGTCCCAGAAATTTGCCCATCAGCCCTTCTAGCCAATTAGGGAGCTCTGGGTTCAGTGAGAGACCCTGTTTCAAAAAATAATTCAGAGAGTGATAGAAGACATTCAACATAACTGTGGCCTCGATGTACACACTTATGGGCAAACACATCCGTGCACACACGGGTATACGGAGTAGAAAGCAGCCAAAAATTACAAGTCCTTATCTATCAATAGTTACTTGCTAAGTAAATGGATTAAGTCAAAAGATATAAAGTGGCTGAAAGAGATGCATCCTTTTTTGGTTTCACGAGACAGGGTTTCTCTGTGTAGTTGTGACTATCCTGGAACTCACTGTGTAGACCAGGCTAGCCTTGAACTCTAGAGACCCACCTGCCTCTGCCTCTTGAATACTGGGATTAAAGGCGTGTGCCACCACCACCCGGCTGGCATGCATTCATTTCTAAGAGATATAAACTGGGGAGCTGCTAGGCTTCTTCCTAGTCCTGTGTGTGGGCACGTGGTGAGGTTAAGGAAGCGAGAGAAAGGAGTCAGGTGAGATTCTGAAGCGAGGGAAAGAGAAGCGATCACCGTGCTCCATCATGCAGCTTTAGCCGCTGACATTCTCGTTTCTAGAGAAAAGCCCTTACCTCCCTGGTCACTTCTTCCATTTATACAACACACAACTTTTCTTGAAACAGATACAACACTTTTTTTTGTTCTGTTTCTGGCAACCTGGGCTAAGAATGTAGGCAGTTTGTGCCCTTCGCAGACACACTGTTCTCTCAGGACTTCAGAAAGCAGAGTTTGTGGAGAGAGTTTCTGGGGTGGGAAGTCAGCTGTAAGGTCACCAAAAGAATTCAGGAAGGAGGAACGCTGGGAATAGAAACGAGACACATTAACTGAGTTCAAGGTGCCTGAAGGACATGATGGGCATATGGTCCCAGTCAGATGGAGTGATGTCAGCATCTCAAAGAGCATTGTCCACAATGGACATCAATAGAGGATGAAATTCTTTTCTCAGTAACACTAACTTTGAGATTATGACAAACACCAAGAAGAGGGATATTGCAGGCAAGTAGACAACCTTGGACCTAGAGCATAAACTCAAATTCTCCCAAAGCTCTTTAAGTAAGGTGAGGACTGATTATACATTGGTGGCAAGAACAAGTGTACCTGGGGAGAATGGGTTTAGAGAGAAATGGGAAACAATTCCATTTGTGGGAAAGGGTGAAATCCTTTGGAAGGTGAGAAATGTGAAGAGGAAGGCTCTCTGGGTAAGAGCACCTACCACATAAGCTTGACCGCCTGAGTTCAATATTCGGAATTCACATTTTTTAAAAGCCAGCTATGGTGATGTGTACACATCTGTATTCCTGGCACTCCCATGGCAGGATGGGCAGCACAGACTGGGAAATCAGCTGTAAACCCTTTTACACAGCACAGTGGTAAACAAGAGAGACCCTGCTTCAAAACCAGGTGGAAGAAGAGATCCCACTCCCCAGAAGCTGTACTCTGACCTCTGCGTGAGTACCATGGGGAGTGAACACTCACACATGTGCAAACACACACACATGTGCAAACACACACACACACACAAGCAGTAAAGTATTTACAGCTGGAGGAACATCAGGACCGTGAAGAGTCTACTGGTGGGAGAATCAAGCAGCGCGAGGTGTTCTCTCTTCCCCTTCCCAAACTTCTGTCCCAAGCCTCTTGTAGGTCCCTGGATTCACTTACTGCTTTGTAAAACTAAACACTGGCTCACTCAACCCAGATTTATTGACCTTGACTAAAACACAAACACAAAAACAAAAACAAAAACAAAAACAAAAACTGGCAGTGCCTTCAGGATCCAGCTAGCAGCTACTCACCAAGGCGTAAGAACTGGAAGCGAAGACGGATTGCATACCCCTCCCTTCCTTTCCCAGATCTGGAGGCTGCAGTCATTCCTCCAAGCCCCGTCTCACCCTCCCCCCAAGGAGGCCTGACCGATTTTGTACAGTTTGATTTCCAATATACTTCACTATTTAATTCTAATTGCCTCTGCAATTTGTTGTCTTCTATCCTTCAGCAAAACTCACCTATTCGTAAATCAAAGAAAGCCTAAATACACATCAAGTATATAGCCAAAGGTATTTCCTTAAAGAAGAGCCAAGCCCAGCATTTGGAAGTAAGCTTAGACATGAAATACTAAAGAAGAGCTGGATGGCCATGGGGCACACCTTTAATCCCTGGCAGACTCCAAGTTTGAATCTGGTCTACAAAGCTCGTTCCAGGACTGCTGGGCCTATACAGAGAAACCTGTGTCAGTGGTGGGGGTGGGCTGGGGCAGGGAGGGGCATGATCGAGTCAGTTAGATAAGTGATTTTCTAGAGAATTCTTTCTCCTCATTCTTCGTTAATGGATTGGCTTTTCTACCAACATGAATAGATAAATTTAAATAGGATTTACTTCTTAGGCTTGTCCTGGAATGCAGGACAGCATTTGCTTCCTGCGATCTTTAGTACTGCTTGCTTGTTTACATACAAGGTGATAATAAGTTAACAGTTTATGCCATTTCATTTATTAACATGGCATTCATATAGTGTTCATATAATAAAATCATTAACATTTTAATATAGTGTATAAGTATCTTTCATCAATGGAGAAATACCATATAAACAATTGTATTCCTATGTAAATAAAATAATTTCAGAAATGTAACATATTTATATTAAACAATAACTTATCAAGCAAGAACTTAGTTCATTATACATTCATCGTAGGTACATTTAAGCAATTTCATTGAAGACATATGGCATTTTAGGTGCATCTGCTCGATCACTATTTATAGCTTGGCTTCTGTGGAGAAAATGGAAAGTGGATTCAGAGGTCCAAGAAAATCCCCAACCTTCTGGAGTATTCTCAATGTGTGAGCCACACCGCAAGTGGTCATTACTTGCATTTTTAGACATCTTTAGCTTTTATTCTGAGTCTGGAATTTTTCTGACTGCTCTAAATCTACCTTCCTATTCCAAACCTTGTGTAACATGAAAAGAACCCCAAATAGGACTGCTGCAGTTGGCCGAAGCCCCTCGTCAGGGCTCCAGGGGCCTGGATTTCCAGGTCTCTGCCTTTGGCAGGGCCATGGGAACTTACAGGGTCTTCTGGTTTGATCCTCTTCCACAGGGTTATTTTTGGATCTCCTCAGTTAGGCCACAGAGCTATTTTTATCACCCAGCTGACTGGCATGGGAGTCCCCAGGGCAGAAAGTCACACGAGGCTATTGAAGTGCGTTTCCTACCCTTCATGAAGCAGCATCAAGTAGTCACAATGCTAGAACTGTGTGACGTGTGTGCGTGCGTCTCTGTGTGTGTGCATACTTGCTAAAGATATATTCCTTTTTATGCTTCCTGGAGCTCAGTTGCAGTCTGTGTAGAGGAATCTATTTTAGGTCTAGAATATGTGCACACACACACACACACACACACACACACACACAATACCCACAGGCAAGTAATGCAGATTCAAGACCAATAAAATCTTACAAACACGTAATCCTGTTTGGTTTTGAACCTGCAATAATCTCCTGTCAGTGTTGTATGTGTGTGTGCAGATACACTAGCCTGGCATGGAGGCCAGGAATCAATCAGAGGTGCTTATCAATCCCTACCCTATTTTTTGAGTCAGACTCATACTGAACATGGAGCTTGTCATTTGGGGCAGGCTGGCAGAACAGTGAGCCCCAACACCTGTCTGTCTTTGTCCCCAAAGTTCTGGGGCTATAGAGACAGACCACTGCTTCCACCTCGTCTGTGCCTGTTAAGGAGGCAAACGCCTCCAAACTGCTCTGCAAGCTCTTTACCCACCGAGCCCTCTCCCCCCAACCCCTGCCTGTTCACCCGCCATTTTCAATTGAGAACTCCATAGGTGCTCAGACTCAATAAACTCTGAATTATTCTAATAGACCAAACCTCAAAAGCCACCAACCTGCTGCCTGCTTCTAACTATTCCATTTTAGTTGAGACCTCAAAGAGTTGCCAGCTCACTGGTAGGATGGAGGAGACCAGGAGTCCTGAACACGGCATAGGCATAACCCACGTGTTCATGTGTGCCATGCACAGCAGCCACTTGACATCAAAGCCACTCGGAATCCAGATGTGCAGTAAGCAAAAATACACAACAAACTTCGAAGATGGTAGGAAAAAAGGAAAATGTAAAGTATCTAATTGACAGTTTCTTATAGAGATCAAATGCTGAATTAGTAACAATCTAGATGTAAGTGGTTAAATAAAACAAATTGCTAAAATTCACTTAACCCTTTTATTTTTATCTCTCTCTTTTTTTTTTTAATTCAGTCACTTCACCAGGTAAAATGAATCAGGAAGCTCATTTTCTACTCTGTTGGATTCCACTGCTGTTAAGGTCTCCCTAATAAAAGCAGTAGCCAGAGCCACTGCCGAATTCTACTCCCAACTGAATTCATTGGAAGCAAATAGGACTGGAGCAAAGGCTGCAACAGCCTGTCCTCGTTCAGTCTGTCTATGCAGAATCTTAATACTTCCCAACACATCAGCCATGGATAGAAGCCTTTAAAAAAGTGGAGTTGCCTTAGGTCCCTTAAGCCTTTCCCAGTGTACTGATAATACACTCTTCATTTTCATCTAAGACGTTATTAACTATACCAAATTCATGTCAAGGAAGCCGGACCATGAATCATGAATCATCCATCCTGAGTTTTTTTTTTTTTCCAGTTTATTTATTTTTTATTAAAAATTGCCATCTCCTCCCCTCCTCCTCCCCCTTCCCTCCCCTCCCCTCCACCCACACCCCCACTCCCTCCCTCTTGAGGCCAAACAGCCATCAGGGTTCGCTACACTGTTGAGTCCTGAGTTTTTGCCCACCAACCTCACTCTTACTCCCTAGCCCTGTCTTCTGCTGCTGAACAAAGGCAAGAGATCACTTTGCAGAAATAGAAACCTGAATGTGATTGTTTCAAGTTCAATGGAAAGTAAAAATTTTAACAGCTCATGTCTGAGCGGCAGACAGCTAGTCTGCTGCAGGAAATATTCCAAAGATGTCGATGAGTAGCATTCCTGGATGTGTGTGCAGGGAGAAGCTCACCTTGGCCCAGAACAGCAGTGGACATAAACTATTCAACACCAATACCTGATATGGATATCGCATTACCAAAGTCAGCACATATTGGGGGCGTGCTACAGCAAAGAATAGAGTCACTGCCAGTAAAATAAATAAATAAGTAAAATAGTGATTTCACAGTAGATTGAGAACAAAACAATGTCTTTGTGGGGTTCTGCAGTGAATGCAGAAATAACGTCGAGACAGGGTCCACTGAAATTCCCAGTCCGAGCTGCTGCAATCTTGTCTGCCTATAATTGTTCTCTGCCATTCATTTCCTCCAATTGTCGACTATTACTAAAACAATTACAGAAAAAAAAAAAGCATGTGTGTGTGTGTGTGTGTGTGTGTGTGTGTGTGTGTGTCTTTGTTTCCTGTTGCCGATGAATACAGTGAAGTCATAGAGCAGGCCAGTGCATCACAAGCCTTTCCATTACCATAAATTACGCTGTCACAAACAGGATACAGCTCTTAACTGGGCGAGGAGGCCACAAATGGCGCTGAATTAGCACAAACATCTTGTCGACCATGACAGCAGGGCACAGGACAGAGACTCGGCTCTCTACTTTATAGAGAGTATTGGAGTTTTGATCCTATCGATAAAGTAGTGTGTATTTATTTACCCCAAGACGGAGTTGAAAAGTCACTTTGACTTCTCTGACTAAAGACCCCTGCTGTTAGCATGTTAGTTTATGAACTCTCAACTCTTAATTCCTTCACATATGTGTGCAAGTTTGACCATACCACAAATATAATCGTATAGCCTTTGCTTTCACATATAACATTAAGTATGGCTATTTTCCAACACCTTTACATATTCTAATGGAGACTAATGGCTCTATGAAATTGAAAATTATGAAATAGCATTAAACCTTATTTCTTTGTATTTTCTGTTTAGTAATAATGTGTTGCCTGTTGCTCTTTTGTTGTTGTTTGTTTGTTTGTTTGTTTGTTTTTCAAGACAGAGTTTCTCTCTAACAGCCCTGGCTGTCCCTTTGTAGACCAGGCTGGCCTCAAACTCACAGAAATCCGCCTGCCTCTGCCTCCCTAGTGCTGGGATTAGAGGCGTGTGCCACCGCCGGCCGGTGCAAATAAAGATTCTTCTACAGAGCCTGGAGACTGCTCGCCTGTTGAGAGCACTTGCTGCAATGACAGGGACAGGATTGGGACTCGGTTCCTAGCACTCACCCCACAGCTCACCATCCTCCCCCAACTTCAGTTCCAGAGGACCTGACGCCCTCTTCTGCCCTGAGAGGGCACTGCATACAGATGGTTTACCTCCAGCCACACAAGCAGGCAAAACACAAACAAGCAACTCTTTTAAAAGAAAATGTCTGCACACATTTTTGTCTGATTTAGATTATTTCCTTGAAAGGCACTTCCAAGTTAGACTTTTCATTTTCTACTTTAAAAGATACATTGCGATATTCAAGAAATTGTATTAACAATAGTCTTACATGTATCTTTTATAATGCTTTATCATCTTTTATAATATCTGTCATAATATCTTTTTCATATTTAATACTCAAACATAATAAAACTATTATATTATATTTCTTTTTCATTCTTTGCTGGTGTTGGTCCTGCAATCTGGGGCTTTGCATGTGCTGGGCCCTGAAGGGTCTGTGTAGTTTCATGAAGTGTTATTCACAACCCTACTAATATAAACAGGCTTCAAATAAGTGTTTGCACCACAGTGTGGTAAAGTAGTCATCTTGTAAACTTTGGCCACACTATTGAGATGCTGAATGGTCTGCTTCTCCCAGTAAGCCTCTGTTGTCTCTGGCCTGGATGGAGGGTTTTTAGTAAATGACTCCACTAGAGGGTAGCCAGGAACAGAGACAGGAGATTGACACCCTGGTTTCATTCTACTGCACAATCTTTATTTCAGTAGAAAAATCAAGGGGAAATGAAAACTGAGGTAGTAAGGGGAAAATTATACAGGTAATAAATATATAACAAATAAAGCTGATTGTAATGATACATTTCTATAATCCCAACACTGGGGAAGCTGAGACAAGATTGCCAGTTTGGGCCACAGAGACCCTGGCTTATAAAAAAAACCAAAGATGATAACAATAATAACTCAAACATCTTTGCATAAACTATTTCCATTTCTTCAGAGAGATACTAACCCAAAGGTATTGTGCAATATTCCTTTACACTGTATGGAAATATGTCGCGGTAATTGGCTTCATAAAAAAAGCTAAACAGCCAATAACTAGGCAGGATTTTCGAGGCAAGAGAACACTGGGAAGAAGAAGGAGGAATCACCAGCCAGGGGCAGAATGAATAGTATGCACAAAATGGGATAGAGGTAAAAGGCACATGGCAGCACGCAAACGAATAGAAATGGGTTAATTTAAGTTATAAGAGCTAGTTAGAAACAAGCCTAAGCTATTGGCCAAGCTTTCAGAGTTAGTAAGAAGTCTCTGTGTCATTATTTGTGGGTTGGCAGTCCCAATAAGAAAGTACTACTAATAAAGGCAAAGAATTCTATGAAGTCTACTCAGATTTAGGACAAGAAAGGACCAGGAATCTAGGTTATAGCAGAATACAGGCTTTGGTGCCATTTCCTGTTGTCTTTAAATGACTATAGTACTGAAATGTGGACAGCTGGTAACACCCTCTGGTCTCTACTCTCACCTATCAGACATGACTACCAACGGAATCTTCCAGGAACTGTTTGGGAACACCTAATACTGTGAGGAAGATTAGTGTCCTGACTTTTCATTGAGATACAGTAAGTGCCCAGTAGTAATAAGCTGCTCTAACAGCCATTCCTTGCCTCCCTTCTCAGCTATTCCATGTTTCCAACTGTTAGTTACTCTTGTACCTGGCTACTGCACCATCACATCAAACTCCATACTTCTCTGATCAAAATCTGATCAAAATCCCCGAGTCACTCCCTGACCCTGAGCTACCTTTGATAGACGTTGAGTGGACCATAAGTCTCTCTCTCTCTCTAAACACACACACACACACACACACACACACACAGAGAGAGAGAGAGAGAGAGAGAGAGAGAGAGAGAGAGAGAGAGAGAGAGAGAGAGCTGTCCTCTCCTCCCATAGGCAAGTCTACCTAGTTTTCAAAACCAGGTCAATTTGATCCCTAATGGATCCTTCATTTCCACATTTGCATCAAAACCCAGGCCTTAGGAACCTGCTCTCCCTATCCTAGAAAACCCCGTGTCAAATCTTATCCATGCCATTGCCCTTTCCAACATCTCTCAGTGTCCCATGACATCACTGAGATCAACATTATATCCCTCAGTCTAGCATCAGTTCCATGGCAGTATGGATTCCATACTCTTCCAGGTACTTCTCACATGCCCCATGTTCCTTTTTCTGCTCTGGTCAAGCTAGATGACCTAGTTCTCTGACTAGGTTGCCAGAAAATGGAATTAAAAATAAAAGTCAATTAATTAAATGTCATTTTAGGTGAAAGGCTAATATAAGTTTTATAAATATGAGACCCATACAATTGTCTGCATGCAAACCCATGCAATAGAATACAGATACTAGAATGTATGTATATGTGTGTATGTATATATCCAGAAATTCACATTTCAGTGTGCATCCTCCATCTAATAACCCTATTCCTTGAGGATGCCATGTATACCTCCATCTCCGCCCTTGCTCCCACTTCCTTTCCTACAGTGGTTTTTCTCATCTCTGGTTGTATCGTATCATTGCTCTCCAGGAACCAACTTAACTTTCTAGCTCCATCAAGCCTGAGGTCTTCCTTATCTAGGATTCGTTATCTATATCATTATTTGGTTCCATATATAGAATTTAATTCTCCAATTCCATAATTAAATTCTACTTTCAATTTCTTTTTAATTCCCTTCTCTGTTGATACTGCTAAGATCTGACTGACATGATCTGAACTACTAGAAGAACTCTATCGATATGTTTTGGTCGCGGGGGTGGGGGGTGCTGCTTGCTAGCCTGAATTTCAGAGCTTGAGGGACGAGAATGGGGCTCTGCCAAGACCCTTAATCTGAAATTTAGGGCTTCTGTAGAAACAGAGAATACAACACACAGCATACCCCGTCCTCTGTCCAGCTTCAGGTCAGATGGGAGAAGACTGTAGCTTCCTGACCTTGGCCTGATTCACCTCACACCTTCTTTTACACATCTCACAAATTGGACGCTATTCTCACTGACGATCTAAATCACCACAGCTCATGTGATCGGTTGACTCTGCTTTCATTCCTACAGAAAACGAGGCCCAGTGTAGCTATTCTACGTCACCTGTAAACACAGTGATTGTAAGAGTCACCCTGGAGATGACATACCTCTATTTAGTTAATAGAAAAGTAGGAAAAAAAATCATAAAAGTTTTTAAAATTATCTAACTTAAAATACTCTCAGGAGCCTGAAAATGGCTCAAGTAACTGATGATGCTATTAAGCAGTTCCCAAGATATGCATCTCATGAATATTTTTATTAAGCTGGGCACCCAGAAATCAATAGCAAACAATAAAAATTTGAATATCTATCTATCTATCTATCTATCTATCTATCTATCTATTCAGATAGATAGATAAATATATAAAATATTCCAAAAATAAAGCCAAAACTCATCATTTTTATCTACTGTTTAAAAATTGATTCATATTAAAACATAACTCTCATAAGGTTCACTGTAAAAGTATCTTTTTATTTTTTATTTGTGTGTGTGTGTGTGTGTGTGTGTGCTGTGTATGTGTATATACGTGTTCTTACATGCAGAGGTGTTAGGATGACCTGGGGGTCCTACTCTGATGCATTCATTGAGGCAAGCACTAGGTAATGAATCCAGAGCTTGCCAACCTGGCTCTCTAGGCCACCCAGCAGTCACGAGCGGGCAGTGGAATGAGACCTCAGTCCTCCTGCTTGCTGCCTATGTGACAAGCATTTGAATGAAACCATCTTCTCAGTTGGCAAAAGTTGTTTAGCCATTTAGGGCGGAATGAGTTCAGCATTAGCAGAATCAGGGTTATTGAGAGTGAGATCCCCGTCCCTAGAGTCACGTGTGTGACAGCTCAGTAGAACAAGATGGATGCAGGATTGGCTTTGGAATACTGTGGTGTCCGGAATCAATATAAGAATGATTTGTTT
Source organism: Arvicola amphibius (assembly GCF_903992535.2). Classification (NCBI taxonomy): domain Eukaryota; kingdom Metazoa; phylum Chordata; class Mammalia; order Rodentia; family Cricetidae; genus Arvicola; species Arvicola amphibius. The sequence goes on from NC_052048.2 coordinate 126,263,391, forward strand.
AGATCTCTTATATTTAGTGCTTTTTCTATTAAAAAGAAATATCCCTGAGCTGGGCGGTGGTGGCACACGCCTTTAATCCCAACACTTGGGAGGCAGAGGCCAGGAAATCTCTGTGAGTTCAAGGCCAATCTGGTCTAAGAGCTAGTTCCAGGACAGCTAGGACTATTAAACATAGAAGCCCTCAACTCTGAGCTCAATTTTTATGGAATGACTTACAAATTTCTGGTCAGAAACAAAACAAAACAAAATGACTTAAATTCCTTCAGAATAACATGAAAGGGCCAGAGAGAGCCGCCCTGACCTAGAAGGAAGTCCTAGGCTCCTCACCAGCTATGGCAGACTCATGGTTCTGCTTCAGACTTGCTATCTTCTTGCTGCAGATTCTAAACACACCAATCTCGACAGGGAGGGGCAGAAAGAACAGCAACCAGTTTCCTTCCCAACAACCAGGGAGCCTACTCCTTTGTCAGTCATTGTGCTGCCATCAATCAGCCTTCTCTAGCTTCAGCTGCGGAAGCACTCAGGCTCATCCTTTAAACAAACACGCTCACTTAAAGGCAAGGAATGTCATTTAGAATGTCCCCAGGAGCCTTCCGAGTTTTTGTGAGCATTCTTGGGTTTAGTTTCCCTCATACTTCTTCATTTCTAAGCACAAGGCCATGTTTCAAGACCCTCAAAATATATGCAGCAGAAATGTTTTGGGAAAGAATTAAATACAAATAATGGTTACGAATAAACAGTTCCTAACAGTGGAAAGTTCTGTCCTGGGTTGTTTTTCTATCTTCTAGAGTGTTTAAGAATGATTGATCCAAAAAAGGAAACTTTGTACTAGAATAATTTACATCTTCCTGATTTTACACAAAACTTAATTTTCAGTAAAATACTAAGTAACTTTGGTGATTGGCTATGTCTAAAGACATGCCTATTATGTATACTCTAAACTGGTATTGATCAGAGAAATGGCAGATGGATTATTGATCAGCACAACAAAGAGCACAAATAGTATCAGGCAGATGTTTTATCTAAAGTGGTCATCAATGAGATTCTAAATGATGCTGAGATTAGTGGAAATTACCTCAAGGAAGCAACCACCTTCAGTCACCTTAAGAGAAGCATTCACCATTAGAAGCTCAGGATGTCATCGCTGAGGCTTCTGGCTGCTCTTCAGAGACACAAGCAAAGCTCACTGAACAGTTACAGGAGGACATGGCCACAGGTCACAAATACTGCCTTTGGCCAAGCCAATGAAATGCCTTGAAACACACCAAGAGGCAAACTTAAAAATGACACATACCTTAATTCGCAGACACATCTGTCGTTCACGACACCAGCGAATCGTCTTTCTTGCACCAAGTTCTTGGAAGTGTCTTTTCAATGTGTCTGAACACCCACACATTTCTGTTCTCACTTTGGAAAAGCTGTCATTGCCGCCATTAATCAAGGATAGTTCAAAAGTGAAGAGCTGAAAGAAAGAAAGGAAGAAAGAAAGAAAGAAAGAAAGAAAGAAAGAAAGAAAGAAAGGATTTTGCAAGCCTATTATGCCTAACCACCACCACCACCACCACTGTGAAGCCACTAAGCTTTGAGCTCAATGAAGCAAAGGTTGTTTGGCTAAATGGCAAGCCCACTTCCTCCTATTCTTTCCCTACTTAGTTTTCCGGCCTCCAGTGGAGCGTTGTTTTTTTTTCCCCTTTCCTGGGCTATAAATAAGTTGGTTGTGTGAGTACTAAGAAGAGAAGAGGCAGGAAATGTATTTGATTTCAAAAGCAGTCAGAGGTGTGTGTGTGTGTGTGTGTGTGTGTGTGTGTTCCTTTCAAGTCAGCACCAGTAAACAGGCTAAAGAAAATTAAGCCTAAACAACTCAGCTTTGGTATGAGCAGAAGAGTTGTCACCTCAGTCCCTGTTTGCCTAGACGTTGTCACTCCCCATTAGCAGAGCTTGAATTTGGAGACATAACATCTTCTGTATAAACCACCAGGAGCAGATCTGCGGTGCCTCTATTTCAGACACTTCAGGGGGTGTCTTGCTACATAACCCAAGCTAGCTTCAAACCCGTGATCCCCCTGCCTCAGCCTCCCAAATAGTGGGATTACAAGCATTTACCACCATGTCAAATTCAGTTTTTCCTTTCATTTAAAAAGATGTTGAGTCTAAAAAGACGGCTCAGCAAATTGAGAGCCCTTGTTAGCGATCATGAGGACTGGAGCTTGGTTCTGAGCATCCATGTAAGTCCAACTCTGAGAGATCCAACACCCTCTTCTGGCCTCCCTGTGTGTGTGTGTGTGCGCGCGCACACACACATTAATTAATAAAGTCTATAAAAGATAAAGTAGAGAATTTCCTGACTCAAAGTACAAAAAATGAATATAGCATCTGGATATAATGTGAACGAGAAAAGCACTTTTACAAAATTCAGCCTGAAAGCATATCATCTGTTCATTTCCACTGATAACAGCTTTTCCATATTCTTGCAATTCAAAGCTGTTCAACTTCCCTCATGATTGTTGACAATACAAGCAAGTGCAAAAATCAGAGTGTATTTTCCACATATCAGATGGGCAGCTAAAACTTCAGCTAATCTTTGATTCTGATTTGTTTTTATAAATTCGGTCTGAAGAAACCAATAACCGGGGGTCCAACGCTTATTGGTGACATGTAGAGGAACAACCATTTGTGTAACAGAAAGCAGCAATATAAAGCTGGTTTGTGTGATTTTTTTTAAAGATTTATTTTATCTTAATTACATGTGTGTGGCGGGCAGGTGAGAGCACATGAGTGCTGGCATCCTTAGATATTAGAGGTATCGGATCCAACAAAACCAGAGTTAAAAGTGGTTGTGAGTTGCTTGGTGTGGGTGCTGGGAACTGAACTCAGGTCCCCTGCAAGAACGTTATGAGCTCTTGTCCACTGAGTCATCTTTCCAGCCCTGGTCTATATTCTCTTGTGGGCAATTCTCACCTTCTTTCCAAAGGTTCAGTTCAAGTTCTCCATCAAGGTAATGACCTGTTGTTTATTCTTCAGAGAGAGAGGTAAGTTAGGGATGGGAAAACAGTTTGGTTTATAGCATACTATAGTTTTTAAATTACTTTAACTGCATATGACAAGCTTCACATTTCTTTTTTTAAATTTAGCACTGAGGACATAGCTTGCTGGTAGAGCACTTGCTTGGCGTGCTTAAAGTCCTAGTTCAATCCCCAGTACTTTAGAGAAAATGCTAAAGATAAAAATAAAACTTTATTCAGTTAATAGAGAATTTGAAAAACTGTACTGCTTAAAGGGTTTCACACGACTGTGAAATGCCCAGTTATGCCTTCCTATCATCTCTCTATCCGTTTCCCTCTGTATCTGTACTTCCCTGCCTCACCACAAGAATAACACGGACACAACACAGTGCCGGCTCACCTCTTGGAGAAACCACTCAGAAGAGCAGCCAAGAGCCGCTCACACCAGTGACACCCACATCAGAAGTTCCACGCATGAGTCCCGCGTGATTGATATCAGCTGATTCTCTATGAGATTATTTTACGGCTTGTTTATTAGTATTTCAACGTCTGAAAGGAAGCTTAGATTTTAAATGCAGGAATAAAAAAAATTAAGCATCGGTTATATCGAGTACTCTTAGTCGGAAGATGGAAGCAGCGTTTGCATGTAATGTTAAGACATTGACTCTGAGTTACTTCAGAAAAGTTATCTGAGGCATTGGAGGACTGTGGGGAAAACTGAAGAGCAACCTTCTTTGGTTGTCTTGGTTCTGTTAAGTGAATGAAGCAGCATATGTCTTATTGCCATCCCCTTCAAATAATTTCACTATGCGCAATATAGAAAAACCCCAAACCCATGTCCCCCCCAAAAAACAAACAAAAAGTGTCTGGATGTTATTGCTCAGAGGAGAAGAACGCATTGCATGTATCTGAGCCTTAATTAGGTGTTTTTAGTCATAGCCCGTCTTTGTCTATACAGAGCGGAAGTACAGGGTCACTGCTGGATTGTGTCCTCTGACTCAACCGTTATATAAGACATACTAATAAAAACACATCAGGACTTCTGTGATGAGTGCTCAAAACGACCCAGGCTTTATATGACTTTTTAAGAGGAATAGGAGGAAGAAGATGGTTAAAGGGTTAGGGGTTCTACATTCTAACATAAAAAAAAGCTTAATGAGATAGAAAAGAATCACCCTATTAATGGAATTAAAATAAATGTATGTGCATTAGCAGTTCGTTTTCACCTGGCTAAGTTCTCAGTAGATATAGCATTAAAGGTACCTTGCAAGATTACAAAAATCCTGGCCCAGTATTACAATTCATAGTCGCTCCCAGGAGAGGCCCAGACTTGGTAATGCTCAGTGGGAAAATCTAAACCAGGAGGTTTTCGTTGTTTTGGGCTTTGGTCTCTATGGTTGTCCTGTCACTTTGCCACACACCTATAATACAACAGGTTTCTGGGTGACACGCAGAGCAACAAGAAGGAAGATGCTGAGGCTGTCTGGCCGTGAGTGCCTCGAGCATGCTCAGTTTTCGCAGCACTAAACTCGGACGTCACAAGTAAAGCCCATGCTAACTGCCATTGCAGTCAAACAAACAAACAAAATGTGAATTCTGAAACACAGACCTTCACTGAAGTGTTTCTGCCTCTTGCATGTTCCTCTGAGGAAAGCTGCTGGACTCAACTGTAAAGTTGTTTTTGAAGCTAATTCCTGGCAAAAAGAAGGGAGGACATTGCTGGAGTAAACTGTGCAGGAGAGAGACCCTTATAGGGTCACATCTGAAGAAAAAGAGAAACGACCAGGGCCTCCATGAGCATTGGTGCCCTGTATCACCTTGTCTTGTGCAGTATTTGAGAGGAGGGAGAAACATGGGAGAAATCCTCTTAGTAATTAAACTTCATTGTTTTGGAGCCACTCAGTAGGTTGATCACTGATTTAATAGTTTATACAGTTTCCTTGTTTGAGCATTAGAATTATTTGAATTAACCATAGTGTCAAAATACTTCGTAGGTCCCGGAATGCCCAAATTATCCAATCAATGCAAAAAGCTAAAACCGAATTTACATTAGCAGTGGCAAGTGAATACAGCTATCTTCTAGCATAACTTCTGGGGGTACAAATGCCACTTAATGAGATACAGCAAGTTAAAACAAAAGTAAAAACCAAAAGCTCTCGAATCCTCTGGGTGTATGTACCCCATGAGCAAGAGTCTCTCTCGTCTCTCTTATAGGGTTTGGAGAAAGAAACCAACTCGCAGAGAGAAGCTTATTCATAGAACTATGTGGTACTTCCCTTGAGTCACCAGCAAGAAATTGAAAGGTTTAATTTTTTAAATGTATTTATGCCTGTCATGGTGGCCCATACCTTTAATTCCAGCACTTGGGAGACAGAGGCCAGCAGATCTCTGAGTCTGAGGCCAGCCTGGTCTACAGAGTGAGTCCCAGGACAACCAGAGCTATGTAGTGAGACCCTGTCTCAAAACAAACAAACAAAAAAAGGTGTGTGTGTGCCTGTGTGCGTGTGCATGTGCGAATCACATGATTACATGGTATAGGAGTCATTGGCTCCCTTGGCACTTGCAGGTAATTGTGAGTAGTCACATAGGTGCTGGGATCCAAACCGAGGTTCTCTGCAAGAGCAGCAAATGTTCATAAAGTAGAACCATTTCTCCATACCCCGTTCACAGATGTTTAAGGCTGTGAAACAGATGACCCAGCTCATCCACATCTGGCCAAGCAAACATGGGAGAAAATCTTATATAAAAATGGTTTTCCAGGGCTGGAGAGATGGCTCAGTGGTTAAGAGCATTGCTTGCTCTTCCAAAGGTCCTGAGTTCAATTCCCAGCAACCACATGGTGGCTCACAACCATCTGTAATGAGGTCTGGTGCCCTCTTCTGGCCTGCAGACATACACACAGACAGAGTATTGTATACATAATAAATAAATAAATAAATAAATAAATATTTTTAAAAAAAATGGTTTTCCAGTTTTACATGTGACAGTCATTTACACATGAGCATATATACCTCATCCACTTTTCTGAGGTCTATGCACTAGAAGCAAGACATAGGTCCTTTCTGTACCCCATAGGAGGGAAATCATGGAACCTAACCTAGAGCCCGAGTAATCAATCTAGAAGAAACAGGAGCCCTTGATACCATGTGAACTTCTCCTTTTTAAACTTTATTTTATGTGTTTTGGTGTGAAGGTATGAAATCCCCTAGAATTGGAGTTGAAGACAGTTGTAAGCTGTCATGTGAGTGCTGGGATTTGAACCCAGGTCGTCTGGATAAGCAACCAGTGTCCTTAGCCACTGAGCTGTCTCTCCAACCCCCAACTTGGGTGTCTAAAGGACAGGTGGAGAGTTTTACACAAAGACAGAATAGACAAACATATTAGTGTTCACTCCTTCAGATCAGTGAGGATTGCATCACCTCGATGGAGAATCAAGGCAATTCTCTACCTTCACGAAGCGTCGAACAACTAAGTAATGTACTTATTCTCCTGCTACTTCTCTGAGGTTGTTCAGTTCTAAGCCTCTGCAATGTTGGACGTGTCCTTCCAAGCCTCTTAAGACATCTTGGGATGCCAAAAATCCTGGATATGTTTTGAAAATAGTATTTTGACAATTTATACTATTGCTCATATCTTAATAGAGCAATACAGATGAGATAGATAACATGCCCAGTCCCTTAGAAAGTTTAAAAGCCAAATCTATTTGAGTATCAACTATCTGATGCATTTTTTTATTTTTCCCTTGGGACATTTATATTCCTCAAGCATGAAGTCATTTTTAAATGCACAGCGATAAAATTGTTACGTGCTTAATTTTACGCAGACAAATTTTGGGCTAAAAATGATGTGATTGTAGGAAATAAATTTCATTTCATTGTCTATCCAAGCAGTTTTGTGCACATCAAGAAATTGCTTTAGCAGTATAAAGCCACTGTCACAGTATTCAATGGCTTTCTCACTCGTCTTTCTAGTCACTCGTCGGAGAGGCACATAGCCTGTAGAACACGAAGGGCACATTATCTCAGTTTCTAGGAAAAATTGATGGTCTGTGACAGCACATCCCTGTGATACCGTAAATATAAGTGCCTATTAAAATTAAAGTGAATCTAATCTAAGCGAGGCAACTCCAAGTTGCATGCCAGCAGACAAATGACTTCTTTTCTTCAGGCAAAAAAAAAATAAATAAATTCTCAAACATATGAAATTTGAAACATGTTCACTGTCATTCTTGTAAGGATGGATTAGACCCTGGGATATAATATTACAAATGCTCTTTAATACTGAATCAAGAACACAGTTTGAAAGAAGACAAGTTTAAAACTAGAAGTTTTTCCATATCTATTTAGAAGCTAATGAGTGATTTCAAAAAGTCCCAGGAAAGAAATGTCCTGCAATTGATGGTTTTTCTTATTACTATGACAAAAATGTATGACCAAAGAACTGAAGGAAAGAAGAATCCGTGTGGCTCGTGGTTTGAGAAGCCATAGTCCATCATGGGGGCAGGAACCATATGGTGGTAGAATGTGAGGTGGGGGGTCACATTGCATCCACATACCGCATCAGGAAACAGGGAGAAATGAGTATGGTCCCCAATCCACTTCCTTTTCTTTTCCTGTTTTAATACAGCCTGAGACTCCAACCCATGGAATTGTATAGCCCACTTAGAATAAGTGAGACTCTCTCAGAGACACACCCAGAATTATGTCCCCCAGATGATTCTAATTCCCATCAAACTGATGAGCAAGACCACCCGTTATACAGGGCTATACAAGATCAAAGCAGCCAAGAGTCTAGAATCCAGGAGACTAAATACAAATGCTACGGTTTTGGAGTTGGCATAATCTCCCTGCTCCTTATCACATGGCTTGCTCAAGTACGGCTGCACAAATAATTACGAAAAAGCACATCACAAAGTCCCTCTTATTTGGGTAAGTCCAGCAAAATACCTTTTTTTCTAAAAAAGTATTTTTGGTTACACAGAAGTCCCCACTAAGCACAGAGCTCTGGACTTGAACTCTGTAGTAGAAAAACAAAACAAACAAGCAAAAAGCATTGAATATTTAGTCCTTTCTGCAAAAGCTACATTCTTGTCAAGTCAAATCCACAAACCATGATCCAATGAACCCGTATCAGGAAAATTTAGACAGCCTATAGATCATGCATATTTCTGGGACTCGGCCCCGGTGAATTTATAACTTTAACAGATCTAGGGTAAGCATTGGAATGTGCATTTATAATAAGCTTGGGTTGTCACTGCACACTGGAGTTGGAGATCCAATGATCTGGTGATATGGAGGTGATCCAGGGGAAAAAACATACACTCCAAACTAGAATGAGAGAGTGGCCCAAGGGACTCTGTTATATGAATGCTGAGCATTCTGTTGCTAACCACAGCCAGCATCAAGGCAGCATTCTGGAACATGCTATGGTAAAAGCTTCTTTCAGACTCAGTCCCAATTTGTATCTAATGATGACAAATTCAGTTTTAGTCTCTCCAAAAAGGACAGAAAAAAGTGATATTTTCCTCTAGATGCAAAAAAAAACTTATTTTTTGCAGTGTTTAAATGATAGCAAGAGCATTTACTGTAATTTATTGCCATCATGACCTATGTGTAGCTTAGCGGTGTTAGCATATTCCTGCTGTTGAGCAGCAGGTCCCATGCTTTCATCCTGGCTGTCTGAAACACCACAGCCTTCGAATGATTCTTCTGTCCTTTCTCCCAGCAGCCCTGGACAACACGGCCACTCTACTTTCTGTTCTGATGATGGAGGGGGCCATGTTGTAGAGCTAACAGATGACACCGTCATATTCAAGATAAAAATGACAAAGTGAGCTCAATAAAAATGAGGTTCTAATTTTAGAAAATCAATTGTCAAAGAGAAAGAAGGGAGAAAGAGAAGCCATGAGGTTGTGGAAACCAGAGGAAGTTTTCCGAGCTCTGACTGGGGATGGTGGGTGTCAGGCTGGCATGTTCCATACAACCAGATAATCTATATTGTATCCCCACCAGATCGAAGACTTCTTTCTCAATGTTTGTTGAACAAATAATTATGGCTAGAGTAGATAGGAGGAAAGAGATCAAGGATTACAATGAAAGAAAGAAAGAAAGAAAGAAAGAAAGAAAGAAAGAAAGAAAGAAAGAAAGAAAGAAAGAAAGAAAGAAAGAACAAAAAGTTCTAAAGGCTTAGGAGGTATTTGGATAGTTAAATCAGACCTGGAGATATCTGGATCTCTTTTCGATGAAGCTAAACATGTTTTAAGTGTCTTATACGTCAAAGGCAACTAATCTCAAATACAGAATATTGGAAGTTCTAGAAAACATGGTTAATGTTTGATGGGCCGTGAAGTCTTAACGGGACTGGATCCAAACTCCGCAAGGCATAGCCAAAGACAGTTTGTATCAGAATAAGGTAGGTGGCCCAAGAAAGTTCAAGAACTCAGATGAACGTGTTGACAAAGCATATAGTTGACGCTCTGAAAGACTCAGGCTCTCTTCTTTGTGTGCACTGGGGTGGTGTAATGGTAAGGCAAGCATGGCAAAGCTAGAAAGAACATAGGTATAGGTTTTAAAGTCAGACAAGAGTAACTTCCAGTTCAGCAAACTTCTGCATGCCGTACGGGCATGCACAACTGTCACCACTGGAACCAGCTACTGTTTTGGCAACCCACACTTCAGAATCACACAAACAAGTCACAAAATATGTTTTTGAGTAAGTTAGACATATCCATAGCCACAGAAAACTCAACTTTTTCTTATTAATATTGCCAGCTAAATAATGACCATGCTCTGGAGTCCAGGGTAGCTATAATTTCTAACCTGAGAGCTATTAATAAATGGCTGCAGTGGTCATAGATACTAATGTCCAGGCAGTTTGTCTCCCTGTTATCAGAATGGCCTGAAAGATGGTCCCTATGATTCTGAAATGCAGAGCAGTAGGCTGTTCCCATTCGTTTTGGCTGTTTAGTCTACAATGTATGTCTATCTCCAAGATAGCAGAAGGGAGAAAGATGAGGGTGGGGGAGAGGACAGAGAGGAATGAGGCAAGCAGGCCAACCTCTGCTTGTTTTAATGATCAGCTTTATAAAACCATCATTAAGTTCTTTAGGGGATGTATTCATACTCTGAGCATGGTTTTAAATATTATGTTTTATTAACTCTTTCACATTATCATTTTATATCATTGTATATGTTCTTAAGTATAAAAAGAAAACAATCCATTTCACATATGGCTTGAGGCAGTGGGTTCAATGCTGTGGTAAAATCCAGCATTTTTCTCAGCATCTTCTGGATCCACTTCCTGTGAGTTGGGTCCATCCTTTGGCAGTCTCTGCTCAGTATCAAGGGATGGTCGTGGTGTCCCCAGACTTCCCTCATCTCACATTTAACCCTCACATTGAAGAGAGACACTATTTTCCCAGAAGTCCCAACAGGTTTTGGACTGACTTCTGTATGTGTGACCAAGTCAGCCCTGGGGATATAAAGAACGTTTCTGGTTAACTTACTGAGCTGTGTGCTTCGCTCATAGAGTCAAGGACAGAAAAAGGACCATAACAGGTATCTTAGCTATGGTTTCTATTGCTGCCATGAAATACTGCGACCAAAAAGCAAGTTGTTTTACTTACACTTCAGCATTGCTGTTCATCACCAAAGGAAGTCAAGACAGGAACTCACATAGGGCAGGATTCTGGAGGCAGGAGCTGAGGCAGAGGCTGTGGAGGGATGCTGCAACTTGCTCATGGCTTGCTCAGCCTGCTTTCTTATAGGACCAGTAGCTTAGGGATAGCACCACCCAGCATGGGCTGGGCCCTCCTGCATTGATCACTAATTGAGAAAATGCCTTACAGTTTGATCTCAAGGAGGCATTTCCTCAACCCAGGCTCTGATGACTCTAGTTTATGTCAAGTTGACAGACAAAACCAGCCAATACAGCAGGTGTCCAGAGCAGAAAAATCTTCCGATGAAGAAGGATGAATTCTTTAGCTCATTCTAACTGCCCGCTATCCAGTTCCTTGTGACTCCCGTTCTTAGAACTTTTGTAGGTTGAAGATGCTGAATGACTTCGTTTACAGGACAGCCAATGATCCTGTTTCCTGCATCCTGAGCTCTACCATGGGTTCCCCAGCAAATGGACTTACTGCAAAAGGTGGGAGGAGCATTAACCCAGAAGTGCAAATTTTAGAGCCCCTCCCAACCCACAACGAATCACATCAGAGATCTTAAGGTCACTGAAGTTGGTTGACTTGCTCAGAGAGACCATACCACTTTAGAATCTAGAATTAGACATCAACTGTGAGTTGTCTTTCTTTAACAAAACAAACTAGCCACATTTGATGGCAGCAAGGAGAAAGGCATCTAAAGTTGACTGATGGACACAGAATTGTATGAACTAATTATATTTCAGGAAGAATGGAGACAGTACAACATTCGGGTATCTGGGGAACCCACTGGGAACAGCACCAAGAATCTTCCTCCTGGGTTTTCATCTCTTCAGACTTTGAACTCTTCATAAGATGAGATCTGCCTCTTTAGACCCACAACTACAGTCTTCAGAGTGACCAGATAGGAAAGCCCCTCCCCCTTCACTTTTACCTTCAGTAAGAAAAGTCCCTGGCAGGACTCTGCCATGGGTAACTAACCAACTTGCTTATGGTAACAGTCATTGTGACCAGAAATGAGGTGATAGACCTGGGACTGTTTGAGCCACTGGTCTATCACCAAGGCCAAAGAGGTCGATTCTGCTGAAAGTGGAGACAAGAGAGGTCTAAACAGTCAGAAAGATCCAAATTCAGAAGATGCCTTCTTTTCCTTCTTAGCTACTGAAGAGATGGGCATCAAAGATGAAGGGAAAGACTACAGTGAATAATCCACAATAGCCGCACGCTGGTGGCATACACCTTTAATCCCAACACTTGGGAGACAGAGGCAGGAGGATATTTGTGAGTGTAGACCAACCTGATCTACAAATTGAGTTCCAGGACAGTCAAGACTGTTACACAGATACACAGAGAAACCCTGTCTTGAAAAATAAGACACAAAAAAAGATAACCCACAATAAAGAAGAAAATATGCAAGTTTTCAGAATTATGTACAGTCAATTCTCCTAGCAGACAGAGTGGCACACATTTGTAACCTCAGCATTTGGGAGGCAAAGGCAGGATTATCAGGACTTTGAAGCTAGCCTGAGCTACAGAGCAAGACTTTGTTGGGGTGGGGGTAGAAATAACACTTCTCCTATATTGACTGAAAGGACATAAAAGGGCTGAACTTCCGGGTTTAGTGAGAGAGGGAAATAATGTTGGAAACCAGTGGCTGTTCAGGCCACAGTTGTAAGAGCTGCCAATTCAACCCCCCTCGCAGGTGCCACAGGCACCTCACTGAGACATTAGACAGGAATCTCCTCTCTAACAGACCTCCATGTGCCAGAGTCTCTCACCTGAGGAAGTGTACTGACATCAAAGAGGGTGGCCACACATCCTGTTTCCTACCCTCTTCCCCTGCCTCCTGCCTGGGAACCAGAGAGCAGGGCGGTAGGAAGAGGAGGAAAGCAGAGCAGAGAAAATGGGCCAAAGGTAAAAACGGGAACGTTTTTTATTTAAATATCTCTCTTAAGAGGGGCTCCTGAGGATGCCAGGAAGTGAGGCTACCGAGGAGCCTGGGGAGAGAATTCTGAAGATCTCTAGAGCTGGCCTGCAAGGGGAGTGTGCGAACAGAAATCTCTAAGAATGGCTTGACTCTTGCCTGATTTTCAACCCAAAGGACCCCCATGAGGAAGCAGTGAGGAACCTACACATAAACCATGCTACCATTGTCACCTAAAGGGGGCTTGGCAGCTTTAGCAAAGGAAGCGGATTATTTGTGTCTCTGAGGCCTTCTGTTTTAAAGAGACACTTATCTCGTTGCATCTGTTCGTGTCGTGAGTAGAGCTGCAGAGGGTGTGTAAAGTGGAGCACACAGAAAGCATATAATCATAGACAACAGGATGAGAAGCTTAGTTTTGATGGCTAAACCAAGGAAGTGCGTGTACGCAGTAAACTGAAGCAGGAGGACTGTGAGTTCAAAGCTAGCCTGGGCTACATAGTAAGTTCCAAACAAGCCCGGGCTACACACCGAGACAGGGTCTTAATACATCTATAGGGGAGAGGTGCTAAAATATCTTCTTGACAGGCCCAAACAAGAGGACAATAGGAGCAGAAGCTAAGATCTGCTTTGAGCTCCAAAACCTGCTTGTTCAGAATGGTAAGGCCTGGCTGACAGGGACACCTACATTTTAAATTCGGTGTCAATGTCCCACCAAGCTCCTTACAGTAACAACCCTAATTACAGCTCCACGGCTCAGTGGAGAGCACAGCCTGGCAGGCCTGGTGGTGCTGGCCTCCCCAGTTGCTCCCACAAGCTTCAAACCATTTATTCAAGGGTTCAGAAAGGAGACTTTTGCATAGTGTTCTCCAGTTTTACTAAGTTAACCTTCATAGTGAAAATGACTTTTATATGGTTCTCCCTCGAATTTGTCGTTCAAAAAACAACAAACAGGCTGCAGATGTAGCTTCTTAGAGGGCTGGCCCGCCAGTCACAAAACCCAGGGTATCATCCCCAGTACTGTGTAAACCAGGCAGGGTGACTTGTGCCTGTAATCCCAGCACTGGGAGATGAAGGCAGGGGGAACGGATGTTTAGGGTTTAGGGTTATCCCAGGCTACATAGTGAGTTCAAAACCAGCCTGGACTATGCGAGACCCTCTCTCAAAAGAAATACAACAAAGACTCAGGTGGAAGGAAAACAGTAGAGTTGAGTGGTAGGATGCTTGCCTAGATATGTGAGGCCCTGGGTTCAATCTTCAGTACCATCTTTAAAACGAAATGTGTGTGGTGCACACCTTTAATGTCAGCAATTGGGTGACAGTGGCAGGAGGATCTCTGAGTTTGAGGATAACATGGTCTACAGAATGAGTTCAGGACAGCTAGAGAGACCCTATCTATATAGAGAGACCCTGTCTAGAGAGAATTTTAAAAAGAAGGAATGAAATAAATCTAAATAAAGTGCAACCCAAAATCTTCCTACTCAAGATACAAACTCTTCAACAGCCAAGTAAGTTTATAAAAGTGAATGAATGAAGATGTGATGGATAGATGTGTGTGTGTGTGTGTGTGTATATATATATATATAAATAATCAGATCAGAGTGGAGTAGTCTATGCCAATCTATCATCAATCTGAACTCATCATAAAGAGAGCTAGTGATCACACATAATACCAGCACTTAAGTGGTTTAGGCTGCCATGCCAGTCTAAGTGTAGAGAGAGAGAGACCCTGTCTACCTACTAAGCCTTTTGAAATGCAAATTTATATCCACTACCATCAATGAGAAACCTCTTTCTAGGTGGCTGATGGGCTACATCTGGAGCCTTAACTCATCTTAATTAGGATGATGCTTAAAAGTCAAAAATACCCACAACAGGATGACAGAGGTTTTTTTCCAGAGATTTTTCTAGTTATATAGAGCAAGTTGGACTGGTGGCACGATGCACAAAACCTGATCATTGCTTAGAAGGTCCCTGTGAGGCTTCACATTTTATAATTGAGCAACAAAAGCCACAAACAACTGTGCATCTATTTTTTTCTGCCACACTTAAAAGATTGCTATGATTGTAAGGCAAAAGATCAATGAACCAAAATGTATTTCCTCCTCAATAATTTTTGAGCAAAGGTGCATAGAAAACACTGAAGAGCCAAAGAAACAAATAGCAATACAGACTAGTATTGGCTATGCCAAATGCCAAAGAACGAATGTTTTCAGCATGTCTCAGCTTCTGGTATTTGCTAACTTCTATTTCAGTACTTAGATACCTGAAGAACTGGTCTTCATTTGTCTGACTATTAAGATACGTAAATAAGTGAAGGCTCAGTTGAATTACACTTCCTAGTATATGTGAGGCACTAGGTTCAAGCAATAAATCTGAAGAAAAACAAACAAACACAAATTCATTTAAAAGGATTAAATAAAACTAGCATTTGCAAGAAAAATGTTGTAACATACTCACTGAGTTCAGAAGACTAAACGACATTCCTCCAGATGAATGAGAGGAAGACTGTCAGGAAGTCATGACAGGACTCTTCATCCATGGTGTTCAACTGGCATTTCCTTCATCAAAGAGCCAATGCATCAAAGGTGACACCAACACACAAAGATAGATTCCATTAATATTACTTGTTTGGGCATAAACCTTTAAACAGCAGAATTTAAGATCTTAGTGAGGTGGACAGTCTTTTGAAACTCCTTCATCATCTATCTTCTTGTACTACTTGTATTGATTGCTTTCTCTTATCTCCTAGGAAGAGCATTCCCAAGAGCATCTCCCAACTCAATTCCTGTGTGCTGATCTCAATACCAGGTTCTGCTTCCCAAGGGACCTAACTTGCAGCAGTGGCAGAAGCCATCTCAGAAAACTGATGTGATGTGGGACTGGAGGACTGCCACAGCTCGGGCAGCTGGCCATGATGATGCAGCAGCCTGGAATGAAAAGGACTGCAGTTGCATGACAGAACAGGAAAGAGCATGCTTGGCACCCTGGGGGTGTACTGGAGTACCTGTTGGCATTTCCTTGCCCAAATGGAATAAGTGAACAAGCTTGCATCCTGTTTAAGGATGGGGATATGGATGACAGACACTCCAGGCACACCCAAAGCCAGGAAGGCCTGTTAAGATTGGTTCAAAGTGGAAAATATGAGGCATGGATGGAATCCAGAGATATCTAGGGTGGAGAACAAATAACTGGCTATGGGAGATGGGGTGCCAGGAGGTGACTCTCTGGTTGAGCATCTAGGCATGGCCAGTGCATTGGAACTTTATGACTATGATAGTCTTGGGTATCCTAAGTATGCTTATATTCCTAATATCCAACCCTACATGTTTCAGTGAATTTTCGTCGAACATTTGAATGAATAAGCTTGAAGATTAAGGTAACACATCCATTTTCAGATATGGAGAATTTCAAGTCATGATTTGAAGGTTTGTTCTGGAAATTGAATCTATTCAACGTTGAAGATAATGAATGAGAATGCTTATGTCTTGTTTTCAGAACCTTATTCCACCTAGGTTTAAAGCTTTTGTAGTCTCTAGGAGAACTCATGTAATCTATACCTAAATGTTTTCACCTAATTTGATGCTTAAATGACATAGTAAACACTCGTTTTAACTAATAGGAAAACAGTACAATATTAACTGTTATCCAAATATCTTAAACTTGTTTTGAAATGATCTATTTGTCTTTTTCCCCCCCTAAAATTTTTTTTGAGCCTGAGTCTTGTATGTTTAATGCATTTTATGTAAGGGTGTTCTGGTGAAAGTTAACAACCCAGCATGGCATTTTTAACCAGATAAAAAGACAAGTTAGTTTGAAGAGACTCAATAGAAAGAAATCCAAGGATTCTTACTGCCATCCAGTGGTGATGGTGTCAGACAAACATGGCACAGAGTCCATCCCCAGGTTCTCCCAAGCAAAGCCCAGATGCCTTTCACTCAAGAGATGAACATGGGATGCTAACTGATTGCGAACAATTTGGTTACATTTTCCTGGTCCCAAAAGGAATGACTTCATGTGTTCCTCTGTTTTGTTTGTTTGTTTTGTTTTTCAAGACAGGGTTTCTCTGTGTAGCCTTGGCTATACTGATCTTGCTCTGTAGACCAGGCTGGCCTCAAACTCGCAG
Organism: Arvicola amphibius; assembly: GCF_903992535.2. Taxonomy (NCBI): domain Eukaryota; kingdom Metazoa; phylum Chordata; class Mammalia; order Rodentia; family Cricetidae; genus Arvicola; species Arvicola amphibius. The sequence continues at coordinate 126,280,097 of NC_052048.2, forward strand.
AGATCCATCTGACTCTACCTCCCAAGTGCTGGGTTTAAAGGAGTGCACCACCACTGCCTGGCCATTTGTTCCTCTTGTAGTTCCAAATGTCATACATAGGCCTCCAGAGGCAAACATTTTAATTAAGAGTGTAATTCACTAGAAACAGAGTCTGGTTCACTAACGTGTCTATTCTGATCACCTGCCCATTTTAAACTGGATTACTCATATTCTCGTTAAGGTTTTCAAGTTGCCTATTTGTTCTGTTAGGAATTGTAAATGAAGATTGCTTATTTCTTCCCAGCTGCCCAGATCCAAATAATTACACAGAAACTATATTAATTATAACACTGCTTGGCCTATTAGCTCAGGCTTCTTATTAACTAACCCTTACAACCTAAATTAACCCATTTCTATTAATCAATGTATCAGTATGAGGCTGTGGTCTTCCAATAAAGTTTTAGTGTCTGTCTCCTTTGGCAGCTAGATGGCATCTCCCTGAATCTGTCTTCTTTCTCTCGATATCTCTTCCAGCCTGTCTATATTCTGCCCTTCCATGGGCCAAAGTAGCTTCTTTTTTTTTTTTTTTTTTTTTTTTTTTGGTTTTTCGAGACAGGGTTTCTCTGCAGCTTTAGAGCCTGTCTTGGAGCTAGCTCTTGTAGACCAGGCTGGTCTCGAACTCACAGAGATCCGCCTGCCTCTGCCTCCCGAGTGCTGGGATTAAAGGCGTGCGCCACCACCGCCCGGCTCCAAAGTAGCTTCTTTATTAACCAATGGTAATAAAACATATTCTTAGCATACAGAGGGAAATCCCACATCAAGGAATAGTTGTCAAATCCCTGTCCCACCCCATCATAGGTTGTCTTCACTCTGTTAGTTGTTACTTTGCTGTATTCATGTTTGTATGGTTTTGTTTCTGTTTCTAATGCTTTGGAAGTCTTACCCAGAATAAGCGTTGCCTAGGCTGATCCCTTGAACTGTTCCCAGTACAATTTCTTCTACGAGCGTCAGGTTCTGCATTTGGGACTTTGTGCTGTGGGATAATGCTATTGTACCCTGAAAAGATTTGTCACTCGTATTGGTTTAAAAACCACTGATTGACCAGTAGCCAGGCAGGAAGTATAGGTGGTGCGACCAGACTAGAAGAATTCTGGGAAGAGGAAAGGCAGAGATGCAGTCACCAGCCAGATGCAGAGAAAACAAGATGAGAATGCCTCACTGAGAAAAGGGATCAAGCCACATGGCTAAACATAGATAAGAATTATGGGTTAAATTATAAGAGCTACTTAATTAATAGGTCTGAGCTAAGAGGCCAAAGAGTTTATAATTAATATAAGCCTCTGTGTGTTTCTTTGGACTGAACGGTGGCAGTACCAGGCAGGACAGAAACTTGTATATGATTTTGATATAATTTGAGGCAGTTTTCTTACAGGGTGAGAGATACGAGTTGGGACTTCATCTTCTGCATATGGCTATCTTTTCCAAGCATAGATATTGAAGAGGTTTTCTCCAGTGTGCACTGCTAGTGTCTTTGGGGAGAATCAGTTGGCTGGGTACATGTGGATTTATTTCTGTGATCTCTGTTCTGGTTACATGATCTGGGAGTCTGTTTTTATGCTGATACCATGTGGTGTTGGTTATTGTGTCAGTGCCTTCAGCTTTGCCCTTTTTATACAGGTTTGGTTAAGCGATTCTGAATCTTTTGTGCCTCTATATTAATTTTTCTTGTTTTATTATTCTTTGATAGTTTCATACATGTGTAGAAGGGATTTTATTCATTTGCACTCTCTCTCACCCCCACTCCTTCTGCTGAAACTATTCTTTTTCCCAAAGCCACACACCTTCGTGTCTTTTGTGTGTGTGACCCACTGAGTTTAATTAGCATGAGCACAGGTAGGAGGAGGATACTAGATCCTGGGCTATTCCACCGTGGAAAGTGACACCCCTTCCCCCCAGCCACCGTTACTGTTAGCAGTCTCTCAGCGATGGGTGGTGCTTCATGAGCCCTTCCCCCTCCCACAATGAAAAGCTGTTGAGACGACTCTCCTCAGGTTTTGTGCAGGCCACCACAACTACAGTGAGTTCACGGGCGCAATGGCCACAGGCGATGCCAGTTGGCAGACTTTGCCCTGGGACTCTCATCACATTGAGATCCCCACAGCCTGATCCCAAGTCTCGCTTGTGGTTGGAGCCTCTGGAACACAAGAGACTGTGGTCTATCAGACTTCTATTCCAACTGGCATCGCCTGTGGCTTGTTGCAGTGGTCTTAGGTATGAGTTCACCTCCGCAATAGAAAGCCGTGTTAGTATGGGGCTTGGGCCTAGCTCAGTGCTATGTTGATCTTAGCAAGATGCGAGCTCAGGATGTGAAATAACGTGGTGTCTTTGGTGATAACGGTTATGACATAGGAACCGGGAGATGGCTTGTCTGTGATGAGTATAGCTAAAGCTAGTCAGAGCCCTACCAGCCAGTAACCACTGGTATATATAGGTCAACTGAAGCTTTAAGGAACAACCCTGAGGAAGCAGGCTACTGCATACAGATATTTTCTTCTGAGCAGGACACTAACAGTGAAGTTAGGACAAACTTGGGTTTATTTTCCTCTAGCACTGAAATATTGACAACATGCTAACAGTAGACCCTTAGCGAATCAAGACCTGGACACAGCCCAGTGTTGAAACAACATGACTACAGGCTTGGAGAAGAGCAGCGTCTAGTTTAGGATCTGGGGAAAGGACAGAGCAAACAAAGCCAGATTAAGCAATCTGTACCAGATGATGTTGCCCAGCAATAAGCATCAAGAACTTTCAGGAAACCATGACCTCACCTCAGAAGGTGCCAGAAACTGACTGGAGGCTGATCAGTATGTGAAAGCTCTCAGGGACTGTAAAATAACAAATTTAAGGGAACTCAGTATGCTTAAAACACATAGAAACATTTCAATAGAAGGGAGAAAATTTTAAAAAATCAAATTCTTTAATAGAAAACTACACTCAGTAAAAAACATAATAAAAGGCAGTTATGGTGGGACAGAACAAATAGAAGAAGAAGATGGCCTTCTTAAAATATACAGTTGGAGGAGATAGAAGGATGAAAAAAGCTGAGGGAGTATTCTATTAAATGAGTAAATGTTTAGGTTATTGGGGCTCAAGAAAAACTTAAGAATGATGGAGGGGTACAGGGCTTCATCAGAGAAATAGCAGTGTTGGGAGGAGTAGTTTAATGGTAGGACACTTGCTGAGCAAGCAGAAGACCCTGGGTTCAATCTCCAGGACTAGGTTAGGTGGGTGGCAGGAATAACGGAATAATTTCTCAAACATGGAGAAGGAGGCACATATCCAGAAGCAGGTCACCAGGAAAATTTAACTCAACAAAATAGAACCCCAGCATGTTTTGTAATTGAACTCTCAAAGGGAGTGATGAGTAAAGGATTCTCAAGGTGGTAATGGAAAAGAAATAAACAACCGATAAAGCTGCCCCAATTCACCCAACAACGTACTTCTCAGGGGAATCTTACAGGGCGGGAGAACGGGACACGAGATCTTTACAGATATGAATAAAAAGATTTTTAAAATGAGAATATTTTAACCGACCATGCTACCTTTTCGAAATAAGATAAAGACATCATCAAGTAAATTAAAGCTGAAAGAATACTCCCTTACCAGATCTGATCTATAAGAAATGTTAAAAGAATGATTCATTAAAGGTTAGACTCCACCAGAAAGGATGGCTCCTCAACCCGGGAAAGATGCTGGTAAGTAAGAGGGAAATGGGAAATTCACTGGTAGTTATACCAATACTTTCAGAGGGCTCTAGAGTTGTAAGCATGGTACCCACACCATTTGTTACTCTAAAGACTGAAAAACAAAGCAATCAATAATGCTAATGACTCCATTAGCATGTTAAGAGACACCCAAGGCCTTTCCTCTCCTTAGAGGTGCACAAGATGGGTGGGAGCAGGAGACTCTTCTTTAGGGGCAGCTGCCTGCAATATTGACCATGCTCCTGCAACCCCATAAGGAAGCATCCGCTTGCCACGCTGAACTGTCATAGAACCATGTCTTTGTTCTGTTGCCCTCTCTAAGGCGAATAGAAATATAACCTCCCCAGCAAAATTCAGTCAATCGCACCTGTATTTTCTTAGGGAGTTTGACACGTGAACAGACTGTGGAGAAATGGCCACAATGACAACCATTGCGTTGTTGGCACCTCCCATTGAGGGCTTGTGCATTTTAGTCTCTAGTTTATTTTTGCACTGACGTCTGCCATCTATATGTTCTGGTAATTCTGGGTTCAGTTTATTCTTGTTTTTTTTTAAAAAAATCTTCAAGATGCATTCCTACATTGGTTCATCTGCAATTTCTCTCTTCATCCCTTCCCCCTCCTCTCTGTGCACATTAGTGAGATGAGCTTCTTTTGTTTTTTTTTTTTTAATATTCATGCAATCTTCTAATTGGAAATTTTGCTTCATTTAGTAAATTTTATTTATAGGTAGGAGCTCACTCCATTGTTTTTTTTTTTTTTGCTTTTCTACTAGCTGCTTTAAACATTCTTTTTTTTCTATTTTCCTCTCTCCTTTATCTTTGCAGCATGATGTTTTATTGCCCTGATAATATTTAGTTCTTTTGTTTCTCTCTTGAGTGTTTAATTTTCTTGTTGGACTTGGTATTTACATGCTCATAAATTTAGATTAGAACTCCCTTAAGTATCTTTTTTTAAAGCCGGTCAGCTGTTTATGAGGCCCTTCAATATAGTCTTGATACGACTTTATTTTCACTTCATTTCTGAAGCCTAGCGTTATGGAGTACAGTCTTAGTGATTTTAGCACTTAGAATATCTCATCCCTTGCCTTCCAAGCCTATAACGATGTTCTTGGCCATGTGCTGCTGTCAAGACTTGTCAGGACGTATGTGGGGGCTGGATGGCATGAACCACAAAGGAGAGATGGCAGGAATAACTATAGTATTCCTCTCTGAAATGTCAATGAAGTGCTTTCCCAAGTATGGGACAATGATCAAGCCTGGGAAAGCTCTTCTTGCGGCTCCCTTTGGCAGTGTATGCTACAAGACAGGTGGTAGCCAACGTTTTTTAACCTGTAACTCCATTGGAGGTAGCACTTGCCTGAAAATGAGCATGAAGAGGGAGGTATGTTGAGCAGAACAAAACTGCTCTTGGCTCTGTCTAGGTATGTGCAGCCTAATATGGAATGGTACTTGGTGGAACAGCAAGTACTTGGTGGTTGGAACAGCAGCTCAGAGTCCCTGTGTTCCCTTCTTGCCCCATGGGCTGTAAGGCCCTGAGCACAGCAAAATGGGGGAGTAGTAATGGGAGCTGTGTGTGTGTTTGCCTTCAGTCCCGATGCTGCAATGAGTCTCTGTACGGCCTTTGTCCTCGGAGGGCAAGCACCTCCATCTCCTGTTTCATTCTTCCCCATGTGGAAGCACCAGTCTCCCACAGTGCAAGGTACCCAGGAGGCGTACATCATAGTCATTCTGCTGGGCCAAGATGAGTATGAAAGGGAGCTATCCCTCTGTGCCGGTGCCATGGACTCTCAGAGATGAGGGGTTTGTGAAGCCCAGAGAAATCCCAGTGTAGTATCCCTAGATATTCCTAAGGTGGGTCCTAACCGTAACCACACTGGGGGGATTTATTTCCCAATTAATAACGATGTGAAATCCTTCCCCAAAGAGATACTAGTGCACGGAATTCAAGTTACTTTTCTAAGTGAGCCACAAGTGTGCAAGGATTTTATTTCTCTTTTTAGATTGTTTTCTTGGGTCTCCAAATCTTTTGAAGGCTCTGAAGTCTTATTTCCAGTGTGCTCCCATAGACTCTCCTCTCAGAATGCATACAGTTGTTACTTTGGTTATCGCTGAAGGAGTGCAGGATTTCTCTATTCTGCCATCTTAAATCTAACCAAGATGCTGTTTAGAGTAGCACATCCTGTGCGCATACAGTCTCTACAAAGTAGCTCACAAGCACGGCTTTCCACACTAACTTCATGCACCATTGATTTAACGTCATATTTACAAATCTTATGCCATCCTGTCAGAGTTTTTGACAAAGCACATATTTTAGAGTCAGAAGTTAGTCTGTTGATATGGAAAACTACTAAAACTAAATTATGAGATTACCATATAAACTAAAATTAAAAAATTGAGAAAGTGTAATGCTTATGTGTAAATGCACATGCGTGTGGGTATATCTATCATCTATATATCTATCAATGCGCACATGTGTGTGTGTGTGTGTGTGTGTGTGTGAGAGAGAGAGAGAGAGAGAGAGAGAGAGAGAGAGAGAGAGAGAGAGCGAGCCTGTAGCAACCAGAGGACAACCTTGGGTGCTGTTGTTCCTCAGGTGCTGTCTATCTTGGATTTTTTGTTTGGTGGGTTGTTGTTTTGTTTGTTTGTTTGTGATAGGGTATCTCTTTGTAGCCCCGACTGTCCTGGTCCTGGAACTCACTATGTAGACAGGCTGGCCTCAAACTAATAGAGATCCATCTGCCTCTCAAGTGCTGGGATTAAAGGCATGAGCTACCACACCTGGCTTGTCTGCCTTGTTTTGAAGACAGGGTCTCTCACTGGCTTGGAGCTTGCTCAGTAGGTTAGCCTCCCTGGCCAGCAAGACCCCCAGGGATCTGCCTATCTCCTCCTCCTTAACACCTGGGATTACAAGTGCATGCCACCATGACTGGGGATCAGACTTTGTTCCTTATGCTTCTATGAGCCCTCTCTCAAGCCCTGCAGCATCTTTTCCTGGGCCAGACCCCAACCATCCATTTCTCCTATATGAACATCAGCTGAAACTTATGAATTAGTTCATACTCTAAGCTTCTGCCCAGCTCCAGTACTGTATTAGTTTCCTATTGCTGCAAACTTAGCCACATCAAGCAGCACACAGTTATCTAACAGTTCAATAGGTAAGAGGTTCACACAGGATCACTGGGCTGAAATCAAGGTGCCAGGTATAGACAGTGCTATCGTCATTTCTAGATTGTCTGTGAAGAGTCCTCTGTCTGTCTTTCCCAGCTCCCATTGTGATGTGGGATTCCACTCTGTACACTGAGAATACCATTGGTTAATGAAGAATCTGTTTCAGCCAGTGGCTTAGCAGAGTAGAGCTCAGCAGGAAAACGAAACTGAATGCTGGGTAAAAGAAGGTGGAGTCAGGAGATGCCATGGAGCCACCAGAGGAGAAAGACGCAAGCTGCCAACTGGAACCTTGCCAGTAGGCCATGAGCCTCATGGTAAAATACAAAATAATAGAAATGGGTTAAATTAAGATGTAAAAGTTAGCTAGCAATATGCTTAAGCTATTGGCAAAACAGTATTGCAACTAATACAGTTTCTGTGTAGTTATTTCAGGGCTGAGCAGCTGGGAACAAACAAGCGACCTCCTACAACAGATTGGCATGCCCACATAGTCAACTAAATCCATGTAAAACCTGAGAGAGCTTGAAAGGGAATTCTAGACACAAAAAACCTCAGAATTTAATGCAGCTTCTTGCTCTGTTTGCTGGTGGCTCCTTTAAGAGAGATCTTCCTGATTCATCAGTACTAGCAAAAATAAATCCCCCCCCCCCACATAGTTTTCAAAGTTGCAACTTCCTGGTTCACCAGCACAAAGGGCTCTGACTCTTTTGGGAGGTTCGGTTATGGAGCACTTGAATGGAGTTTGTGGTCCTGGTGTTTGTATGCCTGCTTGGGGTTAGGAGGAAAGTGGCTGAGACCATGCCCACAACTCAGTGCCCCAAACCTGGGCAGTCAGTAGGATCAGATCTGCTAGGAGTGCACAGGCAGGAGAGCATGTCAGATTCCCGCCACCATACGCAGAGATATTTCCAGGCCGCGAAGTACTCTGCATGGCATATTTAGTTATTACTCAGATAAAAAGGGTTTATATGCTGCACGCTCCTTCTCAGAGTTAATGTGGTGAGCACGGCTCTTACCTGAAGGTCCCAGAGCTGGTGTTAATTGTACCTCTGCCATTTTGAAAGGTGGAGAGAGGCGGAACCAGCACCCAGGGCCACTGTGACCAAGCTGCTTACCATTTTAAAAGCTCTCCAGGACAGAAAAGGATTACAGATGTACAATAAAGACAGATTCAGATTTAAAAAAAATGGATCCTCTAAATGGATCACGGTATTGGAAAAATGTATGTAGCCTTGGGAGAGAGAAGGAAAAGGGTGTAGAGAGTTATAAAAAGAAGAAATTTTTTTTTAAAAAAAGGTAACATCTTTAAAGAGACAGAGTACAGTCATAGATTAAAAGGAATAAATAAAAATAAGTCTTGTAAAGATGGAATATATACAGAGAGTCTGGATTATGTATATTATTGTGTTTTCTTTGATTTTTTTTTTTTTTGATTACAGAGAGACATTTGATTCCAGGGACTGCTAAGCTAAACCAACATATATGTTTTAAAGGTTTCTTGACTTCAAAATTTGAGTCTAAGGTTATGTTGCTTTGGAAAAGAGGTTCTTCGTTTGTTTCCACAGAAGATGAGAGCTTGTTGCTCCAACAGAGGTATATTTTCTTAGAGTTCTGGACCTACAGTTCAAGATCTGTGCCAAGGCTGATTTCTTCTCCTCTGAGGCCTCACTCCTTCGTAGCTGGTCACCTTCTTGTCCTCTCTAAGTCGTCTTTCTTCTGACTGTGTCCTTACTTCCTGCCGCCTAAGGACACCCATCCTCTAGGATTACAGTTGACTCCACTGGCCTCATTTCACCTCCCCCGTTTCCTTCTTAGAGATCCTCTCTCCAAAGAGTCACAGCCTAAGGCACTGGGACCCAGCACTCCAGTGTGTGAACTCAAGAGGGCAATTATCAGCCTGTAACAGTAGCTAACTAGTCCTAACTTACAAAGTGACAGAGGCCTGTTAGTTAAGAAACGGAGGCTGGGGGAAATGGGGACGTGTGTGTGTGTGTGTGTGTGTGTGTGTGTCTGTGTGTGTGTACAACTTGTTCTTTCACACACAGATTTTTTTTCTACAAAAATGGTGATTTTATTTTCTTATATAATGGTAAATATTTTGGGGGTGTTCAGGTTTTTAAATTTCTCTGGGTTGACTTTACACATCACGATACTAATATACGTTAAGAAGTTCTTCCATTTTCGTCAAACAAAGGGGTCGGATCGATAGGCCATGGCAATACATGAAAATAAAGGTGTCCCCTCCCCCACGCCAAATGTGTATAAAAGCTTAACAGTCTCTGCCTGCTCCACAGGACAGACAATTTGGTTTTAAAGGCTCCAGACCAAAGAACAGCACAGCCCTGTGTCATAACTTCTATAATACAGTTTAACAATATGTTATCAAAGATGTTTGAACTTGAAATTAACGCTGAAGAACAAAACGGTAGCAGAGGAACTGCACAACAAAAAGAAAATCACATAAAACCACTCCACCACTATTTAAAAGCCAAATTTAAGCAATAGTAAAAAAGAAAAAAAATCAAAACAAGATAATAATACAACCTCTGTTTAAAATAACAGCCCTGTCCTGCCTCTTCTTCAGTTCCACTGAATTTTACATATGAACAGACTATATATACTGGATTTTTGGAGAAATGTCCATTTGGTCTGTCACACCCGTCAGGTTCCAGCTCCATCCGCTCATGGTCTATGGGGTTCATTCAACTCCGTGTTGTTTCTGTCTCCGCCATTCTGGGTTAGGTGTAGTGTGTCAAGTATACATCTCTCCCTTTTCCTATACACAGTGCAGAGTATATGGGCATAGGTTACATAGCTTCTCCTTTACTCCAAGTCACCCTCTTTGTCGAAATTCAAAGCGGTATTCGACGGCGTGCAGTAGTTGGGCTTGTCAGATGGTACGTAGCCCAGCAGACACAAACACTTGTAGGAGCCTTCTGTGTTGATGCACTTGGCATTCTTGCAGAGAGACATCCGATTATTCAGCTCGCTGCATTCATTTACATCTGCAATAAACCAAACCACGGGTCAGCTACCCGGAGACATGCAAGTACCATCTGCACCTGAGTGCTGCCCACAGCTCTTGGCCGCATAAACCAGACAGTTTCCTCATTTTTACCACTTTCAATATGCAAGAGAAGCCTTTTGAGATCTTAAAATAGACTACTATGGAGAGTCTAGAATTGTCCTGCGATTCAATATAACACCACCATTTTGTCAGCTTGACATTTTCTATAGACAAGCGACAGGGTGACTGGCGAGTTCGCTGTTTTCATCCACACTGACGGCTTGGGAAGCTGTCTGTTTTCTAGACGCTTCACTCTTTTATAGCTGTTCACATACTCAGGGAAACTATTACTTACTGAACCATCCAACTTTAGATTTAAAAGTCAAAAGAGTTACGCGAACCATTCTGCCCTTTCTTCTATATTTAGCCTCATGGGGGGGGGGTGTAAGAGGCATAGCTTCATGGTACAGTTCTTGCCTAGTATGCATAAGGCCCAGGGGTTCAGTCTCTGCCCTTGAGGGAAATGAAGCAATAAGGATTTTTAAATGGGGAGATAACTCTGCATTTTAGTTGTGATTTTAAAAAAAAAGGCAGGCAGTGGTGGTGCACGGCTTTAATTCCAGAACTTGGGAGGCAGAGGCAGGTGGATCCCTGTGAGTTGGAGGCCAGTCTGGTCTACAAGAGCTAGTTCCAGGAGAGTCAAAGCTACACAGAGAAATCCTGTCTCAAAAATAAAAATACAGAATACACCATTGACTGTCTTCACTATTTTTATGTATAGTTCTGTAACATGACAAATAATTATAACTAATGTATATTTCTAGAACTTTTTTCATGTTCCCAAACTGCCACCCCCACCCATCTATCTGAACCACCTTCAGCTGATCTGAGCCAGTCACAGGGAATCCTAGGGGAAAAGTCTTCCATCAGACACCCTCGTTCTTACCGACACAGGTCATCTTGGCCATATCCAAATGATACCCATCAAAGCAATCACAGGTATAACCTTCCTGGACCCTCACACAGCGGCCATTTTCACAGCCATTGAGGATGCCACATTCTTCTGCCTGTAATTCCTCAAAGCTATTTAAAAAACCTGCAAAGGAAAAGGCAGGGGCCAGGTTACAAGCGTCACCGTCATTCCCTATAGAAAATCACATTATTATTATTATTATTTATTATTATTATTATTATTATTGATCTAGCTTATTTTATATATTTCCTTTAGATGCCTTAAGATTAGCTTTAGAATTTACTATCAAGTATACCCATTATTAAGCATAAAACAATTCAAAATTTTTCATGGGCCAGCCCACTTTTTTAATTTTAATGCTTCATACTAAAATCACATAATGTAGAAAATTATGATGAATTTGAGTTTTGAGGGAAAAAAAAAGCGTGGGTTTGAGTTTTTCTTTCCGATTGGGAAATGTGGGATTTTTTAATGTGTTACGTGAAAATTAAATGTGGGATTTTTTTTAAATGTGTTACGTGAAATTTCAGTAGGACAGACGTCAGGAAGCCTTTGGGGTGGGATCAGTGGAATTCCTAAGCAGTGTCCAGCAGGCATTTTTAAAGTTTGAGGATGCGCAATGGGTGTTGCAGAAACAAAGCAGAGCCCGGCTGGCTGTGCCCTGTGGGGTGTGTTTTCTCTGGCTTCCCAGTGAGCCTTCTACAAAGGCCCACAGGACAGAGGGCATGGGAGTGATTCAAAGCATCTTGATAAGCAGGAAAACACACTATACTTGTGTTTAGGAAGCCAAAAGGCTTTAATAAAGGACGAAACAAAGACACTCTTGTTTGACTCATTTTATACTTTAGACATTTTAACAACCTAAAAACAACGTGAGCAACCATGAAAGTGTTGAGCTATCCTCCTAGAGAAGGAAGTTGTAACTATAAGTAATATAATGGCCTGAGTAAGTACACTGTCATGGGTCACCTCCCCACAAAGGGGCTTTAAAGAAACTACAGTGGAACCTTTAGCATTAGAGGCCCTCTGAGGTAATTCTCCAACGGTACTGCAGGGGGCAGCAAAATGTTGCTATGCAGGGCCAGAAGGTCTTAATTTGCATAGGAACCCTCTAAAAAAAAAAATTAATGCATCCATGAGTGCCCCTGGCCAAAATCTAAAGAGGGAAAGAAATGGGCCATGAAGAAATAGCAGACACATAGTGTTGATATGAGAAGTACAGAAATAAAAAAAAAAATCAAATCTTGATTGAAGTCTTCAAACCCAGTGTATCATAGCAAATCATTTCAACGACAGCAAAAGGATTTCACTGTCCGCAGTAGGAAGGTTACATTTTATTGTAGGAATTAAAATGTGCCATTAACAAATGGAACTCGAGGCGTTCTACAACACACCTTCAGGATTCCAAACCAGGTAGGCAGGCCCTGACCCAAACCTGACCTGGCACCTAGTTAGGTAAATGAACGCAGCTCCATCCAGTAGCCATGCTCACCCTCATTTTTGTGATGCCATGGCCGAGCTGAGTGGCTACAACAGAGGCCGTGTGGCCTGGTCTAAAACATTACCACAGCTAGCCTTTCAGAGAGTGGCTACTGCACTAATGAATTCCAGTTTGGGGAATGCAGCTCAAACTGAAGATAACGGAGACCACACACCATGAAGGTGATGAGAACTCTCACTTAGGTCCTCTTCCGTTCCTGGCTGCTCGGTGTGGTTCTTTCTGTGGCAGAGCCAGGAGTCCTTGCTACCCACCAGTCAGAGAGCAGGGGGGACTGGGGAGATGTTTCTCACATGCAGGCTGTTTAAAGGCCATTGTGGAATCAAAATCGGAGGTCAAAACCCACATGACAACTCCCCACGTGTGACACCAATGAACTGAAAAGGGGTTTTGCGTGCATGTTGGCATCAAAGGGGAGTTCAGGATAGTCCAGCGTGCAAAGTCCTAGAATGTGAACTGTAATGTGGCAAAGGAGACACACACAAATGTGTGGGTTTCAGGGTCTCTTCCAGACTTACCTGTTATTTCTGGATTTGTGGGCTTTCTTTGGATCTGGCTATTTCTCCCCTGTTCTTTTTAAGGAGAAGGTTTACTCATCTCCAGCCCCCACTGAGATGTGCACACAAGCACATAGTCCTGCGGTTGTGGCTGGATTCAGGCCCATTTCATGAAGCGGCTCAGGATCAGGTCTTGTTAGTAAAAAGGCAAGGCTACTAAACACAAGAGTTAGGAATGGGACAGTAGCTATCCTTGGGAAGGCCTGGGAAAGGACAGCAGGAACCTTCTAGAACCATATAGTTCTTGACCCTGGAGAGGGGCTGTATAGGTATGTGGAATGGCAGAACCATGGCATCCTGAGTTCTGCAGGATGATCAGAACACAGCATCCTGTGAAGGAGTCAAGGGTGTCATCTCAGAATTGTTCCCAACTGGCATATACTGATTCTCTCAAGCCGAAGTCACTGAGAAACTGTTTACTTCTGAACATGCTACTCGGCTTGCCCTTTCTTCTTCCTCCCAAACTTCACTGATTCTTCAAAGAGGGAAGGTCTTCACATACTAAGCTGGAAAGCAGACTTGGTCAGGGAGGATGGGAACTGGGGTGGCAGAAACCTGAGTAAACAAATTCTTGGAAGTAACTTTTACCTTCCACTAACTTCTAGGTGCCCCACCCCCCACACTGGTAAGTCTCTTGGGGGGACTGACAGAACTCGCCATCCTATAGCAATATCAGATGTGCCTGTATTGTCATTTATTCATACATTTACTGCTCAGTGTCTAGAAGCCTCAAAGCAGTATGCTCTTGTGTTGTGAAATGTACTTAAACACATAACGTATATAAAAATGCAATTAAACTTCATGTTTTCCCATCAGCACTTGTATTATTGGCTCTTTAGAGTCAACCAAAGAGCTCACAGAAGAACAGAAGAAGAAAAGAGTGTCTGCCTCCCTAACTGTATGTAAGAGAAGAAGCAAAAGAAAAAAAAATTTTTTTTGACTCTGTGGAAATAATCCCAAATGCAACTACAAGGTTCTAGGTGGTACTCCCAGTTAGTTGCTTCTGGAAACAGGTGACAGGATTCCCCCACTCCCGCCCAAGAAAAGACTTCAGTATGTTGCAACTCTGAAGCACCTCTAAAGCCCTAACTTTAACGTCCATGGTCCATAAGGACCCAGCATGTGAGAATGTGGTACAGCTGCTCAAGGGGGGAGCATCCCTTGTGAGATGGGAATGGTCCCTGAATCTCTAGTACGAGGTGGTTTAGCATCTACTCGTCAAGCCAGCCACCATCTTTCATTCTGAATTGCTGGGTTTCCAGACCTCACTCTTCCCAGTTTGAAAGCACAGATGTCTCTCCCATGGCAACGCAGTTTGTGTAACCTTTCCTCACACAGGACCCTCTGTCCCTGTAGGCTGTGGGGCATTTCCTTTCTAGAGGGGACATTATTTTCATTCCTGCCTCCCCCGTGAAAGCTCTGCTCACAAATCCAGAAAAAGCTGGCACACATCACTTCTTACTTAATAAATCCCCTCACAAGTGGATTCTAAATATCCATTTCTGACCAAGAAGATGGGTTTTTTTTTTGGACCACCCACTCTAAAATAAAGATCATCTTGGCATGGTGGACGTTTGTCATTTCCTTGTAGGGAAATGGAACTAGACCATGACTTAATATAAAAAGAAATGATTGAGCTGTAGCAATTATAACAATAAGATCATTTTCATTACTTTAAAGAAAATAAAAACAATTACCTTCATCCCCTGCAATACTTATCTTGGAATCCGGTGATTCCTAGCCAAAGCAACAGGCTCTGTAACCCAAAGGGATTACAAACCCAGCCTGCTGGGTCCTACCCTGATATTCTGATGAGCAGGTTTAGACCAAGACCCATAGATCTGCATTCGGAACAATTTCCCAGGGATCGTATTTTGAAAACACTGAGTAGTAATCTTGATCCACAGCTTAACTTAACATGACTGAATGACTGTGCTTACGGTCCTGAATGAAGTAAGGGTCTGTCTCAGGGCCATACTGTTCACTGAAGTCCACCAACGCATCCCGTCCATATGGCCGCCGTCGTCCCGTCACGGGGATGTTGCACAGCTGTGCATAGTCATCTGAGAGGGAAAGGACATTGTTGGGTTACATTAGACACACACACACACATACACACACACATCACATCACATCACATCACATCACATCTCAGAGCAGTGAGCCCGACATCACTCACACCATCCAGAAGCATCTGGAATGTGCGTGGGAGTTCCTCTGTGGGAGCTGAGCACAAGGACACACTAAATATTAGGGTAGAGTGTAGATTAGGTTCTCAAACAATGACCTGAAAGAGCTGGTAAAACCCATCCTAGAAAACATACAGAGAGACAGACAGACACAGAAGGGAAGAGGGGGGAGAGACAGGGGAAAGAGAGAGAGACAGAGAGGGAGAGGAAGAGAGAGAGGGGGTGGGGAAAGAGGCATCATAGAATGAATCAACAGGCTTCTTGGAAGGGAAGCTTTATCCAATCTTAATATGTGTTATCATAAAAATCTAAGAAACAGAATAGTCCATGTAGTAAGTGAAAAAAATTCACATGTCCATAAGAAAAAGGGAAAGCGAATCATGGGTGTTCTCATAACACTGATATAGATATGAATAATTTGCATTGGTATAGATTTTAAGGTCAATTTTGTTATATGTATATGTATTTCTGACACTGATTAAGGTATTGTGATTGTGTAGTTCATTTTAAAAATGTAATGTATAATTAGAAAAGATAGGTTGTTAATGGATAGTCATAAATAATAGTCAAGCTTGTAGTCATGTTAGTTAGATTTTCTAGATATATAGAGATACATTTCAGTTAGATAGGCATACTTCATATCTTCCAAAGACTACAGAATATGGCATTTTAAATGTCTTAATAACTTAGGACTTTTCATGACAATGAGACACATCTTCACTACATAACACGATACAAGAGTGTCCGCGAAGTCTCAGCTTGAACTGACCAATTGTTCCTCTGACTGTCAGGCACTGTGTAATTCCAGGCCTTATGAATATGATTACAACATGATGGGCATCATAGCGAGGGTGAGCATAGCAATAAGGAATGCCTGATTGCACATTGCTTGCTCCGTCATGTGGTGCTCTAAACATTTAATTAACATTCAGTTCACCAGAGCATTTGCCACTCTGACAGAATTTGTTGTCATCCAAATTTTACTGATGCAGACACAAAAGTATGGAGAGGTCACATCTCAGCCGGTGCCCAGCTGCCCCGGACCTAAAGTCAGTAAGCAGGGTACAGAGCTTTCTTCAAGCGCAGTCTCCTGCAGTTTTTCTGGAACACAGGGCTTTACTCAGCTGCCGTTTCCCCGTAGTCACATCCCCATTCCAAACTGGACCAGCCCAGAATGGTTGGATTCCTAACCTCCACTCCCCAGCCAAGCCATGGAATCTCGGTTCTCCACTCCCAGGGGGCTCCTGCGATTTAAATGCATGCCATGATGTCAGGCTCTTTCCTATACTTAATAGCAGCTGCTTGGAAAATCTGGAGAGAAATGTTTCATGTGCCGAATACATGAATTACAGAAAATGCATTTTCCAAATATAATAACTAGCAGTTGGTGAAAAGCCTGAGTTTCCTAGAAGTTAATTACTCTGCCAGGATGCTACCTAGGGGCAGACAGGTACTAGGCTCTGGGATTAGACTGACAACCTGGCCACAGTCACCCAAGGCAACACTTTCCGGAAGGCTTCTAGTTTGCTTCCTCCTATACACAATTAAAGAAAAACACCGAGTCCGGCAAGAAGGCTCAGTTACTACAGGTGCTTGCCACCAAGCCTGAGGACCTAAGTTAACTTCGGGACCCACATGGAGGAAGAGGAGCACAGACTCCTATGAGTTGTCCTCTGACCTTCATGAACGTACACTGTCTCTTACACACAGTCATTCTTTCCCCTTCTCTCTCCAAATGTCTAACTCTAAGAAAATAGCTGGTGTGACCTGTAAAAGCTTGCTTCCAGCCCTGTATGGAGGGTGAAGAGTCAAAACTCACATTATGGCTAGCACCAGGGAACAGTAAAGCCTCCGAACCCACTGCGCCATGGGAGGGTGCAGGGGAGGAGTCCCACTGCCCCACCCCCTCGCCTCTCGTCCAAATATTCCAGAAACAACATCCAGACCCCAGATGATCCCAACATTTTGCATGAGCCATGCTACGAGATGAAATGTTGATTTCTTTAAGGACATAACAGAGCCAGGAATAAGACTCTTGATTCAAACAACAATGATAACAGTAACAGCAACAACAACAAAACAAACAAACAAACAAACAAAAAGCCAGCTTCAAACAGAACACAACTGTTGTCAGCTCTACCGAATGTTTGAAAAGGCACCAGGGGCCTTCCCTTTGAGAGCAGAATTGTTCAAATGTTTACAAGTTTCAAGAGCTGAGGTCATCCCTCCTGACTTTTTTAAAGTTTACATATATTTGCTGTACATCTTGAAGAGGGAATGTCTTTCAATGTTTTATAGCCAAGCCATAGTGTGATCAAGGGTGGATAGTAAAAGCAAATCCCATATACTCAGTTTGGAAGACACAATCCAGAGATGGCAGAGAGCTCTCCCCTGAGACATCTGTCAGCTGTTAGGGAGCCTCATTGAGACTTGAGGTCCAAGGATGTCAAGTGACACAGAGAGGCCTGGCCAGTGCTGCTTGGCTTTACTCCTGGGCTCTCTTCCACCAAGGCAATGAGGTGGCTGATGGTTGCAAATGTTCGCCCCTCTCAGGGTCAAAGGAGAGACCTCAGGTGGGATTGAAAATGAAGGACAGACAGTGTCCAAAACCAGCTGCCTGGAAGGGCTGCGCTTGAACAACAGTTACGCAGATGTACACAAATTAGGTTATGGGAAAAACATTTTGGATTAATTTTAAGGACAGACAAGAGAAGTTAAACTGTGGCCAGACACAGCTAAGAGTTTCCTAAAGAAGCTTCCAGACTTGACCCAGGCTGGAAAGAGATAGGGATTGGTGGTAGTCTTGAGACCTGCCTGGTCTTTTCTTCCCTTCTGTCACGCATGGCCACTCGGCAGTCTAGGATTCATTGTCCTTTGCAGCTCACTGTCGCTAACATATTGCATGCTAAGCTTCAAGACAGTTTTGATCAGATATCAAAACATTACTTCTGGGTCGCATGTTCTGTCTTTTAGCGGAAGATTTGCACCTCTGATCAACACAGGACAGGGAACGAGGACAGGTCTATTCCTAATCCATGTATGCCATCTCTCCTGCCCTCTGACCATGCCCCTCTCTGGTCCTTGGCCAGGGTCAAAGGTGAAGTGAGAATGGAAAGAACATGGGCTTTGGAGGCAGAAGCCAGAGCTGGAATGTTCATTGTGCCGCTTATTTTCCTAGTTAGCAATTTTGGGCAAGCCTCAGTTTCTATCTGTCACACAAATTGTAAGAATTCTTTACCTGCATGTATGTCTGCTTGTTATATGTATGCCTAGTCCCTGGAGAGGTCGGAAGAGGATATCAGATTCCCTGGAGCAGGAGTTACAGGTGGCTGTGAGCCACTGTATGGGTGCTGGGAATTGAACCTGGGTCCTCTGGAAAAGCAGCCAGTGCTCTTAACCTCTGAGCCATCTCTCCAGCCCCTCCAGAGGGGTAATTCTTATCTTCTTATCTTCATATGTTAGTCACATATGAAAAATGAGATAGTATTACAAATTTGCTCATATAGTTTGGTGCTCCAAGAATATAGAAGTTATTCTTTTTTTTTCTTTCTCTTAAGAGAAATCCAGAAACCTGTATGGAAGGCCTGGAAACAGCTAGCAATTCAAAGAGACAATTGAAAGTGACACAGAAATCTGAATGTCTGAATGGAGGGCGATCTATGGGCAAAGAGGGCTGCAGTAAATTAGAAGGATGGAAGAGCAAATTCCAGGCATTTGTTACTTCCCTTTTGAGGTTATCTGGAGAATTTAATATAGGTGTAGGAAACTGAGTAGAGAAAAAACGGTCATGAACACTCTCTAAGAAGGCAGAAGTTGGGTGATTGCCTTGGCAAATGTGTTTACATGTGACAGATTACAAACAACAGAACTTTATATTAGAATCGCTGATCTCACCACACAACAAGCCTGGGTGCATTGCAGTTTTGGACCAGGTGCACGAGAGCTAGTTCAGAACATTACAACGAGGCACGGGTAAGAGGTCATCTTTGGGATCAGAGTATAGGCAAATCTCTAGCATGTTCTGGCCCATGAGCGTCCCAAGCCCTGAGGGGGCGGCGAGGGGGGGACACTCTAGCTTGGAGTTGTGGTTAGCCCTAGATCTGAGTCACTGCCAGGGTCTAGCGTAGGGGTGTAGGGGACGTGGGTGAATCAGGGCTGGCTGCAGTACAGAGACCAATAGCAGAGCCCTGACGGCTTCCCAGGAGAAGCCAGGAGAACCTCGGCTCCTCTCCTTGCAGCTCACTCTGGGCACAAGCACAGCAAACTCTGTCCTTAACGTCTCTGCTTTACAAAACTTCCTCTTCTCATGCACATGAGCAACAATTAATCATCTAGTGTCAGGTGCTAAGTGCAGAACGATGGTTGGTTCCCTTAGCAGATTCTGAGGGCCCTCCTTTCTGAGCCCCCCTCCCAATCCCGCCGAATGTTTCCATCTGGGGATTTAGCCAAAGAGAAATGTGAAATGAATAGCAAATGGAAATATTAACACCTCAACGGCTCTCCCCTCATGGCAGTCCCCACCTCCCTGGGCACAAATGCTCAGCTCTAGATCAAAGCTATGGAAGGGACACATGGGGTGGCATGGGACACCACCACCACTAAGTGGTCTAAACAGATCCAGGCCATTGGTCACAGTAATTTTCCTGGCACGACAGATTCACACGGCAGATGGTACTGTTTTGATTTCCACTTCAAATGAAAAAATAATTTTTTTAAAAGTACTCCCCTGGAGCCTGTGGGTCTGGAACCCCTGCTGTCAGAAGCAATGGGAAGCATATTACTGCACCCTGGCAGGAAAGCTCCATTCCTGATGACAGACACATCTGCGGGGCTGCTCTGGACAGTCACATGTCACAGTGCCACTCTGGCATCCCAGAATACAGGAGGTAAAGTTTCCCTTGTCCGAAGCAGACTAAATCCAGCTTTTAGAAATAAAGCAGAGGCTGGATTTGGGTTTCCACATGCTGGGACTGAACGTTTTGAGCAATGAAATTTAAACTGTGTCTATGTGAGAAGAGCAAGAAAGGGAAGTTAGGGGTCACATTTCATTCCGATTTCTCTGCCAGGTGTTTTTTCCTACACATTTAAAAAGGCATTATTAATCAATGATGATGTTTAGGAGGGAAGCGGGCATTTCCCACAGTGGCTGCTTAGCCTCAGCGCGATGGAAACTTTCCCTTAACAGAAATGGCAAAGGCTATAACTTTTCTTCTACAGATCATTTTAGACTCTTCCGTACTGTGCTGGTGAAGGAAGGGCACAGAAAGGACTTAGTGGGTAGGGGCAAGAACTGTCCTGCATTGTATGTCTGTCTTTTTCAGAGAATAAATGCTTGCACAGAGATGAGCAGGGAGCTAGCCTGCTTCCAGGAAGTTAAAAAGCATGAAACTGTGATAGGAAATTAGACACATCACACACACACACACACACACACACACACACGTACATGGAAACATAGAATTGCACACACCAAAACAATCACACCCACACACAGATACAGTGGACACACCCATTCACCCCCCCCCCCCAAAATAGCACACACCATAACAACCATGCCCGCACACAGACAATACAGCGGACACACACACACATGCACATGCAAACACAGAATTGCACAAACCATAACAACCACATCCACACACAGATACAGTGGACACACCCACTCAGCTCACCCCCCACATGCATATGAAAACACAAAATAGTACACACCATAACAACCACACCCACACACAGACATTACAGCGGACACACACACACACACACACACACCGAATAAAAGAACTAGAGTCCACAGGCTTAATACCCTTGGATTTCCTTTCTTGTTAGCTGCTTGTCTGGACCCACTTTCTTGAATTTCAGTTCCACCTTCTGTAGAATAAGACTTGGGCCACTCTGTTTTAGCTATATTCAAGTGATTCACTCGTTGCTTCTTTCATTTATACAATTAGAGCCTTGGGGCAGCTTGAACTGGGTGAGAATCACATGGGTAGGGTGGTGTTTAGGAGAGGAGAAGGAAAACCGGAAACCTTACACTTCATCCTGTGACCAGCAAACAAAGAAGAGAAAAGCTAACTCTGAGGGGCAGGAGTACCACAGACAGGAAACAGCCTCTGACTCGGGTGTGAAGGAACATGCCTATAATCCCAGCCCTCTAGAGGCAAAGGCAGGAGGATCAAGAGTTCAAGGCCACCTTGAGCTCTGCACCAAAATCAAAACCAAACCAACTAAACAACCAGACAAACAAGAAGGCGATAAGTTAACACTGAAGGACCCACACCCTGTCTACTGCAGAGAGCATGTGGGAAAAGAAAATGAGCAGCCATGTGCTTGGAGCTCTGGGGAGCCACATACAGCATCTTCTGCGTATAGTTTCACTGAGATCTCAGAACCACCTAAGGAAAAACTGTAATCAGGACTCCTTTGTTTCTGACCAGAACACCAGTTTCTAGCACAGCAGGCCTAAGGCCAGCAGAGGGCTTGGTGTGTGCTCTAACCGCCAAGCCATGTTCTGCTCGCAGCTGCTCTTTTCTGACACCCTAGGAAAATTGCTCCCTGCACTCCCCAGACCACAAGCATCAGGTAAGCGCTTTGTTCTGCTACAAGCATCTGTGGTGCAAATTCCACGGAGAGTCATAACTGTGAACGCCGATGAGCTCAGCTCCGCCAGGGTCGGCTCTATCATTAGCAGGATTTATGTTTATTGAATTTGCTCGATTTATTAGGTGAAAGAGATCAAATTGCTTAATGTTCAATTAAATTGTACTTGTCGAGGACAGGGAAGTAATGAAGTCCAAAGTCTTGGCAGGGTTTATATTCCACGGGACTCCTGTAAGCCATAGCACTTTGAGGAAACTCACAGCCATACACCAGTCAAGCCTGCCCACCCCAAGCCTTCACCTAGGGTCACCTGAGGTCAGCCTTCTAAACACTCCCAGTGTTTCCCATCAGATGGCTGCTAGCTAGCAAGACTAGCTGACAGAAAAGATTGTTGGCTACAAATGCAATACTACTACTAAATAAATAACTTTTTTCAAGAACGGAGGCCCCTTTTGTGTTCTAAAACTCGGATTCAAATGTTTATGTTCTTGTAATAGCATTAAGGGAAGCCACACAGGGAAGCCTGAGAAGAGTGACCGCTGACAGGGATTCCTTACAGAGAACTTAATGGAAGGCGTCCCCCACTTCTTAGTCATGGGGCTTTGGAAAGACACCACTCTGGTTTACTTTCAGGCAGTCTCAAAAGAGACAAAAAGTGGGGTTACCTCTGTTGGGAGATGAGAGGCAAGGCTTAACAATGTAAAGGGGACACGGGGGATGGGTTTCAACGCATTCCTTTTGTTTCTCGGTGAGGATGGGTAAGCCACGTCATTCTCCCTTTCCTGCTCTTGGAAGTTACAATCTACAATGCTAACACATTACGAGAAACAAATATCATCCATAAGGAGTCCATTTGCTTTGCTTTTCCTGATAAAGCAATAAAAATTATTTAGAAAGAGAAACTAAATGTGTATTTAAGGATAAGAACAAGTTCTGACTAACTCACATACTGTTACTTAATACTAAGTAGTTACATGATTATTTGTGAAGATGTATTCCAATCAATTACACAAAACAAAACATCATTGCTTTGCAAGCACCTGGACTTATTTTAAGATCGCCGATTCTGTTTTATAATTTCTTCGTATGTTGCTACTTTACATCACTCTAAAGCGACTCCCCTCTTCCCACAGGACTATTTACAATCAGTGATAATCCTAACAGGGTTCATACTGGCAGTGACTTCATTTCCCATCCTTGCTAGGGACTCGTAGGTTACCAAGTGAGTGACATCTTGTAAAGATGAACCCTGTGCAGCCAACACAATTGCTCAACCCCTCTGCTGGTTCCTAAGACTCGAGGCTCAGGGATGAACATCACAAAGGAGCCAACATGTCAGGAATCCTCCTTACCAAGCTCCATTTTCTTCTTAAAAGTTGGTCCTTTCATAAAAGGTTGACTATCTTTGGTGAACAAAATTACTTCCCTAGGCTCGATCCTCTGCAAATTCATCTGAACACAAGGCTTAGTTTTTAAAATCTGTGATTTAGGGAACTGAATCAGGACCTCCAGCACACTAGGCAAGAGTTCTAGCAGAGTCCCACCTCAAGCCCCCCTCTTGCCCCTAATCTCTAATTGCTCTTTAAGCTTTTACTAGGCACCTTGCCCCAATTACAAGGGACACAATCCATCTGTTGCAGAAAAGACAGTAGATGAACCTTTCCCTGCTGTCATCTACCAAGGCTTGCCTGCGATAGCCAGAGGTTACCATTTAAGAGCCAGTTGCCAGCAGCTAAAAATAAATGCAACCGTATCTCAGTTGAAAACCCAAAGACCAGTTCGCCCGGGACTGTGGGATTCTCCTAATCAATTTTTAGAGCAAATCTCAACCGGCTCCATGATGAAAGAGAAAGGAAGAAAGGAAGGAAGGAAGGAAGGAAGGAAGGAAGGAAGGAAGGAAGGAAGGAAGGAAGGAAGGAAGGAAGGAAAGAAGGAAGGAAGATAACCCATCAACTTGTATATAAAATGTTTGAAAGCCAAACCTACTCAGAATAAGCCTCTCAGCCCAGGTTGGCAGTGAACAGAAACTTTTAGAAACTGGACTTATCATCTCCGATTTCAACATGGAAAGCAGAGGCAGCCGAAGTGGTTACTTTTGAGATCAACCAGAGTGCTTATATCTAGAACCAAGTGCTAGACTCTGATTGGCTTATTTCATCTCCGTGCCTTTATTTTTCTACTTTGGCTTGCTAACTTAGATTTGAATATGACGTCAGTGGGGCTCCTGCCCTTGAATGCTTAGGATTAATGAGTGTAGCCAATGCTTTGCTGGCACTGCAAGCAGTGTAGCCCCTGGGAAAGGAAGCATGGATTAAATAGCCACCCCACCCACCCATGAAACCCAGCCATCCAAATATTCAAGTTTTACAAGTGCTCACATCACCGTGACCTGTGACCTTCTGCTGATCAAACTCTCGCACAGTGATCTGGGATTGTGGTTGGGGACACAGGATCAGCGACTTCAACCAGTTCTTATTCAGCATTTGGGGGCACTCTGAACCTTGCAACAGTGAGGGGCTTCTTTAGCTGGCTTCTCTGGTCCCGGACACTCCAGGAAACTAGGCTCAGAACACAGCTGATTGGTCCACATTTCCAGTGATCTGGCTTCTGCAATTTGGCCTACCTTTGCTCGATCAGGATCTGCTCTTTTTAGACAATCCTTACTCTTAGGCAAACCATGTTTATTTCTCTACTGACATGTTCTAAATAAATGGCTGCAACATGACCATAGCCCCAGTGGGCTTCCTTCTCTATTCCTAATGCAACCACCAGAGCACAGTTTTAAAAGCCCACACTAGAGGCTGCTTCCAGCTTCTCCCTCTTACCTACCAGCCCTGTTTGTACCTGGCCCCATTGTCATTAGCTCCTGTTCGTCCGGCCCCTATCCCGTTAAGACCTTGCTCCCAGGGGACCATAAGCAGCTGGATAGAGTTTGTCTCAGTGGAAGCCACTGATTATAAACATCAGCACACAAGACAGCCACATGATCCTATTTACATGGAGACAGCAAGGACACGTGACTGGGAGAGCACGCTTGCCTCGTGCCTTGGCTCTTGGCTCTCCAATAACTGCCTGAGTCAACCTTGAGTTTCTCTACCCAGTGATCTCTGGTTGCCTAAAATGGCAATTCTACAGTCAATACAGTCAATAAGGCCTGTACTAAGGCTTTATCTAAAGCAAAGCACTCTCTCCTGCTGCTGGAAACTATGGACATCTACTGTGTTTAAAAGATTCATGTAACAGTCTCACAGACACGCTTTGTGATTTCAGTTTGAAATGTATTTGTTTTAGAATTAGGGCCTTAGGTTGAATGAGAATTAAAAGAATTTGAGTAAGAGGATAAATGGTATTTAAATATATTTAGAAATTGAAATTACCTCTTTGTTTCTGAGACAGGCTCTCTAGACCAGGCTGCGTTGAACTATTTTTGTTTTTCTTCTGAGACAGGGTTTCTCTGTGTAGCTATGGAGCCTGTCCTGGAACTTGCACTGTAGACCAGGCTGGCTTGACCTCACAGAGATCCTCCTGCCTCTGCCTTCAGAGTGCTGGGATTAAAGACGTGTACCACCACTGCCCAGCCTGCCCTGAACTTTTCATGTAGGATGAGGATGACCTTGAACTTCAGGTCCTCTTTCTTTTACAGCCTAGTTTTCAGATCACAGGAATATACCAACATGCTGGGTTTATGTAGTGCTAGGGATTAAACACGGGGCCTTGTGCTTGGTAGACAAGCTCCCTACCACCTAAGCTACACCCTCAGCTTCTGTATTTAAGCTTGCATTCTGATATTAATGAGGCTGTTCAAATGTTAAGATGATTTGATTGATTGATTGATTGACTGATTGATTGACTGGTTGGTTGGTTGGTTTTTTGAGACAGGGTTTCTTCGTGTAGCCTTGACTGTCCTGAAACTTGCTCCAAAGACCAGTCTGGCCTTGAACTCACAGAAATCTGCCTGCCTCTGCCTCCCAAGTGCTGAGATTAAAAGCATGCGCCACCACCCACAAATGCTGTGGGCTGCCCTTTCAATACCCGAGAGAAAGCAAGTGGGCAGCATTTATGAAGGAAGAGTTAAGACACTGTCAGAACTTAGATAAAGCAGGAAATGTAATGTCTTCCTGGAGACAGAAAACGAGAAGAAAGTATAAACCAATGTATTTCTTTTTCCTGTTTTTTTTTTTTTTCATTTGTTTTTCAAGACAGAGTTTGTGTAACAGCCCTGGCTGTCCTAGAACTCCCTCTGTAGACCAGACTAGCCTTGAATTCACAGAGATCCACCTGCCTCTGCCTCCCAAGTGTTGGGATTAAAGGCGTGTGCCACCACCACCCAACTATGAACACATTTTCTAGGAAGTTGGCTTTGGATGACATCCTGTAACATAATCAAGTCTAGGTTTTTAAATTTGTAGCTTGAGTACATCCAATGTTCACTCAAAAAGCAACCTTAGACGGTCCTCTCCAGACACAAATCCTCCCTCATACCTCACATATCTTTACGCGGTAGTTTTGGAGCCTGCGGAATGTGCAAAAAGCTTCTTCACCAATGTGCAGTGCTATTGAGGACACGCTAGTTTCCAAACACTGGCACCCTGAACAGTTCCTACACAGTCTTGCACCTGGCACTATTTCTGATGCTCACCTCCCCTCAGAGTCACTCAGCCACGCCCAGCGAGGCACCCTGGTAGAATTGGCATGAGCTAAATCTATTTGCTGGACCGGGATTCAATGATAATCACTTGACACTTGTGGTACTACCCAACCACCTACGCAGTATCACGTCTAATGACTGAGCGCCCCCTTGAGGCAGGTGCTGATACTGCCATTCCACACAGGAGGGAACAGTGCCAAACAGAGGTACGAGCATAATTCACTATTGACTGTTGTTTCACAACTATTGTTTTGTAGAGAGACAACTATTTTGCTTTTGTGGAGGGGTGAGAGGAGGTTTTCTGAGTAAATGCGGCAGTCTCTTCGGTGAGAAACAGTATATAAGCTGCAGCCCAGCCTATTCCACATGGCATATAAAATTCATGGGCACAAAAAATTCAGCCACAAAGAACTGGACCACTTGCCTTCTTGGAATACTTCCATTTTCTATCTACACTCTGTCTACAGGCATGGCGACCACGCAGTTTAGAAGGCCTGGGCTATCTGTCTGGTTCTGCCAATCTCCATTCTATTCAGCTTGTCACTACTTTTCTTGAATCATAGCGCTCAGAATCTGGGATCAAAAGGACAAATGCTTTCATAATGATTTCATTAATATCAGTTCGCAGAGATCCCAATTTCATCTAAAGGCGATCGGAGGAACTCTCCCAGTGCAGTGAGAAGAACCAATCGCCAAAGCAGGGCAGATTCTGGGTCGCCTGAGTAAAGGCGGTGGCCCTCGGCTGCGCTTCCCACGAAGGATGCCCCAAGACGGTTATTAACAGCCTCTGGGAACGTATTTCTTGGAAAAGGCTTTACTCCATGAAGGCTGAAAGGCTTTTTGAAACCATTGTCCAGTCACAGTATTTTTTTAAGCGTCGTCTGGGAGTCAAATGTCTGTCTTCCTTCACACCTCAAGGCTCTTATGCAACGTCTTACACTGAAGGCTTTGGGAGGGTGGGAGGTGCGTGGATGTGGAAATCTCTGGCTCAGTCACGTCTAAGGCAGATTATAAACTATTTTAGCTGGGTGAAACTATATAAAAGCATGTGCTATATTAGAAATTAGGCTATGTCCAACACTTTGGCATAGTTAACATACCACATGCATATTTAGGAGAATATTTGGGATTATGCACCCCAGTTCACAACTGCATCTTACAGTCCAAACACAAATTGTGAATTTGTCACAAACCTTTCGGCCTACCATAGAGTATGTGTTTCATAAATAACAAAATGAAGGAAGAAATGTATGACTTAAATTTCAATGCAAAGTTTAAATTTAATTTAAAAGTGAGACCAGGAAAATGACACACAATTTCGATTTCATCTCAGAAAAATTACCTTTCTTCTTGTCACCTACACGAGGTACATAACTTATATGCAATAATAATCATTCTTGCTAGCATTAAGAGGCATACGAATACCTTATATAACTTAATAACCTATAAAACTTTCTGTTTAGGAAGTGTCCACCTAAACAGGAGGCATTAGGTAACACTGACTAGGACCCTCATGTGTTCTCATCACGTGGCTCTGTGCTATTTATCAATCATTCATTTAAAACTTACATGGGGAAACAAAGCTGACAACCATACCTAGGCCCTGCTTTCTGAGTTCAAGTCTCAGGCAGACATTTCTATTTATTTAAAATAAGATTACTATATATATTCATATATGTATTATAATATTTATATAGTAAAAACCATGTGTATATTGCAATATATATAGTAAAAGCAAATTCAAGTAGTGAAAAGACGATAGTTTCATCAGCAGCCATCAACACAGCTATACATGCAAAGGACAGTTTACCATGTTCTGCATCTTCATATACAATATGGCTTACAGATGACAAGATGGCTCAGTAGGTAAAGATGTTTTCTGGCGAGCCTGATGACCCAGGAAAGACGTGATAGAAAGGAGAAAACTGACCCCTGCTAGTTGTTCTCTGACCTCCATACACACACTGGCACATTGATGCACACACGTGTACACACATGCGAGCTTACACGCATATGCACACACATGCACACACGTGCATGCACACACACATGTGCACACACACATACATACACACATGTACACACACGCACGCACACATGCGCACACACACACGTACATACACATGCACACACGATCAGTAAATGTAACAGAAGTTTGAAATATGGCTTAGTGTTCTCCCTGAGGATGTGTAGCTTCATTTAGAAAATGCCTGCATAGTCTTTCCCACTGTATAGATGTAGCACAACTCATCAGTCAGCTCCGGGCTCGGTTGGTTCCGTTTCCCCTTATTACAGAGCAGTTGTGTTTAGTTTATTATCACCACTCAAGCATGCCTATAGACAAGCTTCCCAGACTAGACTCAGTGACTCGGGTATAGATAGCATCTGTTTCTCCAGATTGTTTCGTTGTTAGACAGAAAGACAACACCTCTATTTGTTGATCGGTATTGAAATATAATTGAAATTTATTTCTTTTGTGCCACTAGTGTTCCCACTGGGACATTAATAGAAACAAAAGCAAATGCTGTTCTGACCAGTACCTGAGCTTTCAAGAGTGCCTCTGAGGGGCTTGTATGTTGTAGTACAACAGACTACCAACAGGGGGTACTCTCCCAACACAGCAGTTACCCCATGAGACAAGCTCCTGAAATGTGAGGTTTTAAGCAAGGACTCTCTCAAGACCTTATGTTCAGTTAACTTAGTACCCGACTCTGTGAGCAATTTATTCACCAGGAGTAAAACTCCTTAAATAGTATAACTGCAAATATAGTGACTCCTGGGGTGCTGTAGAATCTAGGGTTCAAACATGTCTAATTGTCTTTCATGGCTCACAGGAGGATTTTTCTCCATTTGATCACAATACAATATACATGTATAATAATTCATAAGTATGTTTTTCCAAAAAATTAAGTTTACACTTTACTTGGCCAAGAATGATTGGCTTTAAGTCATTAGCCAGTTGAATACACATGACCCACCTTGCTGCCAGTGTGCCTGGGGGGCGAGGCAGATGGTTCCTTACACTCACCGCGCGCTCTAAGCCCTGTCCTTTGCTTGCGCACCACACGACGACACGAAAGGCTACAGCTTTCATTCCTCACTCTTACTTTCGTGCTTTTCTTTTTTTAAAAAAAATACTGGTTTTTTTTTGGGGGGGGGGAATGGGATGCTTGGGATACAGGAAGGGTGGACATGGGAGCAGGGAAGCATATATCTTAATTAAGGGAGCCATCTGAGGGTTGTCAAGAGACTTGACCCTAGAGGGGTTCCCAGGTATCCAGGGAGATGCCCCCAGCTAGTTCCTTGGGCAGCTGAGGAGAGGGAGCCGAAAAAGGCCAGTTCCTATACCCATACTCATGAATATCTTGCATATCACCATAGAACCTTCACCTGGCGATGGATGGAGATAGAGACAGAGCACACATTGGAGCACTGGACTGAGCTCCCAAGGTCCTGATGAGGAGCAGAAGGAGAGAGATCATGAGAAAGAAAGTCAGAACCGTGAGGGGTGCATTCACCTACTGAGACGGCAGGACAGAACTAACAAGAGATCACCAAGTCCAGTTGGAATGGGACTGATGGAACATCTGACCAAACCGGACTCTCTGAAAGTGGCTGACACTGGAGGCTGACCGAGAAGCCAAGCACAATGGCGATGGGCTTGGTCTCTATGACAAGGACGGGCTCTGTGTGAGCCTTGTCAGTTTGGTTGCTCACCTTCCTGGACCTGGAGGGAGTTGGGAGGACCTTGGACTCAACATAGTGTAGGGAACCCTGATGGCTCTTTGGCCTGGAGAGGGAGTGAGTGGGGGTATGGGTGGAGGGGAGGGGAGGGAAGGGGGAGAAGGAGGGGAGGAGATGGAAAATTTTAATAAAAAAATAAATAAAAAATTACATTTTAAATTAAAAAAATAATACTGTTTATTTCAAATGCACTTTGAGTTCTCAGAGAGGGAGGACTTGGGAAAAGATAAGCCAGTTCCAAAAGAATCAAAGCCTGAGTCTGACTCCGCCTGTTGAATGGGGTGTGACAGTGTAAGCTCCCTTTCTTTGCCTCAGAGGCATCTCCTCTTCCAGAAGGAGGCCGTGGTGGTGCAGCTAAGACTGAAGAAATGGTACCTTTCAACAATGTCTGAGTCAGAGACCCATGAAAACCAAGCAGGAAACGTCTAATCAAAGATCCCACATTCTGATAACTACGATCTCCTTCTAGCATGGCATGAAAATTTCCCGTGTCTGCCCTCTCTCTCGTCTGAAATATGGACACCGTGGTTTATTTGGGTTTCGAACTGGTGTTCTTAACAGCCTTGCCTTTCACAGTCTCTTTCCACGTGGCGATAAACAGATCGTATTTGGGGGTTTTCCCAAGTAAGTTCGGTTACTGACATTCTAAGTCTGGACGGCAGCAGAGGGGGAGGAAGAGGTGGCAGCAGTGGGGATAGGGACCAGAGAGGCCTCCGGGGTCAGCACGTGCCCAACACACCGTCACATCCTTCACTTCGCTACAATCTGAAACGTCCTCCTAAACGAGCCTGCTGTTTGACCCCTTTCACTAACTGAGGGCTGACATAACATCCAGAGTGGCCCCCAAGTGAACGGAATGGCACAATGGCATAGCTTTCCTCGCGTGAGTTCCTCCGAGCATAATCCTTCACTCTCCACTCACTTCGCCCACATGTGGTACCAACACACCAGACAGCTTCAGAGAACCGCACAGAATGGGCCACTCCTACAGCCTCCACCTGCCAGGATTCCCAGACTTGCTGCTCTAGCAAGAATTAATGCCTGTGACCTATTGGACCAGAAGTGTGAAGCCCTGTTCCGAGCCAAAGCTGTACTTTACACTGCACTTTAATGCTCGAAGCTGACGACAGGCACTGCAATTTATTCTCCAAATCCCCCAGCACTGTTTCCATCAGCAACGGATCATTCCCCCAAACAGTGCGGCCCTCCTGCAGAAACTGGAAGGTTCTGCGTCTGCCTGGCTGGGGCTGCTCCAGTGTTTGAATTAACAAAGGACAAGGCTGTCCTTCTCAATTGTCCAGAGATGCAGAAATAGTGCCTTTAAGAGGCTCAGGGACAGAGTTATTAGCATCCCATTTTAAAACTCACACATTCTCTGGTTCCTCTGAAAAACAAGGGACTCTCATTGTGAAGGTAAGCTTGAACAGGCTCAGAGGCCTCTTGGTAACCCTGGATCTCACTAGCTATTGGGCCCACCGTGGAGGCCCAGGCCTCAGGGTTTGTCAGAATACAGAAACCCTATCATCCCAACAACCTCGGAATCAGGGCTGGAGTTCAGATGAGACTTCCAGCTCACTGGCTTGTTCTTGACGTTCATAAATCAGCAGTGTAAAAGAGACACTTACATAATGATAGCAATTACTTCTGCATTGGTTGATCACAAATTCATGTTCGGGTGTTAGGAAACCATATATTTTATTAGAGCCTTTGATTTTTATTACATTAGAAAATGCATTTGATTTGAATATATTATTTTAGTGTGTACGTATGTATACACACACACACACATATATATGCGGGGGTATGTTTATATGTATGTGTGTATGCATGCATGCATGTACATATGTATGCATGTATACCATATGTGAAGGTGCCTGCAGAGGCCAGAAGAGGGTATCAGGTCTTCTAGAACAAGAGTTACACGTGGTTGTGAGCCACTTGACATGGGTGCTGAAAACCCAGCTCAAAGTCCCCTGGAGGGTAGAAAGTGTTCTCTCAACCACTGAGGCATCTCTCCAGTCCTGATTTGAAAATCTCTTTTGAAAACCCAGTCAATTAGTATGATTATCAAAGGTGCTTGGCTTGTCAGTCATAGGCAGTAAATGCAGCATCACAAGATCAAGCTGGAGACAGAATTAAGCATGGCTCTACACAAACCCTTCCTGAAAGGTTTATGTGACCATAATCACAGCATAAACCAAACGCCAGAGCTGTAAACAAATTATGCATACCACAGCTACAAAAAAGCAAGAAGACACAAACACAATAGCAGCACAATTCACCCATAAGCATAGGAAAGATTTTCAAATTCTTAGAAACAAGGGAAACGCAAATGAAATAACTATTTACCCACAGGGTAGAAACAATTCTAAAGGGCCGGGGTGTGTGACTCAGGAATGGACTTTGTGTATCACCCAAGATTCCTTTCTCAACACCAAAGCATTCTCTAAAGACCAAGAATGATTTTAAAGACAGAGTATTGCCAGTGGTAGAATGGCGACTTTTGTCCTGGGTATAATTTCCCCAACTTTGCATTGGTAGAAATAATAAGAGTCAGTTAAAAGCGAATGTGCTTCCCAGCCTGGTGCTATAATTGTGGGAGTTTTCTCGCCGGCAGTCCTATAGGTACACACACCGAGGTTCACTGTAGCATTGTTTACAATGGGAAAGTTAGGGCTGAGGCCCAAAAAGGCTGTGAAGGAACGATTGCAATGTCCAGAATGAGATGAGGCTAAATAAACCAGGCCGTATAGATAGAACAGGTTCTAAAACATCACCAATCATAAGGTGCACTTAAGAGAGATGATGTTAAAATGTACAGAGCATGGCTTGTGGGCATTTTAAATGCCATCGGTGTTAACATATACCACCACCACAACAAAGCATTGCACAGACAGGTGGTATTGAGTTCAGCTTTCAATATTACACCACAGATATATAGATGACTAACATAATCTATAATAAATGGATGCATAGCAAAAAGCCTATGGGGCTCAAAGCCCAACTGTCAAGAGTGGACATCTTCAGGGAGTAGAATAAAATGTGACCTGGCAGGTTGAGGGAAATACAACATCTTTGCTTGTTTTAATTCTTTCAGAGTTATGTATTATTATTATATGATGATGATGATGATGATGATGATGATGATGATGGTGATGAAAAACACTGCATAAGAACAAGGAGACAGAGGAGGAGCTGAAGCACAGTAAGGAGACCCAGGTCTGGCTGGATTCACCTCCCTACTGATTTCATTCTTGTCTTCTGATGCCATCCTCGGCCTGAGGCACTGGCCATCTCTAATCACAGGCTCACCTACCCTCACCACAGCCCAGTGAGCCAGAGACGTGAGCCTGTCCTCAATGGAAGGCTCCTGCCCCGGGCAGTGTGGCAGATCCGGCCCCTGGACCCAGCCTTCCCAGTTCTGAGCTGCTATCATTCCCATCTATCATCTTAGGTATTTGCTTTTTTGTGGCTCATTCAGATTATTTTCTTGTTCATGCTACACTGATTTCAAGATATTTCTAAGCAGGGGTGCTACACTTATGAAGAAGTTGAAAGAAATATGCTAATAATTGAATTACCCTAAAATTAATGCTCTTCCCTTCTTGCAGCAATTTCTACCCTCCTGGCTAGTCTGGGAATATGTGCTGGTTATGAACTCCTTCATCTTACTCCAGCATGCTGATTGTCTAGCCTTAACAAGTCCATTTGAGAAAATGGTATACCAAACACTTTCCAGTACCTTCCTTTAAAACAAGAAGTGGCTTTGATAGTCAGAAAAAAAACAAAAAAAAAGTAACCACACAAACCAGCAGCTACCAGACAGCCAGTCAGACAGCACAGTTAGCCACCCCCATATCTTCTAACACCAGGAGATGGAGCAACTGATGCTCATATCCAAAACATGAAGAAAAATCAGATTTACTCATATACTCCCCATTTCTTCTATTCTCTCTCTAATTCTTTCTTAAAATTTGGCATTTATTTATTTGCATGCAAGTGAGTAGGCATGCATGTCATATCACACGTGTGAAGGCACACATGTCATATCACACATGTGAAGGCACGCATGTCATATCACATGCATGAATGTCAGAGGACAGCTTACGGATGGGAGTCTGTTCTGTCTTTCCACCACATTGGAGTCAGGGACTGAACTCAGGTAGTCAGGGCTGTCGGCAAGGGCAATTACCTAATAAGCCAGCTTTTTAAAACAAGTTGAACATGCCCTATTTGAAGTGCCTGGGACCAGAAAGATTTCAAGGCTTGGAGCTGCAGTGGTTTAAATGAAAATGATCCTCAGGAACTCATGTTTGAAGGCTTGGTTCCTAGTTGGTGGAACTGGTTTGGGAAGGATTAGGAGGTGTGGCCTTGTTGGAGGAGGTGTGTCAGTGGGGGTGGAGGGTGAGGCTTCAAAACTCCATACCAGGCTGTCTCCTCTCTCTCTCTCTCTCTCTCTCTCTCTCTCTCTCTCTCTCTCTCTCTCTCTCTCTCTCTCTCTCTCTCTCTCTCTCTCTCTGCCTGCTGCCTGTAGATCAGGATATAAAGGTTTCAGCTCCTACTAAAACACTATGCCTGTCTGGTTCCTGTCATGATGATCATGGACTAGCCCTCTGAAACTGTAAGCAAGCCCCTAATTAACTGCTTTCTTTTATAAGAGTTGCCTTAGTAATGGTGTCTCTTCACAGCAATGGGACAGTAACTAAGGAGATTTTTGGACTTGGGGACCTTTGGACAGACTTTGACAATTGTGCATCTTTAATTCCTGAATCTGAAATGTTCTAAAATCTGAACTTTTTGAATTTTTGGATTAGCATGCTCCAACGGTATCGCTCATATGGAGTTTGACATCAAACTTGAACTCTTCTACCTACATTAATACTTTATAGTCGCTAATGCTTTCTCCACTTCTCTAGTTTAAAAACTGGGTAAGAACAAAATAATGAAGTATCTAAAGATATAAATTCTAAAATGAAAAACACAAAAAATCATGCCTCAGATGGTTAGATTATATTTCATTTAGGTCATTTGTCATTCTTGGGAGAAACAGAATGATGGCTTCAAAAAATCATTGACTTGGTCTGGTCTGCTTTGAAGGCATACCAGGAGGCACAGGTTTATACAACTATATCTTCTTACACACACACACACACACACACACACACACACGTACATATGCAAACACACACACACACACACCACCACCACCACCACCACCACCACCACCATCACCACCACCACGACCACCTATGATGAAATAAGATGCAAGGAGAAAGGTTTTGAGAGAATACCACGTTCCACATAAGAAGAGGAGCACGTGACATAGACCCTTAACATGACCGGACACCAGCTCACCTGAGTCCTTCATGGGACAGAGCGCACATTGCATGCCCCATGCCTCCCCGTAAAGGCAGCAGCACTCTGTGTATGTCGTCTGCTTGCCCACCAGAGGACGGCTACACACGTACTCCTCGCTCAGATGCTCCCAGCACAGATCTTGGTAGACGTCGGTTTCTTCTATTTGCTCTGAAAGGGAAGACATGGGTCCATGACAATTGCAGGATTATTCCTACTTCATCCTCACTGTGGTGGCAGCCAGCAAGTTTCAAAGTTTCCGTTCCTACTTCAATGAACAACTTCCAAGGAATAGTCTCCATGCAGCCTGTTCTTTCCACAGATCACATCTCTGCCATCTGCAGCAGAATGCCATGCCATCAGCTGACATTCCGCCTGCTTGTGCTGTCCCTCCTGACTGAAGGCTTGCCTCCAGAACGTCCTCTCCCTCTGTAAAGTGCCCATTATCTCGCCATCCTTTGATGGGCTCCTAGTCTTCTGATCCTGACAACTTCCACCACTTCTTTATCCATGCTTCCCCACTCTTTCCATCTGCTCAGACCCTAGACCAATAACACATCGCTCTAGAATGTTCAATCCTAAACTTTCTACCTTTGTTTTATCTGAAGAAATCTCCTAAATGTCATGAGTTATCAATTGATCATACCAATGATCAATGACATGCCACATCCTCAGAGATTAGCGGGAATTCCCATCCATGCACTTCAGGGATCTCCACTTTGCTGAAGTTCACACTCTGCTCTGTCTAGCCTTATCTGTGTCCTGCATCCTGGGCAAACACAATCATTCTTCCTGACCTCACATTTTCCTCTGAAGTTGAAGTGTGATGAATCCTCAGGTGGAGTAGTCCTTCCATGTGCTCAGCCCTCTACATCCTGTTGATCACTTAATTAGTACTGTGGTGCTTTGAAAGAAAATGGCCCCCAAAGGGAGTGGCACTATTAGGAGGTGTGGCTTTGTTGGAGCAGGTATGGTCTTGTAGGAGGAAGTGTGTCACTGTGGAGGCGGGTTTTGAGGTTTCATATATGCTCAAGCCATGCCCAGTAAGACAGATCACTTCCTGTTGCCTGCATGTCAAGATGTAAAACTCTCAGCTCCTTCTCCAGCACTGTTTGCCTGCACCCCATGTCCCTCCATGGGACTGACTCTCTGGACTGTTAAGCCACCCAATTAAATGCTTTCCTTTGTAGGAGTTGCGTTTGTCATGGTGTCTCTTCACAGCAATAGAAGCCCTAACTAAGACAAATATACACACAGTATTAAATCTATACATTAACCACATGTATCTCATTATTTCTCTTGGTGGCTCTCTTAACTTCTTCAAGATAACCAAGGAATTCATGTCCCTATTTTTTTAGTAATTCCTATTTTAATTAAAATGACAAAAACCTTGAGCATTTATCTGGACAGACATGTGGATCTCATATTCAGACATACCATTTGATTCAGTTGGCTGCACACATCTTTTCTCAGAGGCATCCAGAACCATGGGGTGGGTGCAAAAACAGTTGTAGGAGCCCTCTGTGTTAACACACTGGCCATCGATACAACTGTTAGGGTCTTGACATTCATCCATGTCTTAAGAGGAAAAAAAATCACCAGAGAAAATTAGCAATCATTTGTGCTTCATACAGTTATCAAAGTTAACATGATGATAAATTTAATCCAGATCCCAAGAGTTACTACATTTGAATTAACTATACATTGTCATCCAAAGGGGACCCTGTGACTGGAAAGAGAGTCACTGAGGAAATCAATGCTGCTGCTGCTGCTTCTATTAAATATGGTAAGGAAATACTGTGGAATGGGAAACGGCCTTTTAAAAAAATAATACTTTTGAAATTATTTCCTTATGCTGCGCTTTGCTGCCTATAGTACATGACTTTCCGCTGAAGCCTTAAAGTCTGTGTGAGTGTTTAAAACTGTCTTCGTTTGCATGAATGACCTGACTGAACAGGAGGGTCTACAGACCAAAAGAACTCTGTGGTCTTATCGGTGACCTGGGCGGTAATTCCACAATGACTTTGAACTCCTTGTCTGCCACCCATGCAAATACAAGGATGAAAAGTTTTCATTTCTCAAACCTTGTTCAAGAAAGAGATCCACAAAACACTCATCCTTTAAAGACACAATTTCGATTCAATGACATCATTTTTATCACATGGCATTACTCTTTTTCCCCCTGTGCATTTTCCTAGCACATCTTACCATATTCTCTTCAAGCTTACCAAAACACTGCAATTTGACGGGATCATAGTATGTCCCCTGCTTACAGTAGCATTCATATCCGGGCTGAGTGTTCAAACAGTAACCATTTTTGCAAATTTCCTCCCCAAACAGCAGGCATTCATCAGCATCTATGGCAAAAGAAATAGGAGTATGTTTTTATTTTTCCATGAAGAAGAATCTAACCAATATCTGGTTTTAGATTAGATATTATTATGTTCAAAAGACTCTTGCAATACAGAACATAAATTTCTTAAAATTAGGCCAATTGACAGATGCGGAAAAATGATGAGAAATGGTTCTGATGCCACCTCACAGGCCACAGAATAAACCCTCAGCCTTCCCAGTTTCCTCTATGATGAACTGGATATAACATAACTGGGTCCACCAATGTACCGGGACTCAAAGGACAAATAAGATAATCTACGAAAGGATTCTGGACATGCTGAGGCTGCTTGTCCAGGCAGTTTGGAGCTCATGTTATCTAGATCTCATTTTGAAACCGGTCAACACCATGGAAGACCTGCTCGAATTTACACAAACGGAAAGTGGCCGAGCTGAGCACAGAACCGGTGACAGTAAGGGTCTGAATCTCATCTTCCCCCATCACTTGCAGCACTGTTAGGAGGAGGAACTGGGTTTATATCAAAGAGCAAAATCAAGGTTTGTAACATGAAGTGAAATTTAACTGCATTTCTGTAAAAACAGAGTATGTGATATTTATGACCTTGAAAACCATTCAACACATACTGCAGACCAAGCCTCCTAATCTTGTTGGACTAAATCACAGATGTATTCTAAAAACACAAATGGAATTTCTTGTCCAACTACTGAGTCCATATTATTCAAATACTAGCTTTCCATAAGTGGATGGATAATAAATAGACCATTCTCATAGTCTCTTTTCCAGCTATTTTCCAGTGTTCAATATTAAACTATAATGGAAAACAATCACCTTATATACAGTATATCATAATAATATCTCTAACACGGAACTGTCAAATGTCAGTTAATGAAGAAGTGTTCATATATAAAATATTCACTAGAATAAACAGGCTATATTATCCAACAATAACATTGAAGATATAAAACAGTTACTTTTGCTTTCCCATTTTCCAGTCTTCATTGGAATCTGTGGCCATTAGGAAACTATAATAGGAAGAGTAGGAAATCTATTTTTTTTTTTAAAAAAAAAAAGCAAGAAACTTCGCTTCACAATGAATTGTAGAGGGCACCATGATAATCAAACTTTATATAATTCAAAGTGTATATCTAGGTGAAAGATTCTTTCTACTACAGGCTTTTGTGGAAAGCAGTTATGCATATCTTATTTCATTGAAAGCACATTGTAATTCTGAAAACATTTCTGTTTCAGAGGTGAACAGCTGGAAACTCAGAAGGTTACATGACCTCTCAAGGTCACATAACTGCTGGTATTCTGACCCCAAGTCAGAGCTCCATCCAGCATCCATAGAGACCTTCCTCCTGGGTGGAATAAAGGGCTTGGCCAACAGTTTCCACAGACCAACCGAACTCGACCACCGCTTTACCCAAGCCAGGTTCCCATCCCAGTGGCTGACACATGTTGCAAACTCATCTGCACTCAATGCTGACCTTTATAGTTCTCGCCCCCAGCGTCGTAAGAGGATTCTCCAACGGGGACAAAACCTTTTCCTCTAGGGCACATTTCCGTGAACTCAGCTGATTTTTAAGAGAGACAAAACAAAACAAAACAAAACAAAAAAGCGATGAGTTGAAAAGGGAAACAAAGAATCAACATTTCCCCGAGTGCATGTTTTTAACCCAGTTTCATCTTCTCAGATTCAGAACGTTTAAAACACTCAACCAATAAATCTAGCATGGCCTCGAAGTCATGGATTATGTGAGAAGACGTCCAATGATTCCAGAGGTTCATACACACACACACACACACACACACACACACACACACACACACACACACACACACACACCGTCTTCCTACATTGTCCTGGCCTGTGATTCTCTAGGCAGACCAGGCTGACCTTGCTCTCACAGAGATCTGCCTGCTTCTGCCTCCCAAGTACTTGAATTAAGGGTGTGCACCACCATGCCTGACAACTTACCGTATGTTCCACTTCACCTGTGTCTTATTTGATATCATGACTGCTATTTTTGCATTACTATGGTGGTTAGTGTTCTGAAGGTTTGGTAAGAGCCCATACAGCTAAAGTTTGGATTAAATATACAAGTATACTTGTGGATAATGCTTTCATCAGTATATAATAAAAAGAATCTGGGGAGGTAGAAAGATGGCTCATCATTTAAGAATGCTCTTCAAGCGATATTATGAGCAAAGGGGTCAAGACCATGATAGGGATACCCACAGAAACAGCTGACTCGAGTTAGTGGGAGTTCACTCACCCCGGACTGATAGTTGGGGAACCTGTGGAAGACTGAACTAGGCCCTCTGAATGTGGGTGACAGCTGTGTGGCTTGGGCAGTTAGTGGGGCCACTAGCAGTGGAATCAGTATTTATCCCTAGTGCATGAATTGGTTCTTTGGAGCCCATTCCCTATAGAGGGATACCTTGTTCAGCCTAGATACAGGGGGGAGGGCCTTGGTCTTGCCTCAAGTGATAAGACAGACTTTGCTGACTCCCCATGAGAGGCCTCACCCTCTCTAAGGACTGCATGGGTGGGGAAAATATGAGGAAGCAGGAGGACAGGAGGGAGAAGGAACTGGGATTGGTATGTAAAATAAGATTGTTGTTTTAAAAAAAATTGTTGAAAAAAGAATGCTCCTCAATCAGGAGGATGGGAGTTGGATCCCAGCACTCATATAATGACCTCAGCTCCAAGGAGGGCACAGAGGCAGGAGGATCACTGGGGCTCGCTGTCTTTCAGTCTTGCCGCAAAAATGTGAGTCCGAGGTTGAGGGAGAGACCCTGCCTCAGAAGACTAGGCAGAAAATGATGAAAGAGGAAACATGGCTCCAAGTACAGCAGTGGGCACATTAGCCTACACATGTAAGCGAGCATGTGTTCACACGCACACACACGCGTGCGCGTGCATGCACACACACATACATGCATGCACAAAAATAAATAAGCAATGAGATGGCTCTTATTTTAGCATCTTACTGAGTCTGACTGTAACAGTGCACCCTATGACAGGCAGAATTTAAGAACACCACGTGACCAGACAGTGTGAACACAACAGTCAGTAGATCTTACCGGTCCCCTGGACAGGGCAGGGGAAGATCTCACAGTTGTCTCCCCAGCCAGCACCTGAGGTACAGCAGCATTCTTGTTTGGTGACATTGGGGGCTAGCACGTTATCACAGAGACTGGCGTCATTGAGGTTATAGTAGCATTCCTTCTTTTCTTCTCTCGGCTGATGATCTACACCAGAATCTAAAGAGTATAAAGAAAGAGCATCGGTGGGACAGTCACGTAGAAATCATGACAGGACAGAGACCATGGACATATGTCCCTTACATGTCCTTGACATGAGGCCATCCATATTCCACCTTCAGGGTCAGATTCTCCCACTTTAAGATAAACATGCATTGAGTTCTGAATATCTGTAGGTTTCTAATATACTCCAGAGTATAAATCTGTCAAAACCATTTCTTTTTACGCTAACCAGTTACTTTATTCTTGTAAATTTAGCCATGAAGAGTTTCCATAGCTGCTTTTTTTTTTTGCCAACCAGGATCATTCGTTACAGAGTTGTAACACCTACTTAAATTATTGAAATTTTCCTCAAAATGGGACCAGAGATCAGGGGCCACATGTAATAGTTAACCCTTCGGCAGTTATTTGGATCAACCAACCCCCCCCCCCCATGCCCCAAGTCAGTTCTGAACAGCGCATATTGGAAGATGCATGGAAAAAGAATGTGGTAACCTGGAGCCCATAAAACAGCCTTTCATCCCTGAAAATCTAGTCAAGTGGTGCAAAGAAAGAACTCAGAAAGAGGCTGTACGTTCTAGCAAAGCTGTGATGTAGGACTGAAAGTCTGAGCTCACATGGGCCCTGAAGGAAAGCATATTCTAACAGACTCATTTTCTCTATGACAGCGTGATATGAAAGAATGCAAATCATAAGAATAAAATCTGCTCATTTTCAGAAGCTAAAATATAAACAATGTCATGAGTAGACTTGAATTGTCTTTACATACTTGATGATTATATTGTGGCAGGACCTGGAAGGGAATATAATTTCTTCCACCAAATGCTATAGGATTTAAATGATTGCTATGGTCCAGTTGTAATTAATCAATTATAGTTTTTATTTCATATTGCACAAAAGAGCTAACAATGGCTATCACAATTGCTTAGCATATCATTAACACAATGTTTTCATTAGAGCCCTACCATTTCGGATTATTAGGACCAAAGAAACCTCAAAAGAGAATACTCATCAGTGAGGGAAAGACCCACTGCTAAAGTTGGTAGGTCACGATATGGGGGACATTTAATGAGTTCTTTTCACAGATGTTTGC
Organism: Arvicola amphibius; assembly: GCF_903992535.2. Classification (NCBI taxonomy): domain Eukaryota; kingdom Metazoa; phylum Chordata; class Mammalia; order Rodentia; family Cricetidae; genus Arvicola; species Arvicola amphibius. The sequence goes on from NC_052048.2 coordinate 126,322,290, forward strand.
TATGTATCAGTTTTGTCAGGGTCAAGTTGACCTTCATGAACTTCGATAATATACTAAGCCATTTAAGGGCATTTCTAGAGCAAGTGTTCATAAAATGCCACCAGGAAAACTATTGCCTTCCTTCCTCTCATAAAACAAGCAAAGAATCAAATAGACCTTCCAGATCCATGCTACTATCCAAGCAGATAGCCAAGGAGAACGCCAAAGATCCTTCTAGAACTGTACTTCTTGATTCTCTCTTTGACAGATTTTGGGCTTGAACCCTAAATGAGTATGGACAGCAGGTGGTACTCCAACAAAGACCTTGAGTCTAGGAAAAGACTAAATTCTGATTCCCATGTGTCAGTTTGCATGGACGGGGTAAACCTCCCACCTCCTTGCCTGAATCCACTTTCTTCACACTCATGCAGGGTGGACTTTTACTCCTGTTTGGACGGCAGCCATCTTGGTCAGAAGGGCTCCAAGACTTAAGAACAGAGTTATTGGGGAAAACCAAAAATAGCCATTTAAAATGATCATTAAGTAAATTCCAGAAACCTTATAGGAAAATTTACAAGTGTTTTCCATAATATTTTCAAAAAATTTCCAATATTGCTGTTAAGTTTTGCTCTCTTACTATGCTCAGTTAGGCTAAAAATGGTAGCTATTAAGTAACATATTAAAAAAAAACTTAGGAAAGCAACAGCTTTATAATAGGTGAAGTTTAAAAAAGATCAATAATATTTTCCTTATTCACAAAGTTAGAGTATGTCTTACTTATTTTAATAAAATGTAGTATTATGTAGAAGAGCCCCAATGTTGCTAATAAAATAAAACAGGGCTCATTCCAAATCAAAGCATGACAATTTACATGCATATACATGCATATGTAATTTACATACATAGTATATGTTTTCTGTTCTTTTTTACATTTACATTACACAAAGCAACAAAATTATCTTTGTGCTTTGTCTTGCACTAGAAGAAGGTAGAGATTATTACATAAGAGAAGTGATCAACAATACAATTGTATTATTCAGATTTTTTTCAAATGCTGCTTTTATTTTCTTTCCAAGCTCTTTGAGAGTGCAGTGTTTACACAGCTGAAATAGAGAATGAGGCGAGCCTTCATCCATGTTGGAAAGAAAAGCAAATTCTTTTTAAAAAACTGATCCACAAAGGTCATTCTGGGAAAAAAAATGCAACATCCCCATCTCCCAGACTTTTAAATGATCAACTTCCTGGAGTCTTTTTCCATTGGAGTAAAAAAATCTCTGATCAGGTGTGTGTGTGTGTGTGTGTGTGTGTGTGTGTGCGCGCACACACACACGTGCGCAAGAGTGACAAAGAATGTGTACATGCATGTATACACACACACATGCATTAAATTTTCTGGTGAGTTTCTGTGAGGTTGGACCACTGTTGCCAGGAGCAGACAGGTTCCACTGAAAAATGATTTTCCACAGTCACATCAGTGGCTGTGAGAAGTGTTATGAATGAAGGGAATTGCTGTTGCTTTTTCTATCCTCTTCTATCGGTAAGATTGGCCATGCCACATCCCATGCCACAGACTTCTAAGAAACATTACTTTTCTGGCATTTTCAGACTGGATTTTTTTTCTCATTTGTACTTGTTATCTGGCCTATCATTTGGGTATGAAGATCTTTATGTACACCTTCATCTAAGCTATATTTTTGGTGATAGCAAGAACACCAACATGGTTTTGAGACTTTCAACTGATGTTTCTTTTTGTTTGATTTTCGTGACTGAGATCTACAGGACCCCATACATGCTAGGCCAGTGTTCTACCACCGGACCATACCCCTAGCCTCAGGTGGATCTGTCTTGAAAAAACTGTTCCTGAAGCTCTTTTCAGGTGAGGAATTAAATAACTACACTCCATGGGGGTGGGCAGGTAATGGCACCTTTACCTTCTGTAGGAGAAAACCCAGGTTGTTATCAAGTGTCCATCTCTCTTTGGGATATAACATCTTAGCATATCAAGTTGCTTGCATTTGTTCTGCCCTTCCTTTGCTCTCTTTACGATAAATGAGAAGGCACAGGCGACCTTTGCTGGTGTGGAGTCATCTGCACAGCCTCCTATAACGTGAACGTAGGAGCTCTGCTTCCTCTGCTCTGCACAGGAGGGAGGGCCAGTGGCTGCTGTGTGGCCTAAGGAGTCCTTGGATTACTCTCTTGGCTTGGCTCATAAGGGTGTAGAAGTTCTCTCACAAAGGATGCTACCTATTTTTGTCTTTCCTCAACACGCCTGATCCTAGAGTCTGCTGGTAGGGTGAGATGATCTAGAATGTTCTGATTTCATTTATTTAAAGTGGAAATGGAACTTGCGTTCAGCTTCCATTGGATTTGCAGTGTAGTCTGAAGGTCTCTGCAAGCTCTTTGCCTCCGTACTGCTTGTGCACAGCAGCCATTCAGAAGGCCTTCAAGAGAGCTAGCCTTCTCCACACCCTTTAGAGACAGCCGGTCACAAGGGCCAAAGAGAAACATGACAGAGAGGCCTAAGTAAAAAGTGCCCAATTTCATACTGCCCACAGTCCTGAGAGGACCAATTATCAAGCTGCACGGAAGTGGTAAGGTTCAGTGAGTTACTTCTAACAGAACGACCCAGAAATCTTGATTCTCTGCTCTAGTTGGAAAATTCCACCAGGCACTTATGTTTTATGTCACCTCATATTTTGAGAGCATGGCAACTAACTCGACAGTAATCCTTCAAGACCTAGGAAAAATGGAATTTTCCAGTTGATGGTAGCACACACCCCTAATCCCAGCACTGGGGAGACAGAGGTGGGTTGATCTCTGTCAGTTTGAGGCCAACCTGGTCTACAAAGAGAGTTCTAAGACAGCCTGGGCTATTACACAGAGAAACCTTGTCTCGAAAACAAAAACAAAAGCCCCCCCAAAAACAAACAAAAAATGGAATTTAAGAGACGTACACACAGTGTTTCTCTAGTTTTCTCACTAGAGAACTTGAAAAATAGGGAGAAAGGCATCATTTGTTCTTGAAAGCAGGACTTAGGAGAGGTCTGTGGTGAATTCCAGAAGTCACCAACAACAGGAATGTGAAGCGGTGTAGGGAAGAGGTAAGGCCACCATAAGGTGGGTGGTAAGATCAGATGGGAAAGATACAAAATCTAGAAAGCAAAACACAGAAAACACCACTTAAAAAAAAACACACCAACACAGTTCCTGCTCACTCCTCGTTTTGTTTTTATGACACAGGGTGGCTTCTGTGCATGGCTTCTCAGGCTTGCCATCCTCCTGCCTTAGCCTCCTAAGTGTTGGCATCACAGGTATGTGCCACCAGAGCCAGAAGTCCTAGCTGGTTAAAGTGGTTGGGGGGGGGTCATATCAGTGAGCTGTGTGCACTGGGCTTGAGAGTTCATTTCTGGACATTATTCAGACCTAAGTCACAATGCAAAGAACCCACTGGAAAAGGCTATCAGAGAAGGCTGCCTGGCAGAAGTGGCATCTAAATTTAGTTTTTGAAAGATGTATTAAGGAGAGGAAAAAATATAAGCACCAGATTAAGGTATGATTGGGGCATAAAAAAGCAAAGTATCCCTGTATTTGCACGGGCAGAATGCAGTGAGGTAGGGTCCACAGACGGCATGTTAGCTGAGAGACTGAGTGCTAACTATGATACCTGGTGAGTAATGCCGTAGAATGTGACCCTGAGAGGTAAGAATGGTCCAGAAATGTATTAATAGTTAGGGTGTCAGGTGGTAGGTACGGCTGTACCTACTGGAGTACTTGGCAGAGTTCTGTGATGTGGGAGGGTCTTCTGCTTTAATACAGAAATTGCCTGGCTCATTTGATTGGCCAGCCCTTAGGTGGGCAGAGTAGACAGAACAGAATGCTGGGAAGGGAAGTTAATAAATCACTATGCCTCTGCTCTCTGAGCCAGACTGCCGTGCCTCTCCTCAGGGAGACAGATGCGATGAAGCCAGCCACCAGGTCAGACATGCTGAATCTTTCTCGGTAAGACACCACTTTGTGGTGTTACACAGATTATTAGAAATTGGTTAGTCAAGATGTGAGTAAGAGGCTGAAACTTATGGGCCAGGCAGTATATAAAAGAATACAGTTTCCATGTAATTATTTCGGGGCATAAGCTAGCCGGTGGCTGGGAGCCGGGCAGGATGAAAAGCAGGCCTGCTCGCTCATCACTACAGAAGTTCTGAGAGAATTACCTGAGGACCTCGTATTTAAAAAGCACATGATACGTAGTTGTCAAAATAAATAAAGCTTTTGTTGTTGTTGTTGTTGTTGTTTGTCTTTTTGCATTTTTGTTCTTTTCTGATGGAGACACTGGAAAGACGATGCCCAAAACATTGGCCATCACTGGATGTGGGCTTTCTTCTGCAGGCTATGATAGGCTACTGCTTTGGTTTTGTTTGCTCTGGTAAAGGGTTAGCAGGGAAGGGGAGCGTTGGAGGGCTACAGGCTGGAGAGAAGGTAGATTGAAAACGTCAGCCTTGTTTGCAGAAACTGGAAAAGCTGGGGAGAAAAGTGAGCAGAAAGCGATGAAGGAGGGAACTCCTGACATAGCAGAGCTTTGTCAGAGTGTGGAGAGGAAAACCTGGGAGACGGGCACCCTAGGCTGATGGTGAGTAGGAGGCACCTCAAGAGAGAGAGGGAAAGGCAGGGGTCATGCCAACACAGGCTCATGCTGGACTACAGGGACACACGGCATCAGCACTGAGAGGCTGGACTGTGCCAACAAGGTCACATTGGAAGTAACAAGTGAAATCTCCAAAAAGCTTCAGGAAAAGCACAGATAGTCCTCTTTAGACCCAATTAGCAAGTTCCAGACTGGAAAAGGTATCCTCAGTATATGGGCTGCTAGTGGGAGGTGGTTATGTGGGAGCAGCTGGCATTTGTAGGCCCCTTCAGAGAGGCGAAGGATCAGTACAGACACAGATAGTTCCAGCTGGAAGACCTTTCTTTGTGGAAAGGGAGATGGCCAACAAAAACACCAAGTAAGCTGAGACAGGGAGAAACAAAGAACATGGTGAGGACATGATCAGAGAAAAGGGGCCAAAGTAGATGTGGATCCATGTTTTTAAAGAAAGGTGCTATGTGTTGTTGGGTGATGGTGATGCACACCCTTAGTCTCAGCACTCGGGAGGCAGAGGCAGGTGGATCTCTGAGTTCAAGGCTAGACGGGTCTACAGAGTAAGCTTCAGGACAGCCAGGGTTACATGGAGAAATTGTGTCTCAGAAAGAGAAAAATGAGAGAGAGAGAGAGAGAGAGAGAGAGAGAGAGAGAGAGAGAGAGAGAGAGAGAGAGGAAAAAGAGGAAGAGGAAGAAGGGAAGGGAGGGAGGGAGGGAGGGTGGGAGGGAGGGAGGGAAGGAAGGAAGGAAAGAAGGAAGATGCTATGACTTAGAAAGTAACAAAGTGGGTGGGGCCTGGGGAGATGTGCATCAGTTAAGTGGTGCAAGTGCAGGGAACTGAGTGTGGATGTGGAGAATCCACATAAAAAGCTGGGCATGGCAGCATGATGGGGGATTCCCCTCTGTATGGTGTCTTGGGCCTGCACAGGGCACAATAGAGGTAGGCGGGGAAAACTAAACTGAATGCTGGGAGAAAGCAGGCAGAGTCAGTGAGCTACCATGGAAGCACCAGAGGAGAAAGACGCAAGCAGCCAGCTGGAACCTGGGTGGTAGGCTATGAACATCAAGGTAAAATATAAAATAATAGAAATGGGTTAATTTGAGAGATAAGTGTGAGCTAGAAATATTCAAAAGCTAATAGGCCAAGTAGTGTTGTAATTAATACAGTCTCTCTGTGGTTGTTTTGAGTCTGGGCAGATGAGAACAAACAAGTGGCCTCCTACAACGACAGCATATGTCTATAATGCCAGCACAGGAGAGGAAAAGACAGATAGGTCCCCAGAGGTCTCCAGGTCCCCAATCTAGTCAAGAATGAGACCTGCAGGTTCTGTGAGCGACCATGTGTCAAAAGACTGAGTGAAGAATGATACACGAGAACAACCTAATGTTGTTCTCTAGCTTTCCGTTTGCACATACCTAACACTCATGTGACTGCGCGTGCATGTGTGTGTGCTGGTCACACATACATGTGCTCACACACACATGAGCTCACACACACATGAACTCACACACATGTGCTCTCTCACACACAGTCGTAGTATAATGCAGTTGACAGACAGCAAATTAATTCTGTTCATTAAAGATGGTTCTGATTGTCTTGTGATGCCTATAAGGTTTTATTAATCTCTGAAAGAAAAAAAGGCTGAGGCGATTATTCAGTGGTTAAAGCATTTGCTAGGCAAGCTTGGGGGTCCAGGTCAGGATCCCAGGACCCAAATAGTGAGTCACCTGTAATTTTGACCTCAGAAAGTGGAAACGGGGATCACCAGAATGAGCCGGCTAGCAAGACACCCGACCTCAATGAATAAGATGTAAGAGAAATGGAAAATGATTCTTCACGTCAACCTTGTACCTATATACAAGCATATGTGTGCATGTGCACGCATGCGCGCGCACACACACACACACACACACACACACGACAAAGAAAATGCTTTTAAGAAAGAAATAGTGAGAAACTCTGGCTCAAAAAAGCAAATTTTATGGTCTAGACATGTGTCCTAATGTGATATAACTGAATCACTTCTTGATGCCATTAAAACATTCTAGCAAAACCAACTGTAGTTAAAAAGATCCCTCTTTAAGAACAGACCACACAGGGAAATCAGTTTCCCTCATATGTCTGAGATGTAGCTGACTGTAACATTCCATACTGACTTACCATTCACAAATGACACTGCCTATATGATTTCACTCAAAATTCACAGAGCTCTGGGAAGTAAAAGAAACATCTCACCCTAGTTTGTAAATGAGAACCCTAAACACAAACACCCAGATGTTGAGATGACCACATTTACATAGCTAAGAAGAGGTGAGTGGACTAGACTCCAGCTTTCCCACATAAAACATTACAGATAACATGGAAAATCTCTAAAATTTCCAGAAAGGCCTATGATCATCTCTTTGTATATTCTCGCACTCTCCCTCTATAGAGCATCATCATTAGAATGCCTTATTTTTAAATTTAACATTGTACCATATGCATTTGCCTTTACCATGACTACCAACCTTCACAGAGATGGATAATGCTCTAATATTCTGATGTGCTATGCTAATACATCTCAAATAAAAATGTGGGTAAGGCATCACCCTGGAAATGGAACCAAGTACAAAGAAGAAAAGGGTGGTGTGGTTATTTGAGGCCTGCCAGATTTTCATTTTGGTTTTTGGTACTGAAGGTACAACTAAGTAAAAGCCTTTGCCATTTAGGTGTCATGGGGGTGGTTACCGGAACGAACAGCAACCCTCTCTCAGTGATAACCTGCCACCTTCCCTTCAAATGACATGTTTAAATTAGTGTCCAATTAATTCTGTACCCCTTCCTTTTTCACGTTTGAGCACTGAGAAAAATGTGTGAATAAAAATACTGGCACACGCCACTCCCCATGACCTACAAAAAATAGTTCTTTTACACAGAACAAGTGTCTCCTATACATGAACAGTGAACGCTCTACTGGGAGGATGGATAACACTGAGATTTATCCAGAAAGTAAAATAGCCTAAGTGTCATTTTATTTGGCTCACGAGGGACTGCTTGATCTTTTGCTTTATAAAAAACAAAACAAAACAAACAAACAAACAAAAAAACCTCACACACAACTAAGTTACAGCTACATGTCACCAACTAAAAGAGTGACCAACCTACAATCTGAAAGGTGACTAATTTATCTGGAAGACTGTCAGCTCTCATTTCAACTTATTCAGTGACAACATGGCCTAAATCAAATTTTAAACAAATGTAAACATAGCAACTCTCTGGGCCAATTGCTGGAAAAAGCCTCAAGGATTCCAAGTGGAAGTCTTTGTAGACCCTGAGAGGCCCATTCTGTTGCTTTTCATTAGTGACGTGACAGAACAAGTGTCCCCAAGGGCCAAGCAAGGAGGCTGATGTAACTTGGTGAGATGAAGCCATGTTAAACACTAGCTGATGGCATTCTAGCTTTTAGGCAATTCTCGGCAAATGTCCTCATCCTTCTGAATCCTTTACACATGGTGTTGCTGGGTTGGAAAGGAAACCAGAGGCCACTTAACCCTAACACCCATCACCCGCATCTTCATTTTGCTGATACGGCATAGAGAGAGCATGGAAGCTACCTGTGCTGGCTAGTTTTATGTCAGTTTGACACAAACTGAAGCTGTCTGTGAGGAGGGAGCCTCAATTATGAAAATGCCTCCAGAGGCATGGCCTACTGTAGGCAAGTCTGTAGAGCATGTTCTTAATTAGTGATTGATGGGAGGAAGGCCTGACCCTGGGCTGGTGGTCCTGGGTTCCAATAGAAATCAGGCTGAGCAAGCCATAAAGAGCAAGCCAATAAGCAGCACTCCTCTCTGGTCTCTGCATCGGCTCCTGACTCCAGGCTCCTGCCCTATCTGAGCTCCTGTCCTGACTTCCCACACTGATGGCCTGCTACCTGGAAGTGTAAGCTGAAAGAAACCCCTTCCTCCCCAAGTTGCTTTGGTCACAGGGTCTCATCACAGCGCTAGTAACTCTCTAACTAGGACACTTCTAGAAGCAGAATTTGTCAGGACATGTTTGTCTTACTCACCTCCATAATGTGTAGCCTAAGCCTGGGTCAGTCCTATCTCGAGAGACACCGTCCTACCCCTGCATGGTGCCCCCACGACTTACCTTCAGTGACCCGGGAACGGCACTGCCCAGTCATGGGGCTATATTCTTGGCTCTCGTCCGCACATACACACAGGAAGGACCCTTCCACGTTTTCACAGAAAGCTTCCCCACATACACCACTGAGCAGCTCACATTCGTTCACATCTGGAAAAGAGAACACAGACTACGTAAGACGTGCGGGTCTCTCCTGACAGCTCTACCAGCTGTGCCAAGGCCAGCAGTGGCTGCTGGAAATGAGCGGATCTCCAGGGAGCCCTTGAATTAGTCCTTCCCAGGAAAGGACCCCTGCAGGCAGAGCTGGACAACTTAGCCTTGATGAAAGGATGGTGCAAACACGCGGGCCATGTTCTAAACTCCAGTTCCAGTTTTAAGGAACAACCTGGGATCTCACTGGGAGTGTAGTGTGAGTCCTTTGACTCTCCAGCACTGTCTTCCTTCCTTGTCGACACAAAGGACCCAGAGTTCTACTCCTGGATTATCATTCAAGGGAAAACCAGAAGCATCGGCACTTGGGTGATCCAAACTTAGATTTAAAGTGTAAGCTTTTAAAACATACTTACATGTTGGAAAATACATTTCAGCCTAAATTAACAATAGAACTTTGGCTCACCAGGCATAAGTGAATATTTGTCAGGGAACATTCGTCTAGTCGGCAAAGCCGTTTGGTCCAATAACTAGTGATCAATTCCACTGTCTTTTCCTAGTCTTTCGATGTCCCCAGTGTAACCTCTACCTTGATGAATGTTTCCTTTGTATATGTAAATCCATATAATTAAAGCAAAGTCAAAAAATTTGCTTAACGCAAATCTGAAGTTCATAGGCTCCAAACAAAGGCTCTTTATTCATCTTACTTTGTCCAATAGTACCATTTACCTTTCTGTTCCTCAAAAGTTTTACTGGTGACTTCCTCAGTCGGGAAAGCATCCACCCAACTCAGAAAGGCTCCCCTCTCTTCTGCATTAACAATATACATACCAGCTTTCATAATCACACCCTGAAAATCTTTATAAACTTAAAAATGTGAGCAATTAGCCAACTCATCCAGGAGTGGGGAAAACATCTTTTTCTTTGTAAACTGAGTTTGCTGTGCTTTGTTTTGTTTTTTGGATAGGTTTGTGAATCTTGAAGTTTCAGACTTCTACCTAACTTTGTCCATAGACAGATATAAACTCAATAACCTGGGTTTCACTTGTAAAAAGATATGGTACCATAAAGCAATGTGGAATTGAAGTCATACTTTCCATCAGAAAAGTTGACTTCAGAAATTGGCTGGTTCATGTTTGCTAATTTTAGGTATGTAATATCAAATGAGATCCTACTTTCCAACACATACCAGCACCATGGCTATTGCAAACTCTCCTTCCAGGCCGCATTCATTTGATCAAGAGGTATGTCTTAGCTTACTCATGCAGATCCCTCATGTGAAGGTATAACCTTGAGTCAGGCTGGCCCAGCTCCTGTTTTTATAGAAGTTATCTCAGTCAGAGAAATAAGTAAGGAAATCTCTTGATACACAGTTCTCTTATATTTTAGGTATGTGTTCCACTGCTAAACTTTATTTCTTTGTTAAATTTTGATTTTGAAACATGGTCTTGTTGTTATTGAAGCTGGCCTTCAATTTACTTGAAATCCTCAGGCTTCATCCTCCAGAACAGCTGGGAAGACAGGCCTACACTACCGGCCCGTCTACATCTGTCCAAGGTAGTTTCATAGGATGGTCATAGCTGTCTTGTTGAGCAGTTATACTTCTATATAATTCTTTAACAGTGATGTGTAGTTTTTGATTCAGCATTGTTTATGTGCATTTGTGAAAACTACCTGGTTGCTTCCTGAATATTTTTCTGTAATTAGGGATTAAATGACTTTCCATCATGAATACCAGAAAATCAGTTACAGTTCAAGCTTCTGAACAGGCTCTGAACAGGTCGGATCTGGATGGCAAATGAACTAGTGCTTGACTGGCAAATTGCCAAAGCAAGTAAGTCACTGCCTTTGCCTTAAAGGGCACCTGCCTTGTGGCAAACACAGCTCTTCTCTCTATTCAGAAGAATAAAGAAAAAGTTGCATAATGTATTGTTGGCGGTGACTACTCTTTCATTTCCAGGCTGCCCAGACCCAAAATAATCACACATAAACTGTATTATTGAAAAACTGCTTGGCCTATTAGTTCATACTTATTGGCTAGCTCTTATATCTTAAATTAATCCATTTCTATTCATCTGTGTATCACCACATGGTTGTGGACTACTGGTAAGGTTCTGTCCGACGTCTGGTGTCTGTCTCCTGTGGCAGCTACATGGCTTCTCTCTGACTCTGCCTACTTTCTCTATGTATCTTTTCCAGTCTGGCTATATTCTGCCCAGCTATAGGCCCAAAGCAGCTTCTTTATTAACCAATGGTATTCACAGCATACTGAGGGGAAGCCCACATCAAAGTGTGAAGTTGGAGATTCTGTAACTTCCCTCTCCCTTCTTTCCCTATGAAACTGCCTTAACAGAAAGTGTGTTTTATAACAAGTTCACACAAATCACAGCTGATCAGAATATGAAATATGAGCTCTCCTCTATGAGTATGTGTTGGACTACATTCTGGGACATCTTATGGCATGGGAGCTTTTCCTGCCCTGTCTATCCCACAGCAGCTGCACAATCGGAAGCATTATTGTGCTGGTGTCATTCCTGGAAACGAAAGCTTGTGCCAGAACTTTCCTTAATCGTGCTGCTTAATGAGGTGCATGTCAAAGACAGGCAAGCTGTACCCCACGACAGACTTCATTACCTGAGGACAGGAGACTACACAGATTCACACTCAGCTAGGTTTAAACAGCTGTCCTCTAAAATGGCCCCAAATAACTCACACTTCTCTCTTGATATCCCCGTCCCCTTCAGAGGCCAAAGCACATACAATGTTCACAGTCTCAAATCCTATGATAAAAAAAAAAAAATCAAACCACAGTGAAAAGTTTCCTGCTTGAATTCGCCTCTTTTTGATGATGTTCATTTCTGTTGGAAAAGATACATGGAACACGATGAGGGGAGGAAACAGAACAAAAACCGAGAACTCACCCACACACCCTTGCCCATCCTGTGGGGCCTGAAAGCCCTGATAACAGAGGCAGCGGAAAGAGCCAGCTGTGTTGTCACAAAACCCATGGCTGTCACACACAGTGTTGTTTACACATTCATCAATATCTGCAAAAGAGACATGGGACATCAGACAGGAAATAAACTCAGACCGACAAACAGCAGGCATGGAATGGATAAGGAAAGGCGCTCTGTTATATCATGATTAACAGGAAAATCATGTCCACACAAAAAGAACTTTAAAAACATCGTACATGTTAATAAAATGTTTTGATGAAAATGGGTTAGTAGCTAAACTACTGGGGTCTATGAGAAAACTTTGACTTGTCCTCAGGAAATATTTTCTCGCTGAAATGACTGCCACAATTAGCCACGGTCAGTATTTCCTAAATGTTTTCGAGTCTTTCTTTCCAGAGACAGCTTTATTTTCCTACAGGGGAAAGTGCTGTCGCCTCTAAGAACTTCTTTCTTTTTGGATGCTATATCATCATTATGCAAAAGGATGAGCCTCCTGCTAACAATGCCATGTATGCATATCATGCTCTTGGTTCATATCCACCCTCCCATGACCCTTTCTCAAGTACCCTTGTCTGTCTCTAAACAGTTATTCTTCTACTTAAAAATATAGAGATTCTGCTTATGCGAGAAAATATGTGGCATTTTTCTTTCTGAATCTGGCTTATTTTAGGTACCACGACAATCTCCAGTTCCACCTATTTATGAAAATGACATAATTTCTTTCTTTTCATGGCCGAACAAAACTCTATTGTGCATATACACCATATTTTCTGCCATTCATTTGCTGATGGACAGCTAGGCTGGTTGCATGACTTGGCCATTGTGACTAATGCTACAATAAACATGGATGTCCAGATACGTCATGTGTTGACTTAGGGCCCTTTGGGTATACACGGAGTCATTATATCTGGGTCATAGAGTTCTATTTTTGTGGAACCTCCACATGGATTTCCACAGCAGCTGGACTAGCCTATATCCTCACTGGCAGTGTAGAAAGAATCTTCATCCTTCACCTTTTGTAGCCTTTCTGTTATTCGGTATTTGTTCTCTTGACCATGTATGGCCTTTCTGACTTGGGAACACGGAATCTCAATACAGTTTTTAAAAAGATGTTTCTTTACTTTCATATGTATGAGAGTTTCTGCCTGTATGTATGTGTGTGTACCGTGTGGATACAGTGCCTTTGCAGGCTAGAAGACGACATCATGTTCCCTGAACCTAGAGTTGCATGTGGTTGTGAGCCACCATGTGGGTGCTGGGAATCAAATTTGGATCATCTGAAAGAGCAGCCTGTGCTCTTAACAACTAAACCATCTCCCCAGCCCCCTCAATGCTGTTTTCATGGCCACTTTGGGGGGATACCATAAATGCTAACGATAGCTCTAACTGTGGAGTTCCAGGAGGGAGAAAACAGTGGTTTACATAGCTGTAGATAGCTATGATTGAGGGAGAATCAGATGAGCCAGCCTGCCCTGCTACTCATGGGAAAACCTATGTGTCACTAGGTTACCGCTACTCAAGATCCCAAATGCCAGTTGCCCCACAGGATTATCTACATGAGAGCTCATGAACAGTGGCCTTGGGCTTTTCCCACGATAATTACCATGTTCCTATAAATGTCATATGTACAACAGACTTCTAGCTAGAGTCCCTCTTTATCTTTCTAGGGACCATCTCCATGGTCCTTCCCTACCCATTCTTTCATTAGTTATCATGCATGCTTCCAGCTACCATGCTTTCTGCTCTTTCTACCTCAGAATACAACAGTCCCCCAAATACAGGGTTTTGGAGAAACAATTATGAAATATACATAAAGAATTTATTTTCATGGTAAATCAGCAGATCAGGTATAAATAAAAAAGGAAATGTGAGAAGTTAAGCACCACATACCAGGATTTAGTTTTGGAGGAGTTGACATTAGTAAGATTGATCATTTCTCTTCTAAAGCTCATAAAATTAAGTTGTAAGATGCATGATAAAAGAAAAAGATTTACCCAAAATGTTTTCTTATTTTCTTTCCAAATGTCAAACATGATATTATTAAGAATAAAGTCAAACTATCTCATATTTTAATTGAAGCATGTAAGTTATTAAATTGAAGTTTCTTTACTTTTTCTCAATTCTATGAAAGCCGTCCCTTCTACTTCCCATCCCGACTGGTCTGTGCTCACCTTGGTCCACCTCTGCATCCTTCTCCAGCATCTTCCATTACGCTTCTCCCTGCTCCTCCCCTCACTGCCTTTGAAGTGTTAACATAGTTTGGAAAAGCTTTCTCTTGATCTCACCTCCATCTGCTACTTTTCTCTGGTATGAATGCAAAATGTATTGTTAGACTTGTCTACACTCCCTGCCTTATTTCCTGATGCAGCCACACTTTGGCATATGTGAGCGATTAGTTTCCAAACCCAAGGATGCCCACTTCCTCTATAGAAACTAGCATTGTATTTGCAAATAACCTAGATATATCCACACATCCTCTCACATACTTAAAATTAATTTTTTAGATTTATTTACTTTTATGTGCATGGGTATTTTGCCTACATGGATGTATGTGCACCACAAGTGGGCATGGTGCCCATAGATGCCAGAAGAAGGTGTTGGTTCCCCCTTGGAAATGGAGTTACTGGTGGTTATGTGTCACCATGAATCAATTAGGAATTAGGAATTAAACCCCCATCATTTGCAGAGCAAGTGCTCTCAACCAGTGTGTCATCCCTCTCTCTACCCCACCCCCATATTTTTTAAGACCTTCTCTCTTTTTTTTAGTGTTGGAATAGATTCCTGGACCTCATGAAGGTCAGCCAGGAACTCTACCAATGAGCTACCATCCCCAGCTCATCCCACAGACTCCCTGTGACACCCAATATATTGTACATTCTATACAAGCAGCTCTTGTACTGCATTAAGGACTAAAAACAAGAGGATGGTCTGAACACGCTCAGCTCAGATGGGACTTTTTCAAGGGATCTACTGTTAGCTGAACTTGAGAGCACAGACCTCAAAGACACATTTTACCCGTGTACAAAAATAATGGCAACATTAGCAGTGCATTCCAACAATCGCTATGAAGATTAAAGAAGCATCCACAAAGCACTGACCCAGGAACAGAAGATGCTAGGAGGACCCAATGCATGTCAATCATCACCATCATTGTCACGCTTCCTCCCTAGGGACCTACAATCTCCTGAACGTTGTCCTTCTGAAACACACATGCTGCAAAGAGGCACCCCTTTATACCCGAAGCCCAGGTCAGCCCCCATTGCCTTCTAAGTCTGGGGAACACCCACACCTTGAACACTCTTTCCAGGTTCAGCATTATTCTTTTTCTATTCTCCACGTAGGTATATGTCTGCCAGAGCTCAGAATTCCCAGGATCTACTGCATGCTATGCTTCCCCGTCTACCCTCCTAGACACTAAGCTCCAATGACCAGAGTCCTTGGGGTCAAAGGTTTCATCTTCAACCACAATCCTTCCCCAAAGTACACTTCTTTTTTTATTCTTATCTATTTTTATTTGATTTTCTGCCATAATCTTGATCAAGCTTACAGTTGAATTTAAAAAGAGACCTTAAAGCCTCTTCCTGATAATGGGTGAGCATTTTCTCTCATTCCATTCTTCTTTTCCATCTGAACTTGAATAGAAAGCCCAGTACAAAGATTTCAAATCTAAATCTTCCTCGTGGCATCTACTGTAGTTCATTGGTTGGACTGATCTGAACTCCCCACACAGCTGAGATTACAACTGGTTTACTGATTGTAACCTTGAGGAGGAATTCTTTCCCGACACTGACTCACTTAACACTGGCCACCGCTAACTCTGGACTTCCTGAAGTGGGCATCTGTCAAAGAGATTATGTTGTTCTTCGCACCGCAGGCTTTTGGGGGTTGTAAGTTCAGCAAGTCTCCGGTTACCATTTACATGCTGATGGATTCCCAGTCTCTCTCAGTGCTTGAGTTCCGTCCTGTTGAAACATTTATCTGAGACCAAATAGACACGTCAGTGACAAATGAACTTGCTATCAGTGCCCTCCTCACAACAGCTCCGTGTCTCCTATGCACCCTTCATCAGCAATTCCACCCAGACACTCATGCCAGAAATCTTAATGCCATCCCTCCCCTTCTGAAACTCCCTTCGCAGCCCTACCCTATCTCTTATCCTTCTGGATACTCCTTAGACTCCAGTAGGCTTCCCCGTCTCTGGTCTTGCCCCTCCCTCTAACCCGGCAGCTCTCAACCTTCCTAACGCTGTGATCCTTGAATACAGTTTCTCATGTTGTGGTGATCCCCAGCCATAAAACTATTTCATTGCTGCTCCAGGACTGTAACGCTGCTACTGTTTTGAATCATAATGTAAATATTTTTTTGAGGTAGAAGCTTGCCAAAGGGGTTGTGACCCAAAGGTTGAGAACCACTGTAATCCACGCTCTGCCTAACTGCTGCTGTCTGTGTGCTCTTTGCAAAATGCAAGCCCACCCATGCCCTTCTACTGCTGAAAATTTTCACCCTCTCTCCTTGACTGGAGCACAAGTCTTCTGTCATCTGGCTCCCGGCTACATGTGTGCTCGCCTTCTCAACAGAACTCCAGCCCCATGGGTGAACTAGAATAAAGTCTCACTGAGCTTGAAATTATATAAACTCCTTGCTTTACTGACTCTTCCACCCCTACATTTGCTCAGGAACTCATGCCGACCCTTCCGGAGTTAGCCTTAGGGGCACCTCCGACGTGGCACCTTCCTCAAGTACTCCAGAGATGGGCATCAAGCCGCTTCTCCTTTTTCTATGCCTGTATTAGGCTTGAAGCTACTGACTTCCCTACTAAAATGAGAGGGAAATAGGGAATTTGGCTACTTGAAATTTATTGGCTTCTTAGTTCAGATTCTTAAAATTAGACATCTTGCTTTCCTTCTTATTAATTTCATGCAATTTCATCCGATGATGGTCTCTTATTGCTGTTCACCAGCACAGGAACTGAACTAGCCTGAAGGTGAGCAAGCCCCCAGCTGGCTATGAATTACGGGGCGTCTTGCAGACTCAGTTTACTGTAACAATGATTCACCAAGCAAGTTTAGATGAGTAATAGTTTGGATTGGAATGAATAGGGAAAAGGAATGTGAAGTGCCTGCTGGAGACTAGCTGTTCAACAATTAATATTTTATAAAAATGATATAATGCAACTCTGCAGTTTCTTGTTTTCAACAGTGAGGTGAGGTAATAGCTTAACTGAAGGGCAGCACTGGTTTCACTCCTGAGAAGGGCCAGGCAAAGCTCTCCCACTGAGCTAGATCCCCAGTCCTTTGTTTCAATTCTTTAATGGCCTACAAGAAAATTATTTCACTTTCTTTGATGATGTGAGGTTTCAGGTCTATTTCCCATTATCTGTCTGGAGAGATGAACATCATTCTGTTTTTTTTCAGGGTTGAATTTGGAACTTGAAACTAATTTTTGAGTCATCAAAATATATTTTCTTTGCTTAATGTCAAAATTTCTATAGCAATTTTCCTTACGGGTCTGGTAAGGGCCACGCTAGGAATTATCACTAGTAATACTACCCCAAAGCTATGAATCTACTGGAATTGATTGTCTAGTAATTGCTCAGTCAGCAACACACATACATATTAAGCATATTAGCATAAAAGAACTACTAATTCCTCAGATAGCACTGCTCTTCTCAACTTTTACTGGGAAAAGTACAGGTAAATATTGATGTATCAATGTAAATGAAGTTAAGAAACAATACCACCTACAAGGCCACTGAACTGACTCCCCCTCTGCCAAAAAGACGCCTCTAGATATTAGAATGGTAAATGGAACACAGTGCCTAGAGCTGCCATCAGCTGGTGTTGGAAGTTGCAACTGTGTCAATGGATGTCGAGTCCAGACCTCTAAGGTCTCCACCGTTGACCTGTTTTGCATGTCTATAAGCTTTTCAGTCGATATATTTTCTTAATCTGCCAAAAGTCCTTCAGAATCTATGTGGTAAAACAGAACTCCAACTTTCCTTTCATTCTTGAATAGAGGTTAATAAAAGTCACCTAGTCTTCATCTTCAAACAATAAAATCAGGAGAAAAAAAAAGCATGAAGGATTCAACATGACTTTCCAAAAGAGAATGGGCCAGGCATCTTATATGTTGATCAAAAAATTAAAACTCTCTTCAAAGAACTTGACAACGAAATTCATAACAAACATGAATGGTCTCACTAGGGGCCGCATTCGGAAAAGCTTGTGAGTGTGACAAGAAAGGTGCATTTAAGTTTATTTCATTGGGAAAGTGGTTTGGTCTTTTTTTTTTTTTTTCAGACAAATTCTTCAGTTTTGCTTTGCTCTCAATTAGGAAGAAGAAAGCTGTTTACTCAGGCTCTTAACATCTGTGCTTTGTAGATTTTTTTCCCTTTCTACTTCCAAGGGAGACATCTCTACCTACTAGGGGAAAGTCGCAGAAATGAGCCACCCTTCTACCTCTAGGATACTCTAGCAAGGGCGATGTTAAGAATGGGAGGTACCATTTGTGGTATGTAGCCATTTACAAACTCACCGTGGGTGGCTGCAATGTTGGGAATGAAGACCCTTCATGTTATCAGGGTGTTACTGCATGAATCACAGTGTCCTGACTTAGAGGGGATTTCAGCTTTATCTAGCTGGGCCTCCTTATTTTAAGAGTTCGAAAACTGAGGCATGGAGAGGGGAGTGATTTCTGTCAAGTGACAAAAACAGTAAAGTGGTAGAGATGGCAAAAGGCTGGTCCTTGTTGAGGCTGGCCTTCTAAATCCATCCTGAAGGCTCAGTCCAGCATGCGGGCTGCCTCTTACAGGGATGCTTACAAAACGGGACTCCTGGGCAAGGAGTGAACTACACTCTGAGGCTAACAAAAGTGTAACGGAGCATGTTCACTGCAAAGATGCACATCAGGCCATGTTGTCTGCCACTCGCTGGCATTACTTGCTGACTTGCAGTTTAGAAGGACCAGGAGGTCCTGTCCTTAAACAGGTCTCAACACAAGAAGCACCATCATACTAAAACCTAGAACCCAGAGAGCACTGTAGGTTCCAAAGAAGTTTATTGAAGAGACTCCTGGGGGAAAAAAAAACTCCAGGATCCAGTGGTGTGCTGGTCTCAGGAAGACCCAAGCTGATAGCTAGAATGGATGTCCTTCCATCTTTTTGTCGAAGAAAATGACCTACTATTTCAGCTGAGATCTTCCTGATCACCTGCAATTGATATATTTGGGGCCAGGATTTTAAGGGAACGGTCACATAAAAGGACCTTGTGTTAGAAGGGACATAGGGCTTCAGGAAACCCCGGCCAAGAAGTGGAACTGAAAGACATTAGCAGAATTTCTGCCCAAAGGAATTTTAAAATGGCATGGCTGCTGGCCCAAGGGAGATTAAGGTATTTCTCAGAGCACAGAGGAAAGCCAGCAGTGAGCAGGAGATGAGCAGAGTCCTGAAGAAAAAAAATAAAATTTAGCCAATAGGAAATTAAAAACTGGATTTGGAGAGCACCCAGACAATACAATAGGATATTGTAGAACCTTTCTAAAAAGGTCCACTGAGGTCTGGCAATGTCCACGAGTCTGGAGAATATGGTCCTTATGTGTTATGGATAATAATTTAGTTCTGGGAAATGGGCGAGCCAGAAAAACAGCAAAACCAATGTCTTTGTATAGTCTGACTTCCATGCCAATAGAAGAACCAAAGAGAAGGGCAGGAGAAAAAAAAATGTGGGGGAATTGATGGTCACAAATCTATTTGAAGCAGCCTAAGACACGATATAAGAAATGACAGAGGCCAGAACTTCTAGAAAACAAGGCTGGCCAATGAGAGGCCTTCCTTTAACCCATCCCCCCCCCCCCACCTTAGGAAACACAGCCCTTGGAGATTTACTCAAGTGGTTACTTTAAAATGCCAGGACTAGACTCCTGCTTGATTTCTGAAAGCACCTTTTAGGGCCAGAGAAACTGAGCCAACCTCAACTCTGATATTTGTCAGTCATGGCAGACTACACCAATTCCTCACTTAGTTACAGACATCGAAAACCAACTTCACAGTCACAAATAGAATCCTGATTATCTAATCCAGTGGTTCTCAACCTTTCCAATGCTGTGACCCTCTAATACAGTTCCTTACATTGTGCTGCCCCCCAAGCATAAAATCACTTTCATTGCTACTTCATAACTATAATTTGGCTACTGGTATGAATCGTAATGTAAATATCTGTGTTTTCCTGCTGGTCTTAGGCGAGCTCATCCCACAGATTGAGAACCTTCTATCTAACCTGAAAAGGGGGAAGGGTTCCCCGACTCTCTCTTGCCATATCTAATACCATGTCCTCCTGGTTTTATGTAGATGGAGCGGTGGGGCTATGTCCCGCCCCCCGGCTAGCTTTACACCCGAAATAATTACACGGAAACTGTATTCTTTTAAACACTGCCTGGCCCATTAGTTTCAGCCTCTTATTGGCTAATTAAAGCATATTTAGTAATCCGTGTAGCACCACGAGGTGGTTGCTTACCAGAAGAGATCTTAGCCTGCGTCCATCTCGGAGAAGAGAGGCATGGCGACTGACTATGGTGACTGCCTGAAGCATCTGCCTTCTCTCTCCCAGCATCCTATTCTGTCTACTCCACCCACCTATGTTCTGACCTATTGGGCCAAGCAGTTTCTTTATTAATTAACCAATGAAAGTCCTCCATCAGTTTTATCTTTTGTTTCTATCTCCGTTCTCTTCTCTGGGCTCCAACCTTGACTGAGGTTTCAGCATCTCACAGCTGGCTGACTGCAATGGCCTCCTAACTTGGTTTTGTGTTTTTAGACTCTCAGGAGGAACACGGATTTATTACTCATAATAATGAAATGATTAAACATCTAGAAATATTCAGTCAAGTAAGTTTCTGCTTAAACATTGTTCTGGTTTGAATATGTGTCCCCCACCAAAGACGTGTGTGTCAAACTCTTCACCCCAACCCATGGTGCTGCTTAAGAGGGTCTAGTAACTTAAGAAGACAGGCCTACCTGGAGAAAATGGGCCACAAGGGATGGTTCTTGGAAATGTTTTGCCTAGGCCTACTTCTGGTTTCTTTTTTTAAATATTTATTTATTATGTATATAATATTCTGTCTGTGTGTATGCCTGCAGGCCAGAAGAGGGCACCAGACCTCATTACAGATGGTTGTGAGCCACCATGTGGTTGCTGGGAATTGAACTCAGGACCTTTGGAAGAGCAGGCAATGCTCTTAATCTCTGAGCCATCTCTCCAGCCCCTACTTCTGGTTTCTTTATCTCTGCTTCCTGTCTACCACAAGGTAAAAATCTCTTCTACCCCGTGCTCCTGACCCCACTTTCCTAGGACCAACAAAAGGGCAACTGTATTATATCCTCTTGTTGATATAACAAAATATGTGACATTACTGTTTTAAAGGCAGTAAAAATATTTTTTATTTTTAATAAATTATTTTTTAAAAACAATATCTTCTTATTTTACATACTAATCCCAGTTCCTACTCCCTCTCCTCCTCCCACTCCAACTCCATCCACTCCTCAGAGAGGGTAAGGTCACAAGAAAATGTATGACCACAGAGACCATGCAGGAAACAGCTTAAATGACAGCCAGCACCCTACTTACTGCGTTTCCACACAATATACATGTAGCATGAGAATTAACAAGCTGATACATATAATAAAATTAATGTTTGTAAACTGCACTGTTGAATAAAGGAAGCAACTGATGAGTATATATTATGGAATTCCATTGACAGGCTGTTGAAAGCCGGGCAAATGAACTACAATGAGAGAATAAGAATGACTACTAGTTACATGGGACTGCGGGGGGGGGGGGGGGGAATGGAGGTCCATGATCATTTAACATCACTGGGAGGGTTGGAGGAGGGTTTGCAGGACAGTTGCTAAGTATGCTGAGCCTGTAAAAGCTAAGCTGTGCCTTTACAAAAAAGCATGTTTTTAAAACTATCTTTTAAAAATTTTTACTGGTGTATGTGAGTCTGTGAGAGTACATGCCATGCACATGCAGGTACCCACAGAGGCCAGGAGGGGGCATCGGAACTCCTGAAGCTGGAGTGACAGGCATTTGTGAGCTGCCTGACATGGGTGCTGGGAACTGAACTTGGGTTCTTGGAAACAGTAACAGGCATTCTTAACAGTTGGGCCATCTCTCAAGTCCCAATTCTATACTTTTAAGTATGAATTTAAAATAGGCTTTATAAAAAGCTAATTTATATTGCTATATTTGCGAGCTAGAGACACTGGATTTCAAAGGGTCTTTCATGTCCCCATTCCCCAGGAGTACAGTATTGGGGCACACACACTGTATTCGACCATGAAGGGATTCTACCCCAGTAGTCTTGATCATTACTTCCTGCTCATTGTAATTCATTCCTAAGCCTTTTTTAAAACTACAAAATAGAGGCAAACTATTTTTTGCTTATTTAAAACAATGCAACCCAGAAAAAGACTACATATGTGACACACTGTATCTTAGTGCTTTAACTGTATTTTAGTTAGACCTACTGCAAGTCACGGGGAAGCATATGAGTCTTGTGTCAACTGTGTCTAGTTCTTATAAAAAATGATGAAGCAATATCATAGAAGGGTTTTACCAGTGTCTTGGTGAATATAGTTACATACTCAGAACAGACTGAAGCTGTAATACCATAGGATGTGGGGCTGGACACACTGACTGCCCAAGACTGTATACTATAGGATGTGGGGCTGAACACACTGACTGCCCAAGACTGTATACTATAGGATGTGGGGTTGGACACACTGACTGCCCAAGACTGTATACTATAGGATGTGGGGTTGGACACACTGACTGCCCAAGACTGTATACTATAGGATGTGGGGTTGGACACACTGACTGCCCACGACTGTATACTATAGGATGTGGGGCTGAACACACTGACTGCCCAAGACTGCATACTATAGGATGTGGGGTTGGACACACTGACTGCCCAAGACTGTAATACCATAGGATGTGGGGTTGGACACACTGACTGCCCAAGACTGTATACTATAGGATGTGGGAGTTGGACACATTGATTGTCCAAGACTGTGCTTGTTTCTAGGTAGTTCATTCAGAGATGCTGAAGCTGAGTCAGCACCAGCTTCTCTGGGATTTGCCTTCTAGGCCCCAGAGTGGCTTCCAATCCTGGGCCCTTCCCTACTCTGCATACCTTTTCAGACATTCAAAAGTAAACATTGCTAGAAAATGCTCATTTATACAGAGGTAAAATATGAGTGAGGTTTTTTAACTTTGTGGGTTTTAAAAAAATACCCCAAGGAGCCCTAAATTTTAAGTGTTTAAATATTCCCCCATTTTCATCCCCAGTAGACTAAAGACAAAGAAATAAGATAAATAACAGAAGGTTCTTTCTATGTCACTCAAAGAAGGTCAGGAATGGACAGTCTCATGAATGAAGTCTTACAAGGCTCACTTAAAAAAAGAAAAATCCACAAAGCACACATCACGTCAGGATTACATTTCAAACCAAACTGACAAGCTCATTCCATGAATGACCAAGAGAGTGAAGGAAGTTGTCTGACCCTAATGGCTTTCCTCATTGAGGGAGCTTGAAGAGCTCGAGCTTAGTTTCTGGAAAGGTCATTTGTGTCATTAAATAGCTTGGAACGCACACACTTTGTGCTTGGCAAGGACTTCCTGCCAGAGACCAGAGCTACAGAGCAGAGCTAGGGGCACAGCCTAAGGAAACATGGCTTGGTCAGCTATCTGTTTCCAAAAAAACCTCGACACTTCACATAAAGATTCAAAACTGAGTGTCTGGGACAATGAAGAAAAAATTAAGGTCACAAAAATTAAGGATGTTTTTCATGAAACAAGCCATGTTTTTGTTTTTATCTAGTTAGAGACAGCCTCTTGCTTTTCTGGAACTTGTGGTGATCCTCCTGCCTCAGCCTCCAGAGTGTTGGGATTACAGGTGTGTAAACTCTCCTACCAACTGATTTTCTTCTCAGAAAAGCAAAACAAACAAACAAACAAACCAAAAAACAAAACCCCATAAAGTGCACTGCCTATATTTCTTCAGAGAAATAAAGAAAGTATATTTCTGGATGTGAAAGCACATTAGCCATTTTCTTCCTATTTCTTTGCACCAAGGCTAAGATGCTAGCATATGAAACTAGAAAAGTGACTGAAAGGGGGAAGTCTATGAGAATGGTTATGGAAAAGAAATATTTCTAAAATCTAAAAGAACAACACAAGAAGCCGTCAATATAAGAGCACTTTTCGACCCTGAAGGCGCTCATGAAGGACAATTATGGAAAATGGAGTACATGGGTCCCACTGTAAATCACATCCATACCGTTCAGGGAAAGTTCTCTCCAGGAGGCCAGGAAACACCCCGTGCTTCAGCTGTATGCAACTGGATAGGTTTCTTTATCTGCATCTCTCAAGGGACAAAACACACGCAATATGCATGTGTGTTTTTATGCTGTCATAAGTTTTATTAATACACTATTGCTTTGTCTTAACCCACCTATTAGTAACACATTTACATCACCCATGTATTAGGTAATAGCTTTACACTTTGATACTAGCTTGCTTTGAGAGCATAAAGGTCTTATTCTAAATTCCAAGCCACACCGTACATTGTGTTTTGCTATACCACTTCTTAGGCTAAGCGGCCAGTGTGGACTGGGAGAAAGCCCTTAGCATAGGCCAAACATATCAAACCCCAGATTCATCTTTTTGACACATAGGCCCCAGAGGCAACATAAAATCGGCCAAAGAATTTTCTTTTTTTTCTCACTATTCTAATTTTTCTCTTTCTATATTCCAATAGAAAGCCAAGAAAGATCAATTATAAAACCGCAGAAAATAGACAGTATACCTCTAGAAATACTAGGCCCAGTGCTTGAGGCAAGAAAGCATGAAGGCTGGCCAGAACTTCCATAACAATTAAGACACCGAAACAATTTGAAATGTCAAGCTTTTGGTGGGTGAATGAAAAAGTTGAGTTGACTGTGTGACCTTCTTAGGGAAACACAGAAGGTGACGAATTAAGAAAAATCATAGAAAAATTAATTACTGTGCTACATTATGCATGGCTTTAATTTTGGATTTAAAAATAGAGCCAGTAAGCTATCAACACATAGACCTAGACCTGGAGCTACCAAATAATTTCACCCACAACAATATAATCTGTGTGATGTATATTCTATAAGCACTGATAATGCAAAATGAACATGTTTTAAATATCCCCACTTCTAGGTAACAAAGGAAACAAGTGACAGCAACCGAAGAGCCCGTGTAAGATGTGCTAAGATAGTAATAACAACACAGTCCCGGAGTAAGCTCTGGGAGCAGGTTCTAGTCTGCATTGATGGTGCCAACACATACCCAACTCACATGGGTCACAGGGGAAATGAGGTAGTGCTGCTTTAATGACTTATCCAGGCCATACAGCTGAGAAGGAGCTGGAGGTCAGGTTCCCATACTCAGATCCCACAACTCCACTGTCAACTGCTCTGTGCCTGACCATGACTTGGGACATGCTTCACAAGATAAAGGAGACTTTGCGAGCGCGCACAACATGCTTGGCTCAGGGTAACCTTGTTACAAAGGTTTCCTAATGTGCCATGGAGCGAAGACAACACTCCCCCCACCACTCATTCACCAGGTACATATTGGGCCCTAAGTAATCCCAGTGGCATCCAAAGGGCAGGGAGGGCAAAACTGAAAACGGTCCCTGCCTCCCTGGCCTGAGAGTCTTACAATGGCTTTGATGAGAGCAACACAGGCACAGAGGGGAGGGACAGAGTAAGACTGGAGAAAAAAAGCACGAACAGGAATTCACGCTCGCTAAGGGGTGAGAAAGTCTGAGGAGATGGTCGCAAGTGCTCTGGGAGTGTGCAGTATTTGGATAAAGACCCTGGAAGGAGAGCTGAGGACCTCTGCAGTCCTTATCAACACAATAAATGTCCTCATCGTTGCATCCAAAAGCATATCAACTAATACCTAACCCACCCACGGGCTTGCTGTAGAGGTCAAATGTGAAGAAAGGCATGAGGACTTGAAGCAGTGCCTGATCAGTGAGAGCTCCCCGCATGGCAGCTAACAACTGTGAATGTTGTTGTTTTACCAGCCAGCATGGGCCCATTCCCTGCCCACTTGCATGGGGATCCAAGTTGACCGCCTGAGTAACTGCTTCTAACGCGACGCGACACGCGGAGCAGTGCGATTTAGATCGGAAGTGTGAAAATAGGGAAACACCTCGTAAGAGCTTCTAATGACCTACAAAGACCTCTCAATGTAGAATAAACCAAAAGAATGGTCAAAACGTGTAGCTCAGGTCAGGTACCAAGGGTGCGTGAGGCCATCTGTACAAGGTATGCATTGTCTGTTCCCATTTGCTGACTTTGTTTTTTGATAATCTCATGTCTGTTATTGGGTTGCAAGGAAAGAGTGGATGATTTTGCCTATCACTGGGCTTCTAAAGGCTAATAGATGGTGAAGAGGCTGAGAAAGAGTTCCTGAAACTTTTGCTTTTATTATGAGTTTCTTCATCTAATGTCGATATCAATCAAGCATCACATGGGAAAATCTGGATACCAGGCCTGAAGGCAGCTTATTCCATCAAAATTCCCTCCGCTCTCGAATCACTTAAAATCCATTTTCATCCCCTTGCTGAAGCGTGTTCACAGGCAGAGCGAATACGAACAATAGCCCTCACAAATGGAACCCATGTCCTTTACTTGGAATAACGTCTGAGCTTTTCCCTTTTTTTCTACATGTGGTAGACAATATATGCCCTTGTTAAATCCCCCCTCTTTTTTCCATCCAGTAAAGGTAAGAAACACTCAAATGGTTTTTCCTTAGTAGACCTTTCGGTTTCAGACCTGTGAATGACTAAAAAAATAAACCCGAAATTCTTCTGCCCAAGCAGCAGGATGTAATGTATTTTGGGTTGGGGTACTTTAACATCATTCTTGGCTAAATCGCTTTCAGAAATATTTCTCTTTAATGATGGATATGAAGTTCAGTCTTCGGTCCACAAAACTACTGATGCCTTGGTGTTCTGTGGGCAGGTAGGTTTGTACTTGCATGCTATATTGGGCATAGAGAATGTACCTCAAGGTCAAACACACAGCAAACTTGCTTCCAGCTCATTATTTTCTGGAGTGGAGTTGCCCAACGATGACAAAATTAGCCACAAGTCCGAAGTCACCTTGTATCATTCGCATGGCTGCCACTATTATCAACAAGCTTCCAGAAGCCAGCTGTCTGTGATGGGTGAACTGCTACATCTTCTTTTTCTGAATGAACATGTGAGCAAGGAATGACTTGAAGTCAGCACCCAAGAAGGGTCTTCATAGTTCTCTAACAGTAGGATTTAATTTTGTGGAGGTTGAAGAGAAAATTCTAGAACTCTGAGTTCCAGCTAGATGTTATAAGAGGTCCCCGCACTGTCTTGCAGATCTCAATTCTCAATCAGTATCACGATTGTCATGAAGACTGGGACAAGTCATTCATCACACATTCAGTCCCAAGTATGAGAACTGACAATAGCAGTATCGTCATTACCAGTGGGGGTGGGAGCACAGCAATAGAACACAGAATTAAAACAAAAGTCTTTCATCTTTTCTTTCCAATAGGAAAAAAAAGTAATACCAGACATGCATCCGATTATGAAAGCAGAACTTGCTTCCAAGAGTAATCGTAGATTCCCAGTGAGGTTGTATCCTTTCCATAGATCCCTGCTCCCCTCTACTGCCCCCAGCCTTCCGCACTCCCAATACACCAGAGGGGCGCACTGGCTGTCACCATAGAGCCTGCACTGAGATCCCTCAGCCAGAGCTCACATGTTACATGGGGACTTACCCTCCTGTCGTGTTGATTTGGTTTTTATTCTTCACGCAGGGGATAGGGCAGAGGCCTTCTGCTCGTCACTCTGAACTTTTGGTTATTTGCTGAAGGTTCTCTGTCACTCGGGAGTCAGAGAACAGTTTAAACTAAGAGGCATTTAATGTGGATTCTTAATTCAAACACAAAGTAATTTTTTTTCATTTACCTAGTTACAGAAGCAGAACAGTCAATTCTGCCACCCTCATTAGCATCACATCAGCTTCCTTTCTTGCTCTAGATCTCGTGGTTCCCTAAACCTAACTCTACTTATTCCTTTTATTCATAGGCATTATCATTTACACTATTAGTTTATTGTCTCAAAGAAATGGAGGTCTGTTTTGGGTGGTGGTCAGTGAAGTTGCTCCAGTCCTTAGGATTGTCATTTGCCTAGAGTAGGCATTCCTGGATGCTTGTTGAGTTCTAGGAAGATAGCCCTGTGGTAGAAAGCTTACTTAGCATGTGTGCAGCCCTAAGTTCCAATCCTAGTGATGAAATCGATAGAAACAAACACGCTGCTTGCTGAATGGATGAATGAAAATGCTTATGGACCATGGGACTTTAGGAAGGGTTTGTTGCACATGGCAACAGAAGAGAAAAGAAGAGGCCCAGATAGCATGGCTGACCAGTAGAGGAAAATGACGAAGAAAGGATCCCTACGTTCTGCAAATCACCAGTGCTTCTTTTTGTTATTTTGTTGGCTCCTTTGGATTCTTGTGAAACCAGTGTAGCCATTCTATCATGTGAGTCAGCTTCAAAGACGCGATGTTCCCAGCGCCTCTGGATTACAACACAGATTCTCACTGAGCCCCGACATGTGATGGGTAATGAAGCCAGAGGCAGAGTGATAGAGTCAGGGAGCGAGCGAGGCTTCTGCCCAGCAGTTCAGGGTCCGACAGCTCCCAGTGTTTCTGCCTCCTTTCCAGGCATAGGCATTCTGCTAATGATGACGAAGCCATCCCCTGAGCTGGCTAGTGAACACCATGACAAAATATCATTTGTGTAAACTAACATTTTACAATAAAAAATAATTTAAAAAGT
The DNA here is from genome assembly GCF_903992535.2 of Arvicola amphibius. Classification (NCBI taxonomy): domain Eukaryota; kingdom Metazoa; phylum Chordata; class Mammalia; order Rodentia; family Cricetidae; genus Arvicola; species Arvicola amphibius. Next base: position 126,351,048 of record NC_052048.2, read on the forward strand.
TAAAGAGCAAAAAGAACTGGGAATTTTAAAGTAAATGGATAGAGCAAACTGGGTTATAAGAGGGTGATGTAAGGGAAATAAGGAAATTCACCACCATTTTACCCACAACACAAGAGCTCTGGTTACACAGTGAAAAGAATGGAGCAGAAGAAGACAAGCTGTAACCAAGAGACAGCACAGAAGGATAAGATGGCATCCATCTAAAGCACCCTGGTAACCCGTGATTTCCTAACATCCAGCTCTGGGATTTACAATGTATACGCACACATACAAACATAAAATATAATGTATATAATGCTATATGTATATCACATTATATAGAGCATGCTACACCATGTAGTTATTTATCTATCCACAAAGCACAATTATGTCATGTGATTCGAATATAAATGAACAATGTATCCTACGGAATATGTCCCTGCTCAATCTTGATCTCCCCCTCCTGCAATATAGGCTCTGTATGGGCAAGAACTATCTTGTACCGTGACTTCCGAGCAGCGGCTGTCACCATGCAGGCATCCAGTAAAACTTCAGTGAATGAATGACTAATTACTAATTATTCAGCCATCTTGTTCCCCATCCCCACTCGAGCTTTGAATGACACTTGACCTTCTGCTCCCAGGTACCACACACAGGTAAGGGAGATGAAGGCCTGGCGATGTCATCTTACCGCAGAGGTGGCCAAGCCACTTCAAACCATTTAGGACTGAAGATCTGCCTCTTGATTTAGCCATTGTGCCAGACACTGACAACTGTCCAAGATCTGGGGGGACCAGGGAAGGGTCCCGCGTATTCTTTTGGCTATGCTAAGCCCACTTCATTGTGCTCCTCCTATCTTGTCTACCCTGGTTGAAGCAAGTGTGTCGCTGGCTACCAGCAGTGACATGGCTTCAGCTGCTTAATCAGAGGCTCAGAAGGAAGTTGGTGAATGGACATGGACCAAGGGTGCCAACCCCTTCTCAGCATTAATACAATGCACACTAGTTCCATTGCCAAACCCTGATCACATGAGCTGGCTTTGTCCTACGCCACAGCCAAGGGTTGAATGAGGACAGCATTATTGCCATAAGTTTCAGACTTAATCCAACAAAAGAAAACTTGGACCAATTTAGTGTATTGGATTAATCCCTAAAAACAAAATCTTTACGGAACTTATTCAAGAAGGAAAACAACATGTTTAATAATCAGTTGCACTACCATACATCAGTGTAATATTCTAAAATTACCCTTTGTTACTTGTAAAATGTCCAGACTGGGGAATATGGAGGTATGGACCAAGTATCAAAGAGAGCAGTCTACAAACACAGCGATTTACAAAGCATTAGACATGTTCTAAAAACACATTTTAAAAATCAGGCCCTTGCCAAGTAAATGACCAACCAAATTAGAGTTGCAACCAAATTAGAGCGATTATGTAACTCCCAATTTGCAGAAATCAGTGTTTAAAAAGGTACAGGATTAAAGAAAAATTAGTCCATGTAAAAGGCAAATGCACACGAATTTGATAGCCCTCGCTCTATTTGTCTGGAACAATGGCTTCGATGCATGGAGCAAATGAGACGATCCATCCTTTCCAAAGCATCATGGTGTAACCACCAGCTGTAGCAACATGTACCACATCCCAGGGAAGAAAGACTTAACTGCTGGTGATTTAGAGTGGAGGGGCAAAATAAGCCTGCATCTTTCTGGAGACATGGGGTTCTGCGAATTTGCCCTGTCAGTGTGAGGCAAGGCAGCACCCACCTCAGCTGGGGGAAGAAGCATGAGCTCACGCAGTGTCTTCTCAAAAGGCTGCAGTCGCGAGGCCCCAGACATAAACTTAACATAAAACATGAAGCACCAAAGCCCGAGCTCCTTGTAAATCTCCCATCGCCCACATTACAATGCCATCTTCCTCTGTTTCCCTACTTGGGATTCTTTCCAAACCCTGTGCTCTGTTCACTCCAGCTCCACCCTGCACTATCTTTCTCCCGTCGCAGCCAAATCTGGTCTCCATGTTTTGTCTGCTCAGCAGGAGAACAATTTCAACAATCTCCGTTTTATAAGATCAGTTTATACCTCCCAATATAATAATTGGTTTCAGCTGAACCTGGATGCCGGTCCTCGGCTGGGTTCCACTGCTGTACTAGTAAGAGAGCAGACTCTTCCTGCAACAGTATTTTTTTTTTTTCAGAGCAAAGAATCCGGGTACTCTGTAAGGCCTTGAATAGAACACTTAAAAGGTATTTCTCCAAAATGCAGTCGAGTTTCAATAACTTAGATCTTAAAAAATATACAGTGGACTTACGATCACAGCAATCTTAGCTTCCTTTAAAAACTGTTCAGATGGGTTATTCCTCCATTTATCAGACTATAATATCATAAAGAGCATAAAAACTAGCAGCTGTTGCTGTGACCTGCAGACATGAAGAGACTGCAAACAGATATCGGTGCTATCTAAATGTCTTACAGTCTAATGGACCTTTGCGGAATCCTATACAAAAGGGGAAAGTAAGGAAAGGGAGGAGCTTAGGGGTGAGAAGAGGAGAGGTATAATTCCAGACACTCTCCATCCCCAACACTACAGAGAAACCAAGCAGGACACTGCATTTTATGAACAGAATAAGCAAGATGACTTACACAAAGGATAATCGAAACAGAAAAAAAAATATCATGGGATCTGCCCAGAATCCTCAGCTGCAGCTGGTTTCACTCATTAAAGTAGCTGGAGTATGGGACCTGCCTGTGGGTATTTTCACCACCACAGACTTGGGTTATTCTACTTGTAAATGCCAGCAACTGCCGGGCTATGCTTTCCAGTACGGGTCACCTTGACATACAGAAGCCTTGAGTCATGAATTACAGATACCTTTTTACGTCTTAGGGCCTTTCTGCCTGTTCAACAGAAAGCCACTCTCAACTATCCCAGAGTTAGAGGATTTCCTACAGGTTCTCTTACCTTGGCACGTGCGGCCATCTGCAGAGATGGAGAACCCTTGTTCGCAGGCACAGTGGAAAGAGCCCTGCGTGTTTAGACACTCCCCATGCGGACCGCAGAGCCCTGGTTGTGCACATTCATTAATGTCTGCAATGGAAAAGAGTTACAAATATTTGAAAAGAGATCTGTTTTGTTTTCCTCTAATACCAGTCACACAGTAGGGAAAACCTTTCTTTATTATTTATTTTTATTTATTTACATTTGGGGCAAAGAGGCAGGAGATGTAGTCTCAAATGCTGATGGCGAAATATGGAGAATTAGCAAAAGCAGGTGTGTGGGGAAAAAAATCATGCCATATAAATATGAATATTTGACCCCAAATCCCTGGGCAGTGTGCTGTCTACTCCCCCTAGACACTCCAAATAGCTAGAGAGAGGTGCTGCTGGAGGCTGCAAAGATAAAATCTGGAAAACCTTTTCTTTTGCGGCCAAACCGTAGCACCTGTCCAATTAGAGACCATAAGACAAGTCGAACTGTCAGAAGGGGCAGAGGACTAGCGTGACCCCCATGGGCAGTGGCTATTCAACCATGGCAGCCTATACAAATAGCCATCTCCAACGTTTAATCCAGAATCAGCTTGCTTGAGACATAGCAGAGCCTTGGGGAATATTAATAAACAACCTGAGAAACAGTTATTAATGAGAATGCTGTCTCTTCCCTCTCCTCTCTCCCTCCGTCTCTCTCTCTCTTTATCTCTCGCTTTCCCTTTCTTTCTCTCTCCCTTTCTCTCTCCCTTTCTCTCTCCCTTTCTCTCTCTCTCTCTCTCTCTCTCTCTCTCTCTCTCTCTCTCTCTCACACACACACACACACAGACAGCTACTCTATCACACCTGCTTCTCCCTTTTCCAGGATGCGGACTTCTTCAAGGCCAGGCCGGGCACGCCTTGTGTATAGTACTTAAGCCCATAAATGCCACTCCATAAATATCTGCTGGATATTAGAAATAAATTCCAATCTCTACTTCCCTGAAAATGAGTAATGGAAGCAAATAAGAGGAAAAGAAGGCCAGAGAAGTTATGATTCGCATGACTTTGGGATGATGAGATTCGTGAGGGTGAAGGGTTTAGTGTAATGCTTATCACACACCTAGAGGTCCAGAAGGGGCTGCTATTTATGGTTTGTAGCTGATGCCGTGGGCAAAGGGTGAGCATCTTAGGTTCTGTTTGTCCTTAAGCTACTTTTGCTTCCCAGGCCAGAGCGACAGAAGCACTCTAAGTACTGATAATGTGTGGAGTTAGCAGAATGTTCCTTCAAACCATTTCTAATCGTGTTGGCTAACAGTGCCTTCGATGAGAAAAGCACAGAGAAGACAGAGGCAGCTCCCCTAGTCGCAGCGGTACTGACACGTGCAGGGGCTCGTGCCCTGCACTGTCCTGCCTGGCTCACTTATCTGTGTCCCTCATGACTCTGTCTTGCTTGAGAAGCTCAGGTCGTGTGAACCATGAGTTCCTTCTCCCTCACACTGTATATCAATGGTGCCGCAAGTATCCACCATATAATTTCTCGCTGTATATCAATGGTACCGCAAATATCCACCATATAATTTCTCGCTGTATATCAATGGTGCAGCAAGTATCCACCATATAATTTCTCGCTGTATATCAATGATGCCGCAAGTATCCACCATATAATTTCTCGCTGTATATCAATGATGCCGCAAGTATCCACCATATAATTTCTCGCTGTGTTACTACTCTCCTAATGGAACAGTGATTGGTTTGGGTTCCTTTAGGTAATCAATGTCTGAAAATAAATAATCACATGTTCTCAGCACTATCCAGGCAGGTTACTTTCTAACTTCATGCAGTTCCTTAGGGTCTCTCTTGCCTTTTACTAAAGAAGTCCTCGATATTTCTTCTCAGAAGTTCATCGTGGTTTCCAATGCTCTCTAGAAGTGGATGAATGGGACAGACCCCTGACAAATACGAAGCTCACTGTGGAATAAGCAAGACGTATGTGTGGTTTAACAAAGTCCAGACCTGAGCTCTCCCTGGTGGATGCTAGAGCATACTGAGCTACAATCCCACTCTTTCCCTGACAAAGCTGCCACTTTGTGTGCATACGGGTCTTCCGGAGGCTCTTCGACCCATTCTGCTAATCACAGGACTGCTAGTCACAGTTGTAAGACAATTTCTCACAACCACTGACTTATCGCCTTGAGTTCTCCATAGCCACGCAACTTAGATTACTTGGCTTACCCACTGCTGAAACAAAGAAAGGAAGCAACAGGACCATCCAGAGGAACAGCCGGCACAACAGAGACACATGCAGAATGGGAGAAAACCTATTCAGCTCTAGTTTACACAGGAACTTCATACCTAGAATATGTAAAGTGCTTCCAAAATTAAGCACGATAAAAAAAAATCTTCCAATCAATAAGTGGGCTAATGAACTGAATCGTCAATTCTCAAAGAGGAAACAAACAGACAAGTATTTGGAAAGGGATTCCACACTTCTGTCTATGGGGAAAGTGCCAATTAGATTGCCTCAAGGTCCCATCTCGCTTGTGTTAGACGGGCTGTCATCAAGAAAACAAATGACAACGGACACTGCTGGGGAGCCTCTATTCACTGCTCATGGAAGTGTAAGCTGATGCAGTCACTATGGAAACCAATCTAGAGATTCATGGGACACAGCTATACCTCTCCTGGGTATCTATCTACCCAATGGACTCAAGTCAATACGCCACAGAGATACCTGCATATCATACTCGGATTTATTGCCACACTGTTCACAATGGCTAGGAAATGGAACAGCTTTGACATCCATCCATAGATGAATGGCTAAAAAATATGGTATGTGTAAATACAATAGAAATTTATTCAGCCATAAAGAAAAATGAAATCATGGAATTTGCAGGGAAATGGGTGGAACTGGAAATCGTTATGTTCAGAGAAATAAGTCAGACTCGGAAAGACAAACACTGCATGTTTTTCCTCATATGGGAACTCTAGGCCTGAACTTGTGTGCATATGTACGCATGTACATGTGGGGGGTGTAAGCCGTGAAACTAGAAAGGGGCCATGGGAGGGGTAAAGATCTTACAGGAGGAGGAGCAGAAAAACAAGCCTACCTGAAGGCATGTGGCATGAAAGCAGAAAGGGGAGCAGGAGAGAGGGGGCCGAGGAGGCTAGTGTAACACGAAGGGGCCAGGCCTGCTTGACAAGCACAAAGTATGTACGATAACTCTACGATGAAACCCATCACTTTGTATGCTACCTTTAGAAGCCAACATAAAATGGAAAGAAAGTCAGTAGAAATCAGTTCTATTTCCCTCTTATCATTTTCATATCTTTCAAGAACATGCAGCTCATTTCTACTTGCCTGTTTCTCAGTATGATTTCACAGTCTTGTTTTGTTTTTTTTTTGTTTTGTTTTGTTTTTTTTTTTAAAAAGCCTTTGCTTCTTCTTTCTCTTCCCACCTGCCAATAATCCATTACATGGGCAATATGAACCCTAACCTCCACTTGGACTTCAGTTCCGTTCTTCCCCTCCAACCCAGCACCTAGTATCACCTCCATGTGGTCAAGGAGCGCCGCCGGCCTGAGCGTTATTATCGAACGTGAGCTCATCTGCCATGCTCTTCAGGGTCGCTAAGACTTTCTGCTGTTACTCTGTGGCTCCATGAAGCCCTTTGAAAGCTATCAAGACTGTGCAGTTTTATGTGGTAAACACCATACATAAAGGTTTTTTTTCTTTTCAAAGAAGTCATCGGCTAGCAAGGAACTGTCTAAAAAGTTTGACGACAGGAACCGCGGGCGCATTCCCAGACTTTCTTCCAGGAAACTGCTGAAAAGGAACAACACGAGGATCTGAAGCTAGAGAAACATGTGCGTTCAATTTGGATTGTACTTATTGAAGCATTCATTTCTGAGCTATGCCGCTAGTAACTCCGAGCCGAAAGCCAGACTATATTTAAGTTGGATTTCTTTCACGGGTCCGGAATGCCATAGAAATTCACAGTCTGGCATGCGTAAGCCAAGACGTGAAACTGAAGTGTGTCCTGAATCTCTAGCGTACCCTGCCACATTCCTGAAGAGACTATTAACATGGAATTTCCATACCATCTGCACATCACCATTAGTTTGGGGGGACAAAGAGAAATCTTAAGCACACTTGTGACTGAAGATGTCTTGACTTCAGAACACTTGACCAGGCTGCCAAAGTTTATGCCTCTCACATAGTTTCTCAACCGTGGCCCCTAGGTAGTAACAGACTCTGAAACCCGTACCTCTTAACAGAGCACTGACATGATAATGGGATTAGAAAGGCGCGGGCAGAGTAAATGATCGCAAAGCCGCCTCCAGCGACAACAGAAAAGATCACTCAAGGGAGGTGAGTTTGCATACTTGTGCAAACAGCCTACCAGGAGGAAGTGAGCAATGACACAGATTCTTACATATTCCTTAAACTGCACATAGGACCTGCTTCAGAAAGGCCGGCGAGAAGGCACGTGCTGTCAAACCTGATGATCTGAGCTGGATCTCTGGGTCTCACGTGGAGGATGATGAGAACTGACTTCTGTAAGTTGTCTTCTGACCTCTATGTGTGGGCATGTATACACACACAAACACATGTCATGCAGGCACGCGCGTGCGTGCACACACACACACACACGAGAAATGCTTATCACATATCTGAACTCAAAATTTTCAAGTTGACACATCCATTTATTCTGAGAAAAGAATGCGACCCAGAGCAAGGGCGATTCACTAGCAACTGACAGTCATTAACCACCACGGTTTGGAAGAAGTCAAATTTTTTATCTCAAACCACTGACAGGAACTTTATGTATTGAGAGAACATGGTGCAATTAATGCGTCAGATGACTGAGTGGGTTCTGGAAGATCTGACTCTAGGAGTTAAGTGAGAAAATGTTCAGTATGAGTTCTTGGGCCATTTGTACTGAGACCGGGTTTCGCCTCTATTTAGCCAAAAGAAATTAGAAAAGAAAATATCACTTTTCAGCCAAAAATCCTATAATAAAGATCAGGATTCAAATTTCTTAGGTTTTTGAGTTTTTTTCAATCTCCTGGCATTTTTATATAAATCAAGATTAATTTTGTTTAAAGTACTAAAATGGAAATATTTTGACAGAAACATACAATTCAAATGTTCCTTCTCTACAGCACCAAGTCTGAGCACATTTAGTTTCTACACTGGAAAACTTAAAAACCCAGCTTCACTTATTGCATTATGAAAGTAAAGAAACATCTAATATAAAATGAAGTACATGGAGGATATTTGGGATTTGGGACGGACCAATGAGAGAATGGATTCTAAAAGACCTTGAGGCAAAGGTCCACAGCTTTCACAACTCAATGACACGTGGGGGGAAATGGCTAGCGACATACAAATAATGCATTATATTACTGCTGTACCATATCTCAGAGAGAAGGCACTCTCTTTGCCAAGGACATGGGCTATCTGGAACATACCAGAGGAAAGATCATTTGTGGCAATCAACAGTAATAATAACAATAAGAAAATTCACATATGTTATCTTTTTGATTAGTATTTTGAATATTTTGCAAAATTCTATAATGGCAGAGGACCATAAAACACTTATCATGTACCAGAAATAAACATACATAAATATAAATATAACTATACATTTTCAGTGGGAAAAATAGGCATAAACCTGTTAGTCATTCACCATTTTTTCAGGCTTTCATTCATTCATTCATTCATTCATTCATTCTTTTTCCCTCCCCCAAGGCACTGATCTAAGGCATCTCCCATACTAGGCAAGTGCTGTACTGCTAAGCAATGTCACCAGTACCATGCACTTAAGACCGATAAGTGCAGTGATAAGTGGCAGCCATAATAAGTGCAGCCATAAAATGTTGGACACAGAAGCTACCACACACTCAAAGAAAAAGGTCAGTTATCTTTTCCTGTAGAAAAATCATTTAATATCACTGTCTTCTTTGATTACAGGTTCAAATCTCAGCTCCTTACTGGCGAGGAAGGAGCACGCTCATTAGCTTCTCTGAGTCTCAGATATTCACACACAAGTGGACTATAAGGAAAGCTACCTTGTACACCTGCTGTAAACACTGAAAGTGGCTCCAACAGCGAGTGCTCGCTTTAAGTTACTGTGACGGACATATTCGTACTTGTGTTGTATGACTGTGTCCTTATGTGCATCCTGGGCCAACAGTATTGTTGTTTGGGAGAAAAAAACATTGATAAGCACTTTGAAAAATATGAATTCCTTATCTTATCTTCCTTATCTTAACCCAATCATCAATGAGGCTTTTTTTTTTGTAAGAGAGAAGGAAATAGTTGGTACTGAACTAAAATAGGCATCATAAAAAGATAAATATTATCTCTGAGGCAAAATGGAATACATTCCTGATAGCCACAAACAAACTAACCAATCATTTTTAATCAAGTAGCCCCAAGGGAAAGCAAAGCACAAGCGACAGCAGAATCTTATAGAGTGAGAATGTGGTTTATGGCACATGCAAGCTTTGTCTAATAGAGTGTGGTCCAAAGCAAGACAACCCCATGCTTGATGTAGACCTTAGAAACACACTTTCACCATGCAAAATGCCATCAGTTATGATGAATAAAGCAAGCCTATTGTCAGGAAACACCGCAGACCTGAGCAAGTATGTATGGAATAAAAGGGAAAGAGAGTCATACCTTGACATCCTTTATTGTCATTCAGCTGGAATCCATCTGGACACGTGCAGTCATAGGACCCCGCGGTATTGATGCAGTCTCCTCCCTGACAGACACTACTGTCCTCTAGGCATTCATTGATATCTGCAAGCCAGTGTGCAAGTTAGGACTAAGCAAACAATAAAAGGAAGATTATACATGTTATGCCTTATTGGCATCCTGTGTCAAGTGTGTTGTTTGGGAGAATAAATGTTGAAAAGCACTTTGAAAACTATGGATTAGCCGGGCTGTGGTGGCGCACGCCGTTAATCCCAGCACTCGGGAGGCAGAGGCAGGCGGATCTCTGTGAGTTCGAGGCCAGCCTGGTCTACAAGAGCTAGGTCCAGGACAGGCTCTAAAAAAGCTGCAGAGAAACCCTGTCTTGAAAAACCAAAAAAAAAAAAAAAAAAAAAAAAAAGAAAACTATGGATTCCTGTTCTTCCTTATTTTAACTAAACTATTAATAAGGTTTTTTGGAAGAGAGAAAGAAATGATAGGTGCTGGACACACATACAAAATCACATAAACATGATAAACATGCGTTGTGCTTTCAGCACATGATTTCAAATGGATGGCAGGGTTTATTTTTAATGAAACATTTTGGAATAATTTTTAGCTTAATTGTCATTTTGTGATTTTAATGAGAGTCTAATTTGTGATCTTGCCGATTCTGAAACTGTCGATCTTCCTGCCTCAGCGCCCTGAGTGCAAATGCCATCTAGAAAGATTTTAGCTTTGAACAAACACAGAAACTATATGTTTGAGACAGTGTCTAACTATGTAGCCTGGATTGGCCTGGACTTCACAGTCTTCATGCTTCAGACTCCTGAGTAATGCATGGAAGTTCTAAACATCAAATACAATTAATTGGGAGAGGAAGAGTCACATAATAATAGAGAATACTTTTTTTAAAAAAGCACATGTTGCTAAGTTTATCTTAAGCACCCTTAAGCTCCTTGATCTATGTATAAGATCCGGTTTGAAAGTTTTTGGCAAGAGTCCCCACACCAAAAAGAAATGCTATTAAAACCAGAACTCCAAATGCCATTGTATTAATAAAAATAAACATGTAAGTCATTAAACTGTGTTATAGATTCCCCCAAATTAACATAAGAATCACTACAAAATACAATTACCTGACAAAAGAATGTTGCTAAATTTAGAGGCAATATGAATTTAGAGAAATGATACAAAAATCAACAAAGGTCTCCCTAATAGAAAGAATTGACTTAATGTCTTGGCAGTAGAATGTAAATGGGGGAATCTTTGCTCATGGAAGCAACTGGAGCAGAATCCTCGTTAAGTGCTAGTGACCCCCCTGAACAGACTGCCTAGATTTTTAGCAACTACAAAAAGTATATGTCTAACTACAAGTGTTCCACAGCCAACCAACCCCGAGTCCTGACCGTGATGATGTGAGACAGTCTCCGTGATGCAGAGGCTCACATCAGGCAGATGTTTCTGGGACTGTTTATTGCCACAGAGTCTCCTAGCCAGAGATCATTACTCCTAACACACCCCCAAGCCCTTCCTCTGGTGTGTCTGTGCAGGGCTTAAATAATTAGTGTTCAAGAAAACTGAGGAACAATCCTTCCTTTGTCTCCTTGGAAGTTGGCTTTCACGGCATTTCTTGCAAGTAATTTTGATGGCTGCTGACGCAAAGGAGAAATTCAAGGAGGGTGTGAATATAGGAAGTGATGCTGTCTCCCCCATAGTCCCCGCTGTTTTGTTCAAGGATGAGGACACTGGAGTAAAGTTTCCTCATTGAGCCAAATTAACTAACTAAAGGGGCTACGATACAGAAAGAAGAAGGGAGGCTGATTGTTTCATCCTGTCAAGATAGAGTTATGATGGGTGTGTGTTCACCCACACTGGCAATGTTCCAAGCATGGCTACTATAAAACACAAAAGTATGTGACGTGCCATTTCAATGCAACTGCATTGTTGCTTTTTAAAAAATGCCCCTTCCCATCATCTATCTTCTTTGAAGTATAACTTACAATAACTACAGCTATTTTGAGAGTCCAGCTCAATGCACCTGAACATTGACATACACACTGTACAACCACTGCCACGGTGCCAGTACTGGCATTTCCCCCCCACATACCCCAAGCAGGATCCCTTTTGTGTCTTTGGCATCCTCAGTTCACAGTGTTTCTGACACTCATCCAAAAGGCTAATTGTATCAAAACTTACTCTTCTTTGCCAAGTAGTATTTCATTATATAAATACAATCTGTTTGCCCCTTCAGCTTTTAATGAATACTTGGACTATTGCCATTTTGTCTACTTCAAACAAACATGCATGCCTTCATGTAAACACATGCTTTCTTATTCTTTGGGTAAACTATTGGGATTTACAATAGCTGAATCCTAGAGGAGATGTTTAATGTTTTCAGAAATTGCTTCCTAAAATGGCTGTATCGTTTCACACTCTAGTTTCCTCCTGGAAGAGACATTCCATTTTTCTATATGTATTTGGCTAACTGCACAGCTGTTCTAGTGGGTAAATATTGGGTGAGCTGATTTCCTTTCTTTGCTCCTTAGGAAAAGAAGGTACCAGAGTGAGATGAAATTTATTTAATCATTAGCATTAAGTTAAAGAAAAGAAAATCTCAATTTGAAAATGAGTCAAATCTAGAGAATGAAATTTTCAGCAAGAAATACCATGTGACCTGGCAATCTGCATTAGAACAAAGAAGTCTGTAAACAGGAATATTTAATAGTCTTATTTTCATTCATATCTCAAAATTTAAGAGAAAATAGCACTGTTTTAAGTGTTTATATAGTAATGTATAGATTTAAAAACTCTTATGATATAATCAAGTTTAATATGTATTTTTATTCATGTTTTCAATCTCTGCAACAACCTTGCAAAAACCAAATCAGAGTGAGAACTATGCACAGTGGCACACTCTTGACAGCCCACTCTGGAAGCTAAGGCAGGAGCATGACGAATTTGAGGGCTGCTAGTGTTGCAGAGTGAGCTTGACGCCAGCTTGGGCTAACAGTGAGATCCTGTCTCCTTCAAAGACAATGAAGGAACTGCTTGAGCATCAAAAGTGCTCCATGTGGGATTTTCTCCCAAGGGGTGGTGTGAACAGTCTCCCTAGGAATTAAGGAACGCGTTTCCCAGGAAGTGACAGTGGAATCTTGTCACTTTTCCCATCACCTCCGCATTATTAAATAGCACAGCTCATTTTGGTCTTCTTTGCCTGGCGGTCATGTTTGGCATAGTCTGTAATTCCCTCCTCCCCTTGAAGCTTTTTCTTTGCTTGGGGTCCAGTTCTCCCCACCACACGTCACTTCCTCAGACTCTCTGCTTGTCCCTACCCATTTATTCACTTCTCCATGGTGGAAGGCCTAGGAGCTTTTCTCTCTTCCAGCAGTACTTCCTCTTGAGTGATCCCACTCAACCTCATGGCTTTAAACATGTGTGCTGATGGCTCACAGCCCAGGGCTCACCCCTCGATTCTAGATACCTGGCATTGGACTGATTTGGTATTCATACTTGAACAGTTAATCTGGGAAGGAAAACCGAACATGTCATGTGGAAATCCTAATCTCCACAGAGTCTGCTCCTTTGGGGCTTCAACACCTGCTATTACTTTGAATGCAATGCTCTTCTCATCAATATTCACAAGTCAGTGACTTAAGGAAACCGCTATTTCCCGTATTTAAAATGGTCCAGCTTTGGAACCCCACACGGATCCCATTTTACAAGTTATCGCCATTGAACAAGCTATGCCTTTTCCTGACTTATCGTACCTATTGTTAACTTCCGTACTGGAATGAAGGTAATTCCAGAAGGGCAGGAAATATATATGCCCAGCTTTCATATGTGTCCTGTACCTCCAATACAGGCTTCTACAAATTCAGTACTACATGCATGTGATAAGCAAATGTGTAAGTGAATAATTCTGACCCGAAAAGAAAAACAAAAGACTTCTCACTGTCTTTTGTTTGTTTGTATTGTTGATGTTTCAACCACAAAGAGATAAGGGCCTCAGAATGACAGGTACCGCGTCATTTTCTAAGACTCCACAAGGAGCCCTACAGAGAACAACCCCAGGGAAATTGGGGGACAGGATCCGGTACATTTGAGATTAAGTTAGAGCCTAGCAGGTTGGAGGCAGAGCCTTTTTTATGCCAAAGGACCTGAGATCTCTAAGAAATGGGACAAGGAGGTCACCAGCATCATGCTGACACCTAGTTTCTGCCTCTCAGCAGAGGCTGGTGGGTCTGTGGGAAAATAGTGCATGAAGGCCAGATCTCCACTGAAACTGGGAAAAAATTGCACATGTAAATATAAAGTCTAACAAGAAGGATGGTTCTTCCTCCCACAGCTGTGAGAGGTATGTGAACATTCATAGACAGTTAATTATGGCAAAATACATTCCACTGGTGAGGGCCGGAAAGAGGACTAGGTGGGAATTAGCAGGCTGAGTGCTAATGTGGTTTCAAAGGGAGTTCTGAGTTAGCAGGATGGACTCCAGTCCTATTTATAACCCAACACTGGGGAAATTAATCCTGACTTTAAGAGAAATGAGCTTCATTACACTTCCAAAGGAAATTTTCATGGGGAACATAATTATATCTTATAAACATATATATTAATAATAAAGAATAAGTTGGCTAAAGGTTTTTGCTTGGCTTGTCATGCAATGAATGTTTTTAGAATAAAAACATTTTAGGGCCTTCTGATGACATACTTACATGTTTTTTTGAAAAGCCAGAATAAAAGAATATACTCTCTGCAGGGCAGTGGTGGTGCACACCTTTAATCCCAGCACTTGGGAGGCAGAGACAGGTGGATCTCTGTGAGTTTGAGGCCAGTCTGGTCTACACAGTGCATTCCATAATAGCCAGGGATACACAGAGAAAACCTATCTCAAAAAACCCAAAACAATAACAATAACAACAACAACAACAACAAAAATAACCCTGTCCCCAAAAGAATATACTCTCTGGTGAATATTGTCAAAATTTCAGGCATGTTTGGGGCTGGAGAGATGGATCAGTGGTTAAGAAAACTGACTGCTCTTCCAGAGGACCGGAGTTCGATTCCCATAACAGTCTGTAACTCCAGTCCCAGGAGATCCAACATCCACTTCTGGTTTCCATCAGCACTGCACACACATGGTGCATATATATATATATATATATATATATATATATATATATATATATATACACACACACACACACACACACACACACACACAAAACAACCATATATATATATATTTATATATAAAATAAAAATTTCTGATGACCTCTTGGCATGCCCAATAATGATGGTTGACGAGTCAATGATGGTTGGTTTAGGGTTCCCATGTGTTCATATTGGCTTTGCTACTGACTGACTTCCTAAGAGCATCTTCCATAGCAGGCCCTTCACAGCAAGAGAGCTCTCTCCATCATGACTGTCCCTTCTTCCATTGATGTCATCATGTCAAACCTCTAACATATTTATTGGAGTTCCCCAAATACAATTTTCGGGTATCATCTGTTTCAGAACTTGTTTGATTACTTGTCTATTTTTGAGTAGAAATACTAGTGATTGCATTTTGTCCAGGTTATTAACCTTGAGAAATATTACTACCCTGGGGTAAAATCCTAGATGCTGACTTACTGGTACACAGACAATACGCATTTTTAAAGCCTTTGAAATTAGACTCAAATTGTACCTTAAGAGGACCAAGTTATTTTCTGCTCCTAGAAGCAACAGAGACAGGTATTCAGTCTCTCTGAGAATACTTGTGCCAAGCTGTCTTATAAAAATGCAGCATGCTATAATTCAAAATGGCTCTTCCCCAGCTAATGGAGCCAGGAGTGAAAAGAATGTTGAACCACTAAATGCTCTGCCAGGAGGTGATTCTTGAAAATGGTTGTGGTGCTTTAAATAAGAATGGTCCCCATAGGTACATATATTTGAATGCCTGGTCATCAGGGAGTGGCACTACTTGAGAGAGATTAGGAGGCGTGGCCTCATTGGAGTAGGTTTGTCACTCAGGATAGACACTGGGGTTTCAAAGGCCCAAACCAGTCCCTGTGTTTCTCTTCTTGCTCCCTGTGGAATGAGCTGTAGAACTCTTGGTGTTGCTTCTCCAGTGTCATATCTGCCTGTAAGTCACTGTACAACTCACCATAATGACAGTGGCCTAAACATCTGAAACTGTAAACACATCCCAGTTAAATGCTTTCTTTTGTAAGAGCTGCTCATGGGGTCTCTTCACAGCAAAAGAACACTAAGACAGCGGCAGAGCAGGGGCCCTGTGATGGTTTGTCTTTGTAATCCCCCACTTAGGCTCTTACGTTTGAACACTTGCTCTCTAGCAGGTGGTGGTATTTTTGGAGGCTGTGGACTTTAAGGAGCCTTTAGAGAACCTGAGTAAATAGAGGATGAGTCCAGCTCTGCTCCTGTTCTGTCTCTGCCTATTGATCCGCGAGCATCTGTGCAATCAGCTTTCCCCTTCTGCTGCTTCAGCCTCAAACAGCTCTGGCTGCCACACCTTCCCCATCATGGCGGACTGTACATTCAAACTATGAACCAAAATAAATCCTTCCGCCCTCAGATTTCCTCTTGTCTGCTATTTTGATTGCAGCCAAGAGAAAATTAACATCACCCCTCACATGTGGGACACAGTCCAGACATTCATGAGTAATTTCACAACTGACAGCTTACACATGCACCAAACAGGTAGGGAAGCTGAAAATAATGTTCCTTGGACGGGCCCTGAACACACAGACTGCTCATGAGGGATGAGGTGGTGGTGAGAGCGAGCTAAAGAACATGTCAGGAGAAAATACTCTTGTGTTCGAGCTGGCCAGGTGCCCGGAATACCTCATACAGTCTCTAAGCCACAGCCAACTGCCCAGTGCTGGACGTGTGTGCTACCTTGTAGAAGTGTTCCATACAGGAAGACTCAGCCCTTTAAAGCCCTCAGCTGGTATGGAAAATTAAGTTGCTGCGTTAGTTGTTTGGGCCATTTGGAAGACAGTTTTATACAAAGGGTGTAGTTCAGAACCATGCACCCAGTGTAAGCCATCCATCACTGGTACCCAGAAAATTGACAGTCTCCCCTCTCTTTTGTCTCTTCACATTACAGCGGAAGGAAACCCTTTTCAGGGAACTAACCCTCCATTCAGAAGGCAAAGGTTGAGCTCCGACACGGCAGGTGGGAAGACTCCAGATTGCCTCGGATTGTAACATGTTCTGGTCCTGAGGCAGGGCCAGGTGCTCACCTTCACAGTGGTCTCCCAGCGCAGATGCTCTGTAACCCTGGTTACACACACACTGGAAGGAACCCTCTGTGTTCCTGCACTGCCCATGAGAGCAGAGGTGATGGTGTTGGCATTCGTCAATATCTGTGAGCAAAATAGTACGGAGAGACTAGAACCCATCATTTGTATCAGAGAAGATACAGCAATTTCTGGTTTATAATCGAGTAAGATCTTTCATTAAGTGATGTATGTTAAGCTGAACAAAAGGGTAACTCTACAACAGGGAAAATTCTAACAAACAAAAATGTAAACCATCTGTATGCATGAGTTTTACTATGTAAATATGGGCAGCAAATAATTTGCTGTATTTGTGAACCCCATTTTGATACATTTAATTTTAATACTTGTAAAAATACACATGCTTTAAAAAGCCTAAAACAAAGGTCCTCAAATTACACAAGCCAAACTTGGCCTACTACTAATTAGTATAAATTAAACTACGCTATATATTCACTTATTATCTGGTCCATTGCAGAAAAGATTGGCCAACTTTGTCTTTAAGTAGTGCAGCATGTGTATCCTTTCTTTGTTCTTTCTAAGTTACCTACTGGGCTCTGAGCAACTGGGCTCCATCCATCTATCCATCCTCCATCCATCCTCCATCCATCCATCCATCCATCCATCCATCCTCCATCCATCCATCCATCCATCCATCCATCCTCCATCCATCCAGCCAGCCAGCCATCCAGCCATCCATCCATCCATCCATCCATCCAGCCAGCCAGCCATCCAGCCATCCATTGTCATTCATTCTCTCTCCCTCTAAAAGCAGGACCATTCTGGCCAAATCTTCCCCTCCCCCTCATCTCATTGGATACTCCGCATTTTCACTCACTCACTCCACCTGGAAACACACATCCTCAACTTGAGTATCATTTGCTTCAGTCACATGACCCTGAGCTCAGACATTTACCTGTTACGTGCTGTATCCACACATGATTGCACAAACACCCTGCATGAATCCAAATACTTCCCCCTCATGGTTACATTGTAGTAACAGACCTCTGGAGGCAGAAGTTGTATTTATCACATTCTTTAGGATGCCTCATATAATACTTTGCTGTCGGTCGGCACTCAGTTCACCCTACTTGTGGAAGGATTTTTCTTTTAACATTAGAAACCATTTCTTTTTCTGCCAGTGTTTCTATAAGGTGTAACACATGTATCAGTTCCCACAAGGAATCTGGCTCATTTTTTTCTCTTACATTGTGGTAGTCATATCTTTGGTTAGACTGTCATAGCATTTGGCAACTAAAGTGGATTTTCCTTACTGGTAATCGGGTAGATAGGTGACTCTGGCTATATCATATTCATCATTGAATGGACCTTGACAGGCTTTGCCTGGGAAAGGGGACACTAGTAATGACAGATGCTTCTGTGATCACCATCAGATACTCTTGCTTTTAGGATGCTGTCAGTAAATGGTTTTGCTTATGAAATAGTCTTCATCTCTGAGAATGAGGCACAAACTCAGTGTACCAAAATTGGCCAAAAGAAAACTGAAGTCTAAATATACACTGAAATTATTAGCATTCTATAGCATAATAGCAGGCCAATATAATGACCTTCTAATTGTGGAATCACAGTACATAAAACCACAACATTAATTTCAATGCTTAAATGGAAGTTACTTTATGTAGTAAAGAGTTACAAAGTCAGCAATAATTCATCTTCTTAATATGATACTTAGCCACCAGTCGCCAATGTCATATTTTTCGATTTTATTGACTTGTCTGATTTTTGTAAAAGTATCTGGGATTCAGAGATGATAATGGCCGAGGTTGTGTCGCTTACTCTGGTCTCCGCAATTCCTGATGGCACACACCTACCTTCGCACTGGTCTTTAGCTGCTGACAGCTGATATCCCTGTCCACAGGTGCACCGGAAGGAGCCATCAGTGTTTGTGCACTGCCCGTTCATGCATAGGTTCCCTTGCTGACATTCATCAACGTCTGTTAACATACACGATAACAACTGGTTTTTAGAAAGAGACTCCCCCAGAGAAGAACATGGCAATCCCTCCAGTTGTCATAAAACGATAGTACTAAAACCTTCATCAGCCTAGTATTTGACCTGTGTAAGTTAAATGAGTACAAAAGCAACTTGCAGCTCCCACGATCTCATTGAAACACTTTGCACATAGCACAAGACAACGTCAGAGTTTAGAGTTGAAAATGGAAGGCAGAACGCAAAGCTCATGGTAACAGCTACTATTATGGTGATGCACCGTATGAAGGACAGAAACGAAACTATTTGGAACAAACAAATACAAATCGTGGCAGCTACAGAAGGCAGCAGAAGCATACACTTTCTTTATAATTTGAATTATGAGGTCAAAGAGTTGTGCTCAGTACGACTGACCTATCTTTCAAAATAACACAGAAACCGTGAGAAATGGTACTAAGTGACAGATGATGACCAAGAAAGATTCAGCAAGAACGTGGTGTTTGAGGACTTAATAAAATATTGTCAGTGAGTCAGGCACATACCTGTAATCCCAGCTCTTGGAAAGGCTGAGCCAGGAGGGCCATGAGTTCCATCTATACAGACACATAGTGAAACCCTGTCTCATAAATATTCCAAACTAATATCACATGTTTTCCCGCTCTCTTTCTCTGTATATATGTATACATATGTACACGCACACCAGGGTGTATATTTAGGGCACAAATGTAAAGGTGGGAGCATCGGAGTGATCTAAAGGGAAGGGAAGGAAAAAGAAGAGAAGGTAATAAGAGGTAATAAACTATATGTGGCATGAAGCAGTAGAGAGCAACATTCTGGGGGAGAAGTAGAGAAAAGGGAATAGGGAAAGAGAGCAGAAGGTAAGAATGAAATGTGGGAATAGTGTATGAAAATGTCACCGTGAAATTACATAGTAGCCAAACATCAATTGAAAAATAAAAAAATCCGGAAGAGTAAACAAGCCTTGGCAAAAGATAGAGCAGCTGACGCAGAAAGGCTGTAACATCCTAAAGAGACACTACCAAGCACTAGTGACCTTGGAAATGCCGTGGGTATGAAGTGACCAGAATGCAGCAAAGCAGGGCTTCCTCTGCGACGTGGACATTCCTAGTAGAAACAGGGCTGGCTTTCCACATGGCTCTGCTTGTCTACCATAATGATTTATATTGCCTGTCAACTTCATATGCTCGAGCATCACCTCAGCGACAAATCTCTCAGCACATGGATGAAGGACTTTCAAGGTCAGGATAACTGAGGTAGAAAGACTCACACTCTAATGTCAAACTATAGAAAGGAGAAGGGAAGCAGTGCAGCAGCCTTCGCTACCCCATCCCTGGTTCCTGACTGTGGATGCAGTATGGCCAGCCATCTCAAGCAACATATGCAAACTGCACTAGCCTTCTCTCTGCCTTAAACAGAGATGCATAAAGCAACTAAAGGAGCCAAGAAGAAGCCATGCTCTATGATCAATGAACAAACAACTGTTGTTTGACTCTAAAAAACGCCTTAATTAGAATGTGTCTGTAAGTGTTTACCAGGAATCCCCATTCACTGTAAAGCCTTTTGCCTCTAGTATAATTGACAGTTTGTCTGCTTCCTGATCAAAGTTGGGTTTCTTAATCTCTAATGAGGTATTATTAATCCTCTGGCCCCTGTCCTGAGAAAAATAAGATGCCAAATTATTCCAAGTTTCCCCAAATAACTTCCACATTATGAATAAAGTTATGGTCCAATAGTTTGTTTTTTATTTTACTTTGTTATCCATTGTACTTGCTTTCATTGATTAAAATCTTTTTATCTACTTCACTGATTGTGTCAGTGGCTGGCTCCTTTTATTTATTAAGAAATCTTGTTTGTGCACAGAGACATTTAATTATGAAGCCAAATTCCAACCATCAGAATTATTTTGTGCCTTTCCAGAATCCTCAGTCTATTGGCGTTAGGAAGGTTGTAGATGCTCCTCTACTGTGTATGAAAACACTTGAGGCCTCAATGAACAAACTGGGACCAACAATAGCTCTTGCTGGATCTCACGTCACATCTAACAGAATTTTTAGTGTTTCGGCATCTTTCTGACTTTTTCATAGATGATGGCAAATTAGATATTCCCACAGGAAGACCTTTGCCAAGAGGACAGGCACTCCATTCCAAGTACCACCAAGGTGTGCCAGACATCACTTAGACTACTCGTTTATGTTGGGAAGACTGCCCAAAGCCATTCATTCGAAGTCATGACACAGACACCTGGCATCTCAAGGCATGCCATTATTACAAAGTGTTCTCTATGTCTTTAAAATGACCAAAGGGAAAAGAGGCGCCTAGTTTTAGAGATTTTTTTTTCTCTTTCCAATGAGAGACAGAATTATTGAAACAAAGGGAAAGTTTCTATTAAAATAGGCATTTAGGGCAGTCTTACTTTTAACACATCTCACTGTGACAAGACCTGTCCAGAGGAAAAAATATAGATTGTTAGGGCATACAATGATATGTATGTATATATATATATACATATATACATTTGTTAGCATGATAAAAGATAACTTTATCTGTTATATATGCTATAATGTTAAGAGTAAGAAGCAATGAGTTAACACATTGAAGCACTGGATATACTCTTGGAGTCTCCAAACTGCCACCAGGACATTTAGTGAGGTGAAGACAAAGTAAACATTAGGGACCACCAATAAAGTAAAGTTGATGGAGTTCCTGGGATATCAAAGAAGGAAGAAGTTTATAACTTGGGGTGAGTCTAATAATGAAAGATGTTCTTTAAGGGAAAAAACTAAAGAAAAAGGCTTTGGTAGAGGAGCAATGAGAGCAGTTAGCTCATTGCAGATGCCAAAAGCACAAAATAGGAATTTCCCTTTCTTCTATCCTAGACCCTAAGGGGGAGACCCAGAGTAGAGGGCAGGGTTGAAAGCTAAGCAAAGCCAACAGCCCTTCCCCAGCTCCTGTCTGTGCAATGCTGTTTCTTCTCCCTGCGAAGTTTTCCTCCCCTTATATCTAGTATCTATGACCAGGTTTAGACAGCAACATCTCTTCATGGCTTTCCCAGCACATAAGCAGACCGTACTTCTTGAGTTTAACAAGGCTTTTCTCATTGCCTCTAATATGACAAACACGACTCAAACTGTCATGTCACATTCTGCAAACATCAACTCATTCTCCAAAAACCTCCTCCACCTGGAATTAAAATATGCAATCTCCACATTGACCCTGTCAGCTAGTTACCATGATTAATCCCTTCTTCACATAAGGAAAGTGTCACATGGTGAACTAATGCAGCCTATGCAAAACAGTAGCTTCTAAGTATTAAAGCCAAGATCTGGTAGATCTTTCCTTTGTAAAGTAGTTCTGGGAATGGACCCCAGTACTTTCTTACATTGTTAAACATGCACATGGACAGTGGTCGACAGCATCATCTATTCCCCTTCAAAAGGAAATCCTAAATCCTGGACTTTTTTTTAAATTTTACACATTTTCTCCTAGTCCTCTTCCTTTCTTGGGGTCAACCTAGGGCTCTACTTTGTGTTTAGTTGTCTAAGTTCCAAGTCGGCTATATGTCTTGGGGAGCAGAGGCCAGGATCCTGTACCATCCCCTTTTCTGTGGTATCTTTATCATGATCAGACTGGGCAGATAGAGATTTGTGAGAGAAAGCCATGTAGACATGAAGTGTTCTGGTCATTATGTACATCACTTGCCTGGGTCACTCTCATGACAACCCCGATAACTCCAACCTTTATTGTTTGGTTAAGATAGCTACACTTAGTGAATGAAGTGAGGCTCTAGGGAGTCCTACCAGAGAGCAGAAGGCTCAGCTGTTTGGGCAACTCTCAAAAGCAAGACAGTTGTGTGAGCCATGCACTCAATGAATGTCTACTCTTGAGTTTCATCCCTTTAGACAGTATAGGTTGCTAAAATTGCATAGTATAAAATCTGGAAGTCAGAAATTATTCATGCGAGGTCTCACAGTGGTCCACAAGAAGAGGCACTATGAAAGAAGCAGCGAGGGAGAAGGTAGATATGACATGTAGGTGACTCTTGAGCAAGCACTTGGGTCTAAATAAGCCCAGGGCACTCTGATAGCATGATGTTAACTTGAATGGGTCAGAGAATACAAGCTGAAGAAGGCAACAGGGTCAACTACATTTGAAATATGATATAGACAGAACTTATAAGAACTTTTCTCAACAGCAGATTAAAAAACAGAGATAAAGTGACAGCATATGATTACAAAGTAAACATATCAACTGAATATGAATTGGTAGTAACATCTAAGGTTCAAGATCTTTGTTTGCCGTTACCCTGGTAAGTGTGGTGGGGTGTGACTGAGAAGAGATGGGAGAGAAATTCTAGATAGTTCCTGTGTAGAACTTGACCTGAGGAGATGCATCTCTTAAGGAGTGAACAGGAAAGGTATGAATATGGGCGGGCAGAGGGGGACCAGAAGAATTGGAGACATGTCGTCTACTTTATGTCATTCATAGGCAGTGACTGGTATTCCACTGTGGGCAAAAAACAGGGCACCCGATCCAATGCCTTTTGAGTTCCTGCTGCAAGCAGAGAATAGCTCATCTCCTACAGAATGCTGAAATATTCCTTTATTGCCTACTGGAAAGAGAACTTGATATCCCAGCTCCTTCACCTAAAGTGTGACATTAACTTAGGAAAAAAAACCGTGTATTTATTTCCTCATTTTTGCCTTAGGAAGAACATGCTTTGGGGTATAAATATAGTGCAAGAAAGAAGAACAACCTACAGTTTGACTGTAAGGAGAAAATATATTTGGGGGCTGAAGAAATGGCTAAATAGAAGAGTGCTTACTCTGTAAGCTTGAGGACCTGAGTTCAGATCCCCACAGTAACATGAAAGCAGGAATGGCTGTGGGTGCTTTGTAACTTTAGCACTGGGAAACAGAGATAGGCCCATCTCAAGAGCTTATTGGCCTTTACATGTATGTACATGGGTGTGTGAACATGTGTATGCATGTGCATGCACTCACACACATGCACAATTTGTTAAAAAAATTACTAAGAACAAAATTAGGGAAACTACAAGCCAATTATAATATACCACAAAGGCAAATCATATGTGTGTATATGTGTATGTGTATGTATATATATATACAAGTATATATATATACACAATACATACAATATGCATGTACAAAGGCACATATGTAAATGAGTGTATGTTCAAAGATCATATGTGTTTGTCTGAAAATAAAACAAATAAATAAAATAATAAATAAATAAATAAATGCTTGATAAATATAAAGAGCTATTAACAAAAATGTATAAATAACAAATATAAATTGTTAATAAAAATAAGAAATTAATAACTTAAAATGTTTAAGGAATTGTTAAGAAATGAGGACACAAAAATTAGACTTCTTAAAATAAAAAGAAATACACATTTAAGAACTAGAAATGGATATTTTCCTATTTAATATTAAAAACATCCAGGAAATATCAAATATTTTCACACTTACAGATAAATAATTTTAAAGCTGAGGCAAAGGTTTATTTTAAAAAGAGATCTGCCAATAATAAGAAGTTGGGAAAACTATAACGATACATTGAGTATGATGTAACTTTTAAAAATGATGTTTGAAGAGTTAATAAGGGCATGTAGAATGTGTATAATATACAACCGACAAAAGGCAGATGAAAACTATGCATATCACATACAGTGTTCAAGACATGTGGCATTTATAAAAATCCATTCTGGACTCACCCACAATAAGGAGCCAAATATGCTTCAAGGGGATCAATGAAAAACCAAGAACAACACAGGTACACGGTCCATTTTTAAGGCTGGCCACTCAATTCTACTTATGCAATGCAATGGAAAGTGTGACCACAGCCTTACCTTGACATTGCCGATGGTCCGGTGTAGGGCTATAGCCCTTGTGACAGGAACACATGTAGGAGCCTTCAAGGTTGGTGCAGGAACCGTTAGTGCAGACCTTTGGCTGCAGGCACTCGTCCACATCTTGAAAGATGTTGCGTAATGGAAAGAAACAAGAGAGAGGGAAGGAGAACATGAATCAAATCAAGCTTGATTAGAGCAGACCTTTACAAGAACAGGCAGATTCTTGGACTTCCAAGGTGGTCCTGAAGAGAAGCAGCAGCTGTGCTCGGAGTGGACCACGCTTCTCCGCCTCACTCACTTCCTAAGTGCGATGAAGACTGGACCAAAAGAGCTGCGTAAACAGTCAGAAACGCTGGGGGGGGGGCTGTTTTAAATGAGGATGGGGGTGGGGATGGTAATTTTAGGACAATATGTCCCACAGAATAAAATCTATAGAGAAAGGGGTGGGGATCATTTTGGGAGTTGATGGATTCAGGAAAATGGGAAGGCCTTCAGAAACAAAATCTGTGACTCAGGATCCAGAAAGACAACCCTGGGCTATAACTGAAGGAGAGATGTCATACACATCTACGCATCACTACACTCTACAGGGCAGTGATTTGGCATAATAAAACGAATCCACGGCTGTTTCTTGAGGGGCTAATTGGGCAGCGAGAAGGGAGCCTGCAGATCAGACAAACAAATGCTACAATCATAGTAGAACTACATGTGGGCACAGAACGCTCTCTATAACTGTAGCAAATTTAACATGGGACAAGCACTTCAGAAGGGAACTGATACTTAGAGAAGTTCAGTGTCTTACCCAAGGTCGCAGGGTTAGAAAATGGTGGTGATTCTGGGGCTGGAGAGATGGTTTAACAGTTAAGACCACTGGATGCTCTTCCAGAGGACCCAGGTTTGGTGTAGGAAGTCTTTCTGTCTATGTGTTACTTTTATTGGTTAATGAATAAATCTGTGTCAGTCAGTGGCTTAGCAGAATAGAGCTAGGCAGGAAAACTAAACTGAATGCTGTGATAAAGAAGGCAGAATCAGTGAGAAGCCATGTAGCCACCTGGGACAGATACCTGTGCTGGAGCCCACTGAAACTTTGCCAGTAGACCATGACCTTATGGTGATACACAGGTTAAAGGAGATGGGTTAGTTTGGGGTATAGGAGCTAGCTTGGAATACACTTAAGCTATTGGCCAAACAGTATTGCAACTAATACAGAGTACTGTGTGATCATTTTAGGAGTCTGGGTGGCCAGCAGGTGAATAAGCAGCCTCCTACCAATACAGCTTCAACTCTCAGCACCCACATGGCAGCTCACAACCATCAGTAACTCCATTTCCAGAGGTTAGATGACCCATTCTGGTCTCAAAGGATATCAGGCCTATACATGGCACACACAGATGCATACAGGCAAAATACCCACACACATAAAATAAAATAAAGTTTTAAAAAGAAAGAGAATGATGGTTCTGAGATTTGAATCCAAATACCATTGAAAAAAAAAAGGAAACAACAACCTGTAATACATTTCTGTCATAGGCAAAGTCCAGCGATAAACATAGAGAGCAGGTGAGTTTGGGTTGCTTTTAATTATTTTCTAATCATATTTATAATGAAAATAATTGTTTACATCTTCACTGGTTCCATTTAACGATCATTCATTGAGTTCTTACTCAATGATTGTTACTAAGGAAGAGGACTGGAAAGAAGACTCAGCTGGTAAAGTGTTTGCCATGAAAGTATGAGTTTGGAATCTCAGAACCCATGTAAATGTCAGTGGGTACGGTGGCCTCCTACATCCCAGCACTCAGGAGGCAGAGGCAGGGAATTCCTGGAAAAAGTTGGCTAAGCAGAGAACCAAAAATCGCCAGCCCTGGGTTCAGTGAGAGACGCTGCCTCAACATTATAAAATCAGCCCTGACTGCTGTAGACTCCTCAGATCAACCTTGAGCTTCCACATACATGTGTACACACACACACACACACACACACCATGTTCATATGTACATGTGAACTTGCATACACGCCAAAAACCAGTTTTGAATTCTGTGTCTCACTTGAATGCTTCTAGGTAAGTCATTCATGGTTGCTGTGGAAACCTACACAACTGTAATATCAATATCCAAGAGGAAAAGCCTCGGCTATAATTTAGTCTAAGTATCATGAGTCTATAATGTAATCAAAATACCTTTCTTTAAGAATTTTTTTATTTTAAATGCTCTATGTGTACGTATCTACATGAGGGCCTATGTACATGAGTGCAAGTGCCAGTAAAGGCTAGAAAAGGGCAGTTCCCTGTCCTCGCCGGAGGTGAAGTTAGAGGTGGTTAGGAGCCACTGAACACGGTTGCTGGAAGCTGCATTTAGGTCCTCTGCAAGAGTAGTGTGGGCTCTTAGCTTCCAAGCTATCTCTCCAAGCCAAATCAAGGCATCATAATGACTAAGGCTGTTTACATACATTTATTCTATTTTTTCCTGATCATCAAGAGAGTGAAAACGCCTTTGCCTATCTCAGAAGGCAGCGTATCAGCAGCCCGGCGAAGACTTTGCCTTCATTTAGCATCCCAGAGCTTGGATTACTCTATTTTCACTGCATTTTACAAAGACAGTTTTTTTTTCTTGAGAGAGAACTCAGAAATAAAGTTAGAGTAAAATATAGCAGAGGCACATCTGGGAGTGTGCATTCCATGTGCACACCGAGGAAGAAGCCATTGGCATTGCCCACAGAGTTCAGTGTTGCTTAAAAAAAAATAACCCTAATTACGGCACACCAATCTTAGTTTCTGACAACCGCAAGTAGGACTTCCAGGCTGCCTCATTACCCACCCTTTCTTTGCTTGTGGGAACTTACTTTTGTAAACACTGAGGGCAAACAACTTGAAAGAAGATGCCAAGGGTTGGGGCCAAAGTAAATAGTGGAACAGAACGAGCCTAGACACGGGGCACGTAAAATTCCAGACAGCAGCAAGAGAATGTCATGTCTAGTATCTGGTTTGGTTTCAAAAATGTTAACAAGTTCAGAAATGTATGGACTCTCTGTTTAATTACTCATGCTCTAGCAGAAGTGATTTACAGGGCTGTAGAATGTAACAGCAAAGCCTGGTCCTAAGGTCGTATTTTATTTAAATTGCAGACACTGCAGATTGCCACGCATGGGGCACTTACAACAACACTGACGTTTTTTAAAGCTACCACCGTGATTAATGATGAAGCCGAATGCTATATAATATCTAGGGCAGTTTCATGTGTTTATCCTTTTCTTTACTTATTATAGACAAAATTGTACAAAACCAGTCATTTCTGTAGACAGACCAGTTAAGAGTTGAATGGGTGCATGACCTTGATGGGAATTAAACTCTGGAAGGAATAACAGGCAGCAAAATATACCCAAGGAATTTCTACAAAGAAGGGAAGTACTTACAGAGAAGCCCCCACACATACACATGAGAGAGAGAGAGAGAGAGAAAGAGAGAGAGAGAGAGAGAGAGAGAGAGAGAGAGAGAGAGAGAGAGAGAGAGAGAGAGAGAGAGAGAGAGATATGCTTGACCATACAAGGAGAACAAAGTAAACTCGATTATGTATCCTGAGGCCGGAATTCTCTAGATTGCAGATCTCTACATCCAGCTAGTCAGCCTACTGAACTCCCCTCGGCTCTCCCATAGGTATCTCAGTCTTCACAGAAAAAAAACTGACTCCACCCTGCCTTCTCTTTACGGTGTTTCCTGCATTATCCTATGGTAGCACCACACACTCATGAGCTCATGGCACAAACCCAGAGTCATCCCTTCTACATGCCCCCCCCCATCTTTACGTTCCGTGACCGCTGAGAGCTTTCAGCCTACTTCCAGGATGCCTCTCCGCTATATCAACTTCATTATTTCATTTCATTTTGTTCCATTCCTATTGCTCCCATTTCTTCCCTCCTGGATTGCTGTTATTATTTTAAAATTAAGTTCCAAAGTCTCACCATCTCTGCTCCATTATCTAGATTACACCCAGAACAAAGTCTCTCAAATGCAAGTCTAAGCAATCTTTTGCTCATATACTGTAACACGTTTCAATAGTTTCCAGTATTTTTAAATTTAGTCAAGGACAAAAACATGTGGACCTTGGTGATATCAAAAGTTTAAGGCCCTATACTTCTTATTTCTAATCTTTGGTATTATCTCCCACCAATATACCACAGAAAGCAAGATAGACCCTGTCGACCCTCCATCTGCCCTTAACCAATAGAAGGAGGCAATCCTGTCTTTGGTTTCCCACATTACAGTTCAAATTCAAAGCTCATGTTACTAAAATATATGATCATATAGAATATATATACTACCCAAATTCTTCCAATGCATAATGAGTTCAAACAGTCTCAGTTTCTTCTCTCAGGCGGAAAATTAATCAAGGAAGCAATCACAGACAAATGGGTTCCACATTCCACAATGGGCTGTTAGGGTGTGTACCAACCTGGTGCCTACCATTCACTGAGTTAAACCAGAGTAAGAAAATGGCAGTGGCTTCCAGAGAGTTCCTGGCTCTAACAGCTCAGAGATTTATGTAACATATTGTGTTACCACCAGTTCCAAATTGATCCTTATCATCTCCAGTGTCCTGGGAGACTGAGACATGACTTGTCCAAAACTTGGGATGCCAGGCCAGCAGGATGTGTTGTGTAAGTTCTCTAACAACCCTGCCATGATTTGTTCTTACTGAACT
Source organism: Arvicola amphibius (assembly GCF_903992535.2). Classification (NCBI taxonomy): domain Eukaryota; kingdom Metazoa; phylum Chordata; class Mammalia; order Rodentia; family Cricetidae; genus Arvicola; species Arvicola amphibius. Next base: position 126,380,517 of record NC_052048.2, read on the forward strand.
CTGGCTGGCTCACAGAACACCCCTTCCTTTTAAAAACCTTCCATGCCATTGCTTGAATCAAACATTCTGCAGTTCTTTGTCAAGATTAACATGCAGATCAGTGGTGGATAAATCCCCAATTCCACCTTCTTTCCTCTTTCTGGGGAAATGAGGACATGCACTTCCCTCAGCCCTCTCAACTTCCCATCCTCTACAACTTCCCAAAGATGTCTCCCAAATGGCCAGTGACCGCACCTTGCTAATTCTCACTGCTTTTGCCGTGTAATTATGCGAGTCAGGAATCTCTTTTGAACTTTCCGAATATCCTGGGAGCATGCCACATTGCCTCAAGTTCCTCATTGCTGGGCATGAACTACCAGGTGCAGAGGGACCGAGGAGGCTGTATCCGCCCATTCATGTTCTCCTTGGAGTACTCTTGCACATCACCTGTCAGTTCCTTGGAACTGGCTCGAATTTGTCCCAGAGCGGTAATTTACATGCATTATTTCCTGTGTTTTCAAGGAGATGGATCTGTCAACAACATGAAGCAATCATTTCTCCGAAGCCATCTAACCACAATTAATTCCTTAGTCACCCACATAGACTTTGGGCAATGACATCTTTTTGAAATAAGAAAAAAGCATCATATTCCAGTAATACAGTCAGAAAAAAAAATGTGGAAGCTAATCACCCTCTTACAGAAATGTGTCCTAGCTGCAGTGACCCCAACTATTTCCCATGTGTAATCTTTCACAGGAAAGATAGGAGAATATATTTGACAGAAAATCAAGCATGGAAAAATGAGAGACAGATGTGGATTGTGCCAACATGGTGAGACCATCTCAGCTGTATGAAGGTGCAGTAAATCCCAGGATCTTAGGCCTCCTGTCAATTCTGATGAAGTTAAAAATATGAAATGGCAAGCTGCTGACAAAGTCCTGCTACACAATCAACAGAGAACCACTGTTTTTTTTTTCAGAACTTGGAAGGAGCCAAGACTCTCTATATCCTACAGCAACAGCCAAGGATGACCTCAGAAAATCAATCCCAAACTGCATCTAGTCACAGGCTTCCTATCTTACTTTCCAAAGAAAGACTACCCTTTGGGAAAATGCTACTATACTTAAGGATGCTGCAGAGCTACCATCTCTAATTCTAGAACCCCCAACCACAGGTAGCATTGTTTACAAAGGCTGACTCCAGGCCATAGAATTTTCTCATTCCTATGAAAAATTTAATTCCCTTATTGTTTCTTTTATATTGCTTTGTTCATTAATTTTCTTGTGTATAGAAGGGGCACACAAGATTTTATACAAATGGAAACACTGGATTTGTAGATAAAAGACCTGGGATTTTTGTTTTCATTCTGCTTATTTACTACATGTGGCTTCCAGTAAATTAGTTAATTGATAAATCTGTCCAAGAATCAATTTTTGTATTTATCCCACAGGCTGACTGCTATGAAGGCCAAGTGAGAAAATCAAGTGAAAGTTCTCCAACAGCTGTATAAAGGGAGGCTTTTATTCTTTTTTTTTTCCCTCATGGTTTATTTTTTTTATATTTAAAAATTTCCATCTCCTTCCCTCCTCCTCCCCCCTCCCTCCCCTCCTCCTCCCCCTTCCCTCCCCTCCTTCTCCCCCTTCCCTCCCCTCCCCTCCACCCATACCTCCCCTCCCTCCCTCTGAAGTAATTCTACATTGAAAACATTAAAACACTAAAGAAAAAATGGAAGAAGACTGTAAAAGATGAAAAGACATTTCATGCTCATGGGTCAGCAGGATTGACACTGTGAAAGCATCCAGACTCTGAACAGCAAACTGCATATTTAATGCATGCCCATCAAAATCCCTATTACATGTTTTTTAAACAGAACTAGAAATAAATTCTAAAATTCATATAGAAGTGCAAGGGACCACAAATAACCATTTAATGAATCCTAAGCAGAAAGAACAATGTCGTATCTACAACAATATCTGATCTCAAATTATACTACAGAGCCAAAGTAATAAAACCAGTACTAACACACATATATAAATAGACCAATGGACCAGAATGGAGGGCATTGAAATAACCCATACAAACACCTCCACCTAAGTTTTGACAAAGGTGCCCTCCCCCCGCAAAAAAAATGGAGAAGAGACCCTCTTTAAGAGTGCTGGAAAAACTTGATATCTGCAAGTCAAAGAAGGAAACTAGATCCTTTATCTCGATTAAAAATAGATCAAAGACCAGGCTGGCCTCGAACTCACAGAGATCCGCCTGCCTCTGCCTCCTGAGTGCTGGGATTAAAGGCGTGCTCGGTCTACAAGAGCTAGGTCCAGGACAGGCTCTAAAAAAGCTGCAGAGAAACCCTGTCTTGAAAAACAAAAAAAAAAAAAAAAAAAAAAAAAAAAAAAAGAAAAAAAAATAGATCAAAGACTTTCATGTAAGAAAGACCTGACACTCTGAAAGCGCTAGGAGAAAACATAGGAAAAACATTTCAAGATATAAGCATAGCCTTGAGTTTCCTGAATAGGACCCCAAAAGCACAGGCAACAACCCTAAGAATTGACAAACGTGTTCCATGGAATGATAAGGATTAAGCGTAGCAAAAGAAATAATCAGAAAGATAGGCAACCTACAACAGAATTCTGAGAAAAAAAAACTTTGCCAATTATATATCAGACATGTGCTTGATTCCTAGAATATACAAATAATTACAAAAATTAAACAACAAAACACAAGCCATCTAACCAGTAAATGGCGCAATGAGCTGCCTAGAGATTCCATCTCACCAGCTATCCAGAAAAGAAATGGCAATTACCACTGGTGAAGAGGTGAGGAAGCTTCTTACACATAGCTGGTAAGAATGCCAAGTGTACAGCATCTGTGGAAATCAGTAGGAAGACTCTTCGAGAAACCAAAACCAGAATCACCATAAGGCCCAGATACACCAAGCCTGTGTATACTTCCAAAGCAGCCTAGACCAGATAGAGGTACTGCCCGTTCATGTCTTCTGTTGCACTATTCACAACAGCTGGAAACTGCAGTTAGGTTAGATGTGTAACAAGTGAATGAATAAGTGTGGCCATATACATACAGTATTTTATTCAGCCACAAAGAAAAATAGAATCACATTTGTGGAAGCCAGAGATCATTTGTTAAGCAAAAATAATCTAGACTCAAAAAAGACATATATGTGATGTGATGTGTGTGTGTGTGTGTGTGTGTGTGTGTGTGTGTGTAAAGGGAACCATGAGAGGGGAGAAAGAAATCTTAAGAGAAGGACAAGGCAGTTGGGGGGATTCAATGAATATATACACTAGGAAAACAGAAGCGAGGACCTCTTAGGGAGACGGGAGTCAATGAGAAAGAACTAAGCATGGGAGCGGCAGTGGTGCAGGGAAACGATAAGAGTAAAGTCTCCTGACCTCATGTACCTAGATGCTGTCAGGAAAGCCACCCCTTTGTGGAATAATTTAAAGAAAATAATGCAGAGTGAGAAGCTTTGTTGTTTCCACACTTTTGAGTCCTCTCTCGCACCCAGTGTCCACACAGTCAAGAGCTCAGCAAAGACAGATGAGAGGACCCCTTTGCCATACAATGACTGAGGCAGAAGACTGGGTTTGCATCTTCTATACAATGTGCTCATCTACCAGAGTAAACAAGAAGGTTTCTATGCTACCAAGTCTTCAGTTTCAGAGCTGCCTAGAAATGCTCACAGATTCCACAAACGTTATCTCTGAGACACAAATTCTGAAAACAAGCTGTAAACAACATGCTCTCCGTGTTTATCCCACCATGGCTCTGAGCCTGGTCGAGACTGTGGACACTGAGCTATTCAAATGCCTGAGCACCACCCCAGTGAGAAGACTTCCCTGGAAGCCAGTCTGTTACCCCAAAGAGATTAACAAAGAAATAATACTCTAATAAAACTCCAAAATCTCATGTTCCCAAGTCACATGCTCTGTCACAGATTCAACTAAAAAGCAAGACAGTAAAATGAAGGGTCGGCTAAGAAGGGTCAGCTGCACACATCAAATTGGTAGAGCAAACAGAATGACAGGCCGACACAGGAAATGGTAGCACTATTATAAAACTCCAATCTAACTGTGTGGTGGTGGTGGTGCACGCCTTTAATCCAAGCATGTGGGAAGCAGAGGCAGGCAGATCTCTGTGAGCTCGAGGCCAGCCTGGTCTACAAGAGCTAATTCCAGGACAGACTCCAAAGCTACAGAGAAACCCTGTCTCGAAATAAATAAATAAATGTCCAATCCATCATAAAGCCTAATGGTTATTAGAAATCATTAATGACCCCACAGAAATACTCTAACCTCTAAGACATATATACCACTCATATAAAAATGCTAAAAAGTTAAAATGAAATCACAAAATTAGTTCATATTAGACAGTTCCTATAGCAGAGGCAGAGTGAAAAACTACATGCTGTGGGCTTAAAGAAAGCCACAGAGTACATCGTCATATAGAACACGCGACATAAGGTTTTTTTTTTTTAACATAGTACTACTGCTATGTTTGTATTTCAGGGTAATGGTAATAAAGAGACAATATGGTTGTGGAGTTATATTTATTGGACTCAGTAATATGTCAGAATACACGTTTCATATTGTTTATTTAATTATAGTGATAGTTCATACAAAGATGTTTCAATCCTTCTTTGGTACATTATAAATAATGAAACTAAACTTCAAGGAGGTCACATGGCCCAACTCACACCTAACTTCAGAGATACTGACTGTACCTGTAAATAATTAACTGTCAGGATTAATTATTGATAGCCCTTAGGAAACGGCTCTCATCAGACTATCCATAAGCGAAGCGGGTAAATTGATGACCTGTCAGACTGTCTGCCCTTATAACAGGTCTTGGTTTAAACAGCCAGCTGGAACTGGCTACCACCCAGAGCAATGAAACAGTCACTGAAGACAGGACCAGGTTGGCAACAAGGGCAGGTTGAATGCCAGGCCCAAGGAGTGCAGCATCCAATGATGAAAGGGGCCACTGGGAAAGAGCTGAAAGCTATAGCTTGAGAATTAACTATGGATACAAAACAGCCAAGAAGAGCTGACAAAAGACACCAAGAAATGATGTGCTACGTAGAGCATGGACCCCAGGGGTGTGTGATGTGGAAAAGAAATGATAAAGCACAAGCTATAGAAATGATCCCTGAAAGTATGATGTAATGGGTCTTCTGTTTTGTGTTGATTTCATTGGTTAATAAAGAAACTGCCTTGGCCCTTAGATGGATCAGAACATAGGTAGGCGGGGAAGACAGAATAGAATACTGGGAAGAAGGGAAGTGGGTCAGTCGCCATGATTCTCTGACCCAAGACAGACACCATGGAGCCGGCCGCCAGCTCAGACATGCTGAATCTTTCCTGGTAAGCCACCACCTCGTGGTGCTACACAGATTATTAGAAATGGGTTAATCAAGATGTGAAAGTTAGCCAGTAAGAGGCTAGAGATAATGGGCCAGGCAGTGTTTAAAAGAATACAATTTGTGTGTTGTTATTTCAGGGCATAAGCTAGCCAGGCGGCCGGGAGCGGGGTGGGATGAAAAGCAGGCCTGCCCGTAGCTCCTTCTACAAAAGTATAGTCTTGAGAATTACGCACCCTGAGCCAAACAGTAGGAAAAAGACAGCTCCACCCCACACACTTCCTCCTAACGTTTTACCTTTTTTGACATAATTTTCTGTTCTGTTTCATAAACCAAAGGGCTGAGTTGCTAGGTAGCATCAGATTATACTGATACACACAGGCAGGTCATGAATGACCTCAGCAAGTCCAGCATTTACTCAGATTACAAACAATCCCCAAAGTACAAAACAAATCCTCAGGACTATTAGGACTGAAATAGATTTCATTTTTTAAATTACTTTTTAGTTAGCAGATAAAATTTTAAAAAGTTCCTTTATGCCATATTCATAGATCTCATTTTCTTGAATAGACATAGCCATCTTTTTTAATTTTTAAAGAGAATTCTTTCTAAAGATTTATTTTTATTTTATTTTGTATATATGAGTGGTTGGCCTGCATGTATGTGTGTCATGTATGTGCAATGCCCTTGGGGATTGAACATGGGGACTTACACAAGCTAGGCAAGAGCTATACCACTGAGCTCCATCCCCAGTCACGTTTATTTTGAGAGAAATCTCGCTGTCTACCCCAGGCTAGCCTGTAACCTGCAATCCCTCTGCTTCAGACACCCAAGTAGCTGGGATTATGGGCATACACATCTCTGTTTTTAAGCCTTTTGCTCTACAACTTTCTTTTCTCGAATGTCTATCATGTTATTTGACTTTATTTTAAAAAATCTTACTAGGGTCAATCAGAACTATTTGTCCCTTTTGGAACTTTGTGTCTTCTGGGCCAACTCATTTTCTTACATTCTCCATGATTAAAAACTTTTCTGAGGATGACGTGAATTTCATATATTTCATTTTCCCCCAAAGGAACAAAAGTCTCAAGGGGAGTGTGGTGGTACCTACCAAGACATTGTCCGTTCCAGCCTCGAAAACCTTCCGTGCAGGGGATACACTGGTAAGAGCCTGGGGAATTCACACACTGTTCATCGGGACAAGTGCTTGACGTCAAACACTCATCGATATCTGAAAAATTAGGAAGTGAGGTTGTGAATGTTTTATCAGAAGGCCAAACAAACTCTGAATTTCATCACAGGAGTGAGAAAAAGTAACCTTGTATTTCAGGGAAGAAGATAACTGGGGGCGAGGGGACACACTGGGTCAAGCAGCGAATATCCAATGGAACACACATAGATATAGCAGGGTTGTATTTATATCCATTGGACGGGTGGTCTTCTCCCCCCTAGGAGGCAGTGGGACCTCTGAGGCCACACTGTGGACCATATATTTCCAATGATAGCACTGCTTGCCAGAAAGAAACAAGAACTGAGGAGGAGCATGATGAAGTCACATGTCCACCTGGTAGAGGCGTTCTCCATAGATACAGAGTCTCTAGGGAACCCTTTACTTTGCTTTTATGGATCAGAGGACATTCTGGGCTTGAGTCATTTCAAATCTTTCATTTTATATGAATTCCTTAGAGGCAGAAAAAGAATGAGACTCAGAGAATGAATTCATCAGATACTTCAAAAATTTTCCAAGAAAGGTTATATGACCATCTATAAATATTATCCACTAACAATGCCACTTCTACCATCTGCTGTTAAGGGATGTTATTAATTATAATTCTTTTCAAATGAGAAGCCACCTTAGATACAATTGGGACTTTGCCAGTGTGTGTGTGTGTGTGTGTGTGTGTGTGTGTGTGTGTTTGCGTGCCCGCATGCATGCATGCATGCACACACCACAGCACACATGTGGAGGTGAAAGGACAACCTGTGGGAACTGGTTCTCTCCTTCCACCACATGGGCCCTGTGGGCCTGAACTTGGCAGCAAACACTGTTACCCCCTTAGCCACCCTGTTAGTCCTAAGCATGGTGTCTTCTTTTCAGGATGCTAACAAAAGCGAGAGAGGGGGTTCCAGTTTGAAATGGCCCCAGTCTGGGACCACTACCTCCAGCTAATAGAAGCCTATTTTCCTAGAGGAGAATTTTGTATTTAGAGAAGTACAATTAACATCTGTTCCCCAACTGGCAAGGTATGGGACAGAGGACCTCAAAACACATCTATGTAAACACACTTTGGGGATGCAAGCCAGAACGTGAAAGTAAACATAAACAGAATTGGCTCACTAATCAAATAACCACAGGTATTTGGTGTCCTCCTTTAAGATAACTTTAAAACCACTTTGAGAGAGATGCTTCTATGAAAAGATGCTGAGCTGAAGACAGCTCGGGATCATGGGCGCACCGGGTCATTGTTGCAACTCTTTATCCATCAGTGAAAAATTATTGCCGGTATACATGACACACAGGGATTCTCTCTCTCTCTCTCTCTCTCTCTCTCTCTCTCTCTCTCTCTCTCTCTCTCTCTCTCTTCCCCTTTTGGTTCAAAGTTCTGGGACTTCTACAAAATTATGTTTGCCAGTTTCACTTTCCAACATCACGTTCTCCCCTGGATGTGCATCTTTTTACAATAGGAATTCAACGGCCAAAGCAGAAACTGTCCTTCGTCTGGCCCTGCACACAGCTGGTTCTGGGTTGTGAAGCCTAAGGCGGCACCTGAGGTTCTGCTGCAACACTTCCTGCTTGTCCGTCACCTCCAAATCTGGGGCCACCTGCCCTGTGACCTTTGAATGTGACAAAGTAAGAGCGAATGAGATAATGTCTGAAAATGACGCTAGGCTACTTGGAGACACAACTCTTTTTGAGCAGCCTACTCCGTGACATCCGAGACAGGCTTCAGGGAGCCAGGGACCTGGGGACAGTTTGGTTCTGGTCCACCACAGAATTAGAAAACAGCCCCATTATTTGTCCTCTTTTTTTTTTTTTTTTGAGCCATTTCGAGGCGATAGGATGATGTACACCCAGGGAACTCTGGGGACACAGTAACACGCGTTAAATAACTCCCATCGATTATCACCGAATACTCTATCAGCTATAAATGACAGGATTTTAAATTTTCTATACCATTTCTTTCTGTCATTTTTTACATATCCTCTCTCTACTTTTGGACTGTATACAAAACACAGGTTTAGTGTTTGATTTCTTGGCATATGAATATTGGTCAAATAAATTCATCTCCATATTTTAGCACTATTTGTGCCCTGGCTAATAACTATAGAGGCACTGAGAAGACTTAGGCAAGAAGAAAGAGTCGTGGAAGAAGGCTTAGAGAAACTTAGATCTGAAAAGTAGAAGATGGCAGGTGTCATACAGGCTACAGCCACACACATTTCTGTACACAGTGACCCTGCCAATTGATTTCATGGCTCTACTGTTCCAGGCAATGAACTAAGATTTACACTGGACAGTTAGGACAAATGACCGTTGTCGGCTGATCTCCATCCCCACTCTTCTCTTCTTACCCTCTCTACTGCAGAGGGAGGGTTCCCTGGAAGAGGACAGTGGGGTCACTCTGGTGCTTGTCCAATGGCACCAGGCCATTGATCAGAGCACGGCTGTGCTCTGGTCCAAACTGATCAGACATCCAGGAACACACGCCACTCCCACTTGTCTCTAGAATTAGAACCCAAGGGGCTGAGGCAAGAGGCCAACAGGACAGGCAGGTATGCGCTGCCAAGAAATGTCTAATTAGCTCTCGTTCCAGACCTAGGTCATCTGAGTGTGAAGGGAACCAATGCGCAGAAGCCAAGGGACAGCTGAGAGAAAACTGGCCCACTGAACCTGTCCCTCCCTAGCTCTAGACAAGCTGCAGAGCTTCAGACAGCTGCAGGCAACCAGACAGGGAGCGCCAGGACCCGATACCACTCTAAGTCTAAAGCTTTCGAGCAGCAGGTCAGGGACTCCGTCTTCACTCCATGCCAAGGGTGCAGCTGAGGTTACTTTCTTTCTCTGGGGAAAATAATTACCAAAAACAAAACAAAACAAAAAAACCTACAGAACTCTGGAGGTTTCAAAAAGAACTGGTGTGAGGTGAATATCTGCATCAACAGAAATAGCAATTAGAACGTAATTCTGCGCATGTTATACACAGTTTCCAAAACATTTCGCTAATGAGCACAATCTCCGTAAATGGAATGAAGAAATGTTATCTAGCATTGTTAGACCCTGACTCCAAATTGGTCGGACAGCTCTTCAAACCATCTGTGAGAATGTTCCAGAATACATGTAGAAGAAGACAGTTAAGACAAAGGAATGCAACCAAATGGGAAGAGCGAAAATGAAAAATAAGCCCAGGTTACACCTGCACCATATTTACAGATGGGTGAGCAGCCAGACATTGTAATTAAGTCTGGCCTCATGCCAGAATAATCAGCAATTAACTGTGTTCTCAACTCCAAACACCAGGAAAGACAGATACCAGCATGAGAAATAATGAGAATATCAAGACAGAAAATAAGGCAGACAGAGCCATGGAAGTCAGGCAGAGACTGCGGGCAGGGAAAGAGGCACTGGGCAGTGAGTAGGGACCTGGGCCTCACGGGATCCCCGACAGAATGGAGGAGAACAGTAAGAACCACTGCAGCAGCCTGCAGCCCCGGATCTGGGCCCACGCCGTGTCTGCCAGTCCTGTGACATGCAGTCTCACGAGCACACTTACCCTCACAGTGTCCCCGCCGCGTCATACGGTACCCACTGTCGCAGTATTCGCACCGGAAGGCCCCGACGGTGTTGATGCAGCGACCCTCCCTACACACATCGAGCCTCAGACATTCATCCACATCTTTGTCAAAGACAAAAGATTGTCCGGGTTTAGTCATTTCTTTTTGTTTATGCTTTTTCTTTAGTGTATAACTAGCATACAGACAAAGTAACAGATTTCTTTTATGGCCTTTAGAAATATGCTTAGCTTTTGTTTTCATTTCTCCCCCCCTCCAGCCTGCTTCCCCTACCCCTGCTCCTGCTGCTTCCCTGCCTCTGCCATTCTTCTCCCAATGTTTCCTTTCTGCCTTGATGTCACACATTTTTCTATACTTCCCAGCTCCCTTTCTTTGTAAGCCTCTATATCCCCCGTCACGTGCTCCCTTCAGATTTCCTGGCCTCTGACCTGACCACACTTGTTTCCTACAAACACACATACACACATACAAAGCTGGGAGCTATGTAGTTGTGTATAAAAGGGAACGTATAATGTTTAGTTTTGTGAGTCTAGGTTAACTCAATATTTTCCAGAAAATTTAATAATCTCACTTTTCTCTAGAGCTGAAAAAACCCTGCCATATATATACATATACATGTGTATGACACAATATGTATGTGACAAATACATATATACATATGCATATATATACATACATATATATATATATATAATCACATTTTCATTATCCATTCATCTATTGATAGATATCTAGGCTGGTTTCATATCTTGGGGACTGTAAATAGCACAGTAATAGGTGTACGTGGGTATGTGTATCTGTGCAGGATATAGAGTCTTTGGGGGTATATGTCAAGAAATGTTAGGTCAGGATCGTAGGGTCTTCTGTTTGTAGGTTTTTCTGTTTTGGTTTGTTTTTTCTGTTTGGTTTTGCTTTTTTTTTTTTTTTTGAGAACTTTCCAAAGTGACTATACCAGTTATATTTTGCAAAGATACCACTTTCTACCTCTCCTTGCTTGATTTAGATTTGAGGATGAAGTGTCTGGTCTGTACGATCCTCTTTCTCTTGTCTTCAGCATGCTCTCAAGCCGCACTGTTCGATTCATGCGGTGGCAGTGGAAAACCCTAGAACAACCTCTTTCCATTGCACACCTTTGATACTCCTCCTTCCGAAGTGCTGACCCCAGCACCAAGCAGACTGCTACGTCACCACAGCAATTGTTTAATAAAAGAATGTCGGATTATTTGTATAAGCACTGAACTGACCCACCCCCCGCCTCACCTTACCCCCATCCGACATCAGGAAGAAAACTGTCATTACCTACGCAGCTAGTGCCCTCCTCACTGGCCATAAACCCTGCTGGGCAAATACACAGGAAACTTCCCTCTGTGTTCTCACAACGACCCTGGGAGCAGAGGTGCTGGACCTGAGCACATTCATCAATGTCTGTTAACAAGAGCACAATGGGGAAGATTAGGACTGTTGCAGCCATGTAGCCAAAACTCAGTTTTTCCATGTTCTGTAAAACACCAAATAACAGTGCTACTCCCTTGGGATCAGAGAGATCTTTGAAAGCAACAAGAACAGCAAAGGGAGAAATGACCTCCTTCCCCAAATACTCGAAGGAGTGCTAGTAGGAAATATGCATGTTTCAAAGGGTAAAACTTAAAACAAAACAATAAAAAACCCACAAAACATAACACGAACATTTTAAAAAAATATAGATTCCAGCTCAAAAGAGAAGTCTATTATTCTGGCAGGCAGGGTCACCGAAGCACTGGAACTGACTTTCGTCAGGACAGTCAGGGACAATCTCACCTGCATTGCACTCAGAGCCGTACTGGGGCACCGTCATCTCTATTACCTTTCCTACTTAGGACTTTAGGTTCTAGAGGGGACCACACATGGCCAGTCCATGAGAAAGCAAGCAGCTTTAAGTGTCTCTTTTACCTACCCACATGAAAGGCACACACAGTAAAGAAGTACTGGGTGCATATTCTTGTTGCTTTATTTATTTTTTCTGTGTCGTCAAACTTAGTAAATTTTCTTTTTAAAGGAACTTAAATTTAGAGTTGACCTACTATAATTATTTCCTAAATCCTATACTGCCTCTGGAATAGCTCCCCCACCCCCTGAAACATAAAGTTCCCTCACCTAGAAAATCATTCTTCATGCTACCATGTAGAGGTTCTGAATTTAGAAACCCCTATGGGAAAGCAGATTTTGTATGTGTATGTGGATTCAGTACAGCAGCATGTATCAGCGTTGATTTGTTTGGGCTAAATGCATGATTGCCGGTAGCTGTTGCTGGAATTCGTATTCAATTTACTTGTGTAAATCAGCCCACCTTTATGCAATTGTCCTACCTGTAGCAATGGAGTGGCATTGAGCACAGAAGAAAGAGAATCCTGTCGTTTGGGCAAATTATTCCTTAATTCCATTTAAAAGAAGAAATAATAATGTTTTCCCAAGAAGATTAAACGTAAGGAATGTTCTATTTCTGTTTCCCATTCCATGGTCTGTTTCTCACATGTCTCTTACCAACGCACTTCCTCTGCTGCTCGCTGAACCTGTAGCCGTCATAGCATATGCAGGTGTACCTCACCGGCAGGTTGATGCAGTGGCCTGCCCCACAGATGTCTGGGTTCACGGTGCACTCGTTGATCTCTTTGAAAGAAACAAAGCAGTGTGAAAAACACCACAGCAGGAGGTATTTCACTGTTCCCAGGTAACACGGCTTTGTGTCTCAGAGCTGCAGGCACGTGTCTAGAAGAACACAGTTGGGCTGTGAATCTAACTGGAAATCCATGAAACTAGCTTGTGCTGATCAGTTCGTTCAGCCTAAGCTAATTGCTCATTGCCAGTGAAACAAGTTCAAAGACGAACTCAAGCAGGAATGCAGAGGGTTGTAAGGAAATCAGTCCTTCACAAAGCAACTTTCTGCATGGCCTATCACAGAGATCCTCTCAATTCTATTTCTTCTTCTGTGAGGGAATTTGAATCATCACACGCTCTCTCCTAATGAGAGATGCATGAGAACGTTCTATTCCTTAGCAGTCCAAACGTGAGTAACCCAGAAATGGTCAAGTCAAGCTGCTGTAAAATTTCACCTCTGCTACCCAGGCAGATTCCTACAGCTTCTATATGTATCTTCCAGTTTTAAGGTGATCACACTTTGCATTAGCAAAGTAGAGCCATCCTCCAAATCTGTCTCATTTTCCCTTGCTTTCCTTATGATGCTTGTGTGACATTTTCTGCTTCTAGTAAACCTGTACAATTAATACTGCTAAATCCTCACAACTCAATTTCTCTCACACTTCACACACACCACATACAGACAAATACACCACACACACAAAGTACACTCACACACACACACACACCACACCACACATACAAATATACCCCCCACACACACCACATACAGACAAATATACCACACACACACATACACACCACATACAGACAAATACACTACACACACACACCACATACTATGCCACACCATCACACCATAGTGGTGGAGATTTCTGGAAATGCATAAAAATGAGCTTAATTACCCAAAGGACGTAGGATACAAAAAAAAAAAACCACCTTTCTGAGATGAATGTTCTACCTAAGACATTCTGTCTCCAACAAGCCTTGCTGGAAGGTATAATGGCAGAGAGTTGTAAGTATAGGCAATGGCTTTGATGCCTTGCTGTCAGGAAAAGGTATACGTTTTGCTGTCATTTAGAGTCCTGCAGCATGGGACAAGCTACTCAGCCAATTCTAGAGCATACTTTCTTACAAGTGCAGAATGGAAATAATCAGAGTTCCAGCTGCAGAGTATGCTCCCCAAAAGAGCTAAGTAACACATGTAACTTAATGTGCAGCTCAAGAAGTTAGCCGTCATTGTGTTCCTGCCACTCACAATGAAGTTATAGGACAACCTAACAAGGATCGGGCTGGAGAGGAGGCTCTGCAGATAGAAGCACTGACTGCTCTTCCAGGGGAACCAGATTCGATTCTCAGCACCTACGGCCTGCAATACCCAGTTGTAGAAAATCTGACGCCCTCTCCTGGCCTCCACAGATGCCAGGCACTCAAATGGTACACAGACATACACGCAGGAAAAACGCCTGTTGTGGGATATTTGTGAAGACAGAGAGCTAGGATTGGAGTAATGACAAGCTTTATGGGAAATAGCAAGGCAGGAGATGTAGGCAGGATTTCTGGGGTGTGGCGGGGGGAAAGAAAGAGGAGGAGGAATCTAGGTGCATAGGAGACACCAGGAGACATGAAGAGGAAACAGGAGGTGCAAGATTGAAGAGAAGCAATGGCACATGACAGAACGTAGATTAATATAAGTAGGTTAATTTAAGTTGTAAGAGCTAGTTAGGAACAAGGCTGAGCATTAGGCTGAGCTTTCATAATTAATAATAAGACGTCTCTGTGTCATTATTTGGGAGCTGATTAGAGGGATAAAGACTTGCTACAAACACCCACACGTCTAAGATAAGATAAATATGTCATTTCCATGTGCTACAAAACCCTGAAGGTAAAAGTTGACAACATTTTCTCTGTGTTATGCTCGCAGAATTTCAGGACAAAATTGTGCTGTGTGCCTATCAGAGTAAGAAAAAATAGAAGTAATACAACTCCAGCTATTATTGATCCAGTACAAGTAGATGTGTCCTTTGGAAATGATTGGAATTTAGAGCTCTTGGTTTTTTAATTACTGATATTAATATACACATCATTTTTTCTGGTGATTCTCTTAAAACAGGGAAGGCCAAATTTGCAATAGTAAAATGAATTCATCATCATTAACATACTAGGACAATGATTCAGAGCAAACTAAAAGGCTATAAAGTTAGGGCTTATGCAGAAGGTTTGATGGCTGCAGTACCCCCCAAGGCATCCCAGTTTCTTGATTAGCAAATATTTATTTGTTATTTTTCAGGCATAATTATATGTTGGAATTTTTACACACATGAATAAAAGTATTCAAAAGCACATGATTCTGGAACAGAACTCAATACATTCCAGCACCACATCTCATCAGTGTACTCCAATTATTTCTCATATGCGATGTCCTGTTAACCATCTGCACGAAAAATGGTTAATAATGCTAACTTGTTGGTTGTGGGAAATGACATGAGCAGCAGTAGTGGCCTTTCCTTTCAATCCGGCATATTAAGTTAGAGGAGAGGGCTGGAGCTACACAGGTGAAGAACTTTTGGGGAGTTTGAGATGATTATCTTCTAGCTCAAGCATTCAGAGACACAGCCCAAAACATTAGTCCTGGCTGGGGGGGGGGGCACTAAACATGTATGGAACCGCCATGTTGACACCACTAGAGGGTACTAGGACATGCATTAACAAAGGAGGTAGGGCAGGGGGAGGGAGGGAGGGAGGGAGGGAAGAAGGAGGCAGGAGGAGGGAGGGAGGGAGAGAAAGAAGGAAGGAGGGAGAGAGGGAGGGAGGAGCACTCCTACAACACACAATTTCTTCCATTGGTCATCCCATTTTTACAGTGATTAGTTGTTATACCTTCCAATGTTTTGTCCTCAAAGGTCCATTCATTTGCTTAGCAAGAGGCCACCCTCCTGAACAGAAAGACCCTCAATCACCTTCAAGACAGCCTGTCTGCTTTCTACTAACAACCAACAAAAAGTTAGTCCGAATCGGTATTTTCTGAAAGTGAGCATGACTCAGCTAGGATTGGCGTTCCATTTCTAGAATTCCAGCACTTGTGAGATGGTAATGGGAGAAGGGAAGGTTCAAAGTCAGCCTGAGCTACGCGCTGAGACCCTACCCCAGAAAACTAAGCACTGGGCATTTTAGCTTAGTACTTGCCTAGTATGAGCAAGGCCCTGGGTTTGGGTTTGATTTTCAGCATGCACACAATGAGTGTACATATCAGTGTGTGTGTGTGTGTGTGTGTGTGTGTGTATGTGTGTGTGTATGAGTGTGTGTGTGTGTGTGTGTGTATGGACACACACGCAAGCATGCAAATGTGTAGATGCATGTATGTTTTTAAGCTTTTAAATTATGTCTTCCTCATATTTCCCTCATTCCATGTTAGGTTTTTCATACACTTAAGAGTATACGCAGCACACCGAAAGGTGAGTTCTGAGGACACTGTCTTAATAGGAAAAGATTTCTGATGTTTCTGGGCTTAGCGGCAAAGACAAGATGCTTTGCGTTTTCCTAAGAGTTGCTCACCTGTGGTGGGTGAACTCATTCCTACACAACTTCACCCTCACCAGCTCAAGAATCTTATTCTACTCCTTTTTCTAAAATGCGCTGAGGACTTGGGGAGAAAGAACCATGAGCAAAAGTCAGTGGGAAACCAAATGCTCGCTGCCTCTCACCAAAAAGGCCAATGGAAGACTCAACAGCTCAGTGTGTTCATTTTCAAAAACTCAGTGAAAAAAGAAGCCTTGGGCTAGTTGTGAAAACCAGAGTGCGGATCCTGAGGTCATTCATCATGGGATTATTCAAAGGGATGGAAGAACAAAGGATCCAATGCACAGACAACGGAGCTGGAAAACCAAAAGCTGATGGCTTTATCCTTAAATAACCAGCTCACTTCTCACCAGCATAGTTTTTTGAGACTGTAATAGCAGCAGGAATATGTTTTGGGGACAAATTTTTTCAAAGGGGTCAACTCTGAGTTCTGGAAAAATCAGACTAGCAAATAGTTTTTAAAACCCTCTGGCCATGGTCACTATGGAGGTTTCCACAAGGCAGTTGTGGGGTAGGACGAGCAATTCCTGGCTGGTTCGCATGGGCAATGGAGACAGTACAGGAAGAGCCGGAGCAAGACACCAAGTATTAACTCATGGAAAGGTTTATTAAAATGCCCTGGCTTCCCAACTGCCCCAGGAGGAGCAGACATTGTCCCAAAACAATTGAAACAGATGTTTCCACTTTGTAAATATTTGCTAGAGAAATAAAGGTTTGATTTTTTCCAACGTCTCCTTCAGCTATTATGACACTGTGCAAAATCAAGAATTTATATGCTGAAATGCATGATTGATTTGGAAACGGTAGGCCAATAACGTCGCAAGCCACCAAATCGGCTGTTCAGAGCGGAAACCAATGCTCCCCGCAAATACTCTGCTCCTTGTATAATTACTCCACATTCAAGGATATGGGTTAGATCCAAGAAGGCTCTTTTCCAATCTGACAATCACAGAGATATCATCACTGGGCAATGTGGAACTGACTCTGTTTATTTTAGAATTTTACATTAGCCCCTCCCTTCCTTCAACTACGGTAGAGAAGAGCGGTAGGACCCGACATGGATTGTGCCCAGACGTCCAAGGAGAAAGAGTATACGACGTTCCTGTGATAGATGATGTGCGGGTTCCTTAATTCCATGTCTTTGGTCATCACATTAACCACCAGAAAAGCTTACGTCTAGATGGAAAAGAAATTTGGCAGGAAACGGCATTCTCGTACTGTTGGATCTTGTGCTACGTAACAGCTCTGAAGATGCAAATACATCAATTAGAAGCCTCTCTATTTATAATTTTCTCCCTAAGGAAGGAATTCTTCCAAAAAGTTATTTTACTAGAGGAACCAGAAACACTTAGAACTGTTTCACAAAAAGGAAAAAAAAATCAGGGTCCCTTGTTTCCTGGAAGGAAATACTTGCGCTTCAGACATCTGATAGCAGATGTCAGCCCTGAATATCTGCCAGACTAAACTGAGCTGTCTTCTGACGATGTCGTATAGTGGGGCTACATCCGTTTCTCTTCCAATCAGCTGAAGCCCAGAAACTCCCACTTGTTATTGCTCACATGTTTGCATTTAAGCGATGAAAGCGAGACCATTAAGGCCAGAGAGATGGCTCAGCGGTTAATTGCACATACTGCTCTTCCAGAGCCACCCTGGTCGGGCAACTGACAAGCACCTGCTCCAGGACTTCCGTGGACTCTGCAGACTCTGCGCTTGTACATGCTTGTACAACTACTATACACATGTGTGTGTATGTATATGTACTCATAATTGAAAATAAAATAAATATTTGAAAAAAAGGCATTCAGGATCATTTCTATAGTTCCATTTAATGACGAAACTGCATCTATCTAGCAGAAATGTCATTAACTTTTGTGAAACTCATGTGAAGAGGCTTGTCTACCGATGCCAGAGATGCCAATTCAGAACTGCCTACCTTCACATTGGGAAATGGAAATTCAATAATTACTCAGAAAAATCTGTGAATTATATTGCTACCTTGTATTTTATAACAGAGAGGTAAATAATTAGAAGGTTTTTGCTCCCCCAAATAGTATATTACATGCTTATATGTCTTTATATGAGCAGGGCAGATGTACATATACATGGGCTCAATATTAAATAATAATTTCAACCATGCCCATTTAAAAAGCATTATCATTTTTGTCTTTCTATCAATGTGTCTATCTATCAACACATCTATCAACATATCTATCTATCTATCTATCTATCTATCTATCATCTTATAATCTCTTTTTTTAGGGGGGGTTTTTCGAGACAGGGTTTCCCTGTAGTTTCTAGAGCCTGTCCTGGAACTAGCTCTTGTAGACCAGGCTGGCCTCAAACTCAGAGATCCGCCTGCCTCTGCCTCCCGAGTGCTGGGATTAAAGGCGTGCACCACCACCGCCCGGCTCATTTTATAATCTCTTATCTGTATATCTATCTATTTCTTTCTCTCTCTCTCTCTCTCTCTCTCTCTACACACACACACACACACACCACACACACACACACACACACACACACACACACTGGAGCCCAGCCCTCCTTCATCTTGCAGTCTTTCTCCGTGAACAGAGTTTATAAGTTCATATATGAACTTGCCATGCTCACTTTCTCTCCTCCCCATTTGTAGCCCCAGGATAACTTTACATTCTGCACAGTGCCTGCCTCTGTGTGCCTTGAAATGAAGGTGAGGCGAGGCCAGGTCAAGTGGCATGAGAGTTGCCCACCATCCCTGGAAACCCTTAAGTGTCAGCAACTCCCCATTTCCCCTGTGATATTAAAGGCCCTCTCTCTCTTCTGTACTCCATCATGATGCTATGGTGTCATCTTTTCCTGATGGCCTCCACTTCCGAGTCTCACCATGGCTGCCTATGTCTAAGAGCCTGTACCTCTTTAAGGGGTAATTTCATATCAGTCCACCTTCCTACAAACCTCTTTTTTATAAGTTGTAATGACTTCCTTATGGAGCTCCAAAAGTATTTAGAATTGCTTACATTTCTATAGCACTTCACTTGGTATAAACAACAAAATCTAAGAGGAGATGCCAGAGAGTCACCAGGGAGGACCAGGGCTTTGGGTACAAGTATGTCTTGATTCTCTCACTGAGCTAGTTGGAAGTTTGTGGTTGAGTCTATGGCCTGCCACTCTCTTCTTTGTCAGTTAGCATTTTATTCTCTACAATTGGATGTTTGGGTTACTTTCTCTTTTCTCTATTATAGATTATGTTGAAATCTTCTATTTATGCTTCTCCGTGTTTCTTATGGATGATCCTATTACATTTTCCTACTAGCCTATTATTAAGGACATTATCATTTTAGATTTTTCTCATCTGTTTCAAAAACAATACATTGCTGGAGGATTTTTAAAATAAGGATTGAAATATGTTATAAGAATTTTTAAAATATACCAAAGCATATCTAAGAGCATGAATATCACCCATAACCCTGTTCCTCATCACTGGTAAACACAGATGCATTTCTTTGGTCTCCTTTTCCATATTTGTAGATGTTTAAAAATAAAATTGGCATAATGACATTGTATCCTACATTTCCTAATAAGTATTATTACAGAAATATTTCTTTAAAACCTTAGTCTTTAAAAACATTAATAGCTGTATAATACGCTATCACGTATATACCCTGATTTATTTATGCACACTCATTTCCAATACATTAGCTGTTATAACTAACCTAGTGGTTATCAGTCCTATGCATTTGATATTGCATTTAAGTGTGGTCCACACATGTATTTTCATAGGATGTAGAATAGAGCAAAAACTCCACTGACCTGTTACTTGAGTAGGAGCAATCACTTGGCTGGCACTAGATGTGGAAGCTTCAGGAGCCACTTCTACAGGCACAGGGGGTGATGTCTTCTCAATCACTACTGCAGGAAGAAAGGGTAGGTAAGAAAATTGAGCCTTGTTATGTACACCGACATCCTTGGGCAAAGTGGAAGCATAACTTACTCAAAATAAAATGGTTGCTCTGTTCAAGAACTAATAATGATCCTGAAAGCTCATGAAATTAAGTCATACTTCTGGTTGAATATTTAGTTTAAAAAAAACAGAAAAATTCAGAATTCAAAAAACATGACCATTTGATAAACAGAAAGTTCGAATCTTTGCACAGTGTATACTGGTCCTGACCACTGAAGCTAGTGAGAGGCTGAAGTTCTGACTGTGCTACATATGTTACTCTTCTCACTCTAGTATTGCTCCAGGGTAGGAAGGTACTACATTGTACATGTTAATGTAGGAAATTAGGCATTTCCCAATGAAATTCAATGATACAGTCTAGTGACTCATTAAACACAAAGATACATGCACCAAAAATCCCAACGATTTTTCTTTTCAGAATATCCTTATAAACAAGATGTATCAGCAACGGTTACCTGGAAACTGTGGGTGCAGATGAATAGTTGAGATGCCTGGGGAGAGCTGGGGTTGCCCGGGCTCAAGTCTGGTTTTCTCTTGATCCAGTGAAGGTATTTCCTGGATGGTGGTTTTTCAGAGAGAGAAGAGATGGAGACATAAAGTAGCAATTTACTTTTATTTTCTCATGTAGGGTTATTGATTTAATTAATTATATTTTCAGAAAGGCAAAAATATCATAGGATCAGATATACACCTATACATGAGACTTTAAAAAATTATGCTGTTAGAAAGTCAAATTCTTATTTTAGCGGCTGTGCTATCTATAAATATGCTCTCATCCATTTCCTTGGACTTCAAGTCAAACTTTGAAAGCAATGACCTTGCCCAGAGTTCCACGTTTGATCTCCAACTGGGCCAATACTAACCCTAGTTGGGGACTAAACATCCATGCTATTCACAGGTGCCTCTGCCCCACGGCCACACTTTGTAGATGGAATGAATGATGGATGTAGCAACTTGAGTCATAAAGAACAATCCACTAAGTTTCAGTACTGTAAGGCAGGCAGTCACTGCGACCTTCTTTAGCCCCATACCTAATAAGGCAACATCTCCCGGCTCGCTCGCAGCAGTGGTAGGCTACCATAGCAATAGCAGCTGCAGTCTTAGAGGACCTGAAGCTTCCCGACTCAAGCAGAAAAGAAAAGAAAATCCAACCATCATCACGACTTAGCTTTCAGCTATAGCTCTGTAGGTGCTCATGCCAATGGGACAGGGAGTCGAGTTAAGTAAGGTTTTGCTCCTTTGCTCATACCAGCGTGGGGCTAGGGAGCTCGCAAGACCTCATTAAATGCATTCATCAAGTTACTTCCTCTCTGTTACCCAGTATCTTTCCTCTCTGGCTTAGCAGAGAGCCGGCTTCCTGACCTCGGTTTCACCCTTGACCTATCTCCTCGCTTTAGTACTCCCTTTCATGCCTCCACAGCCGATACCCTCACAGCCGATTTCATCAAAACCCAATTTACTAAGTATGGATTCCCGCAGAGGGACTTTGGACATGCTACAAATTTCTCCTACTCCCATTCTCGGCTCCTCCCCCACAAAATCAGCCGGCCTCCGCTGCTAACTGCATCTTTCCGTCAATGCTAATCGTTAATCCATTCCACCCAGATGTAGTCCCTCTTTAGGGCTTCCTCTTTCATTCCGCACCCCTAAACCTGCCCACGTTCGCATTCTTTGTGGAGATCTACCCTTTTCTTATCTATAGTCTCCAGTGCTGTCCTCTGGACTCGTTTCTCAGGCTCAGCTTACTGTATTATCTAATCGGCCTCTGAAACTACCAGTTGCTCTACCTTAGGTAATCCTGCCGCACGTCTGTCCGGGAAACACTGACTGCTCATTAAGATTCCCCAACAGATCCTCCTCTCTGTATGGGGGCAGACTGACTTCCTGTTACTTGTGAGAGACACCTCCCTCAGCCCCTGAGTCTTCTCCCCTGTAGCCCATGACATAGGGCAACAAAGAGCAGCCCACAATTCAGCATTGACTCCTGAATCTCCCCATCCACCTTAGGTGTAGCCTTCCTAATCAATCCCACGTCTCACTCAGTTCTCTAGCGACTTCCCTACTGATTACAAGTGTAGTTAGTATTTCCAGCCCATCAAAGCAGGACCAGCTTCCCTTTCTAACCCTATTTTTTGCTGCTGTCAATTAAACCTTCACACATAAATGTCTCTCCCTTGGACCAACCTCCTTTCCCTACATCTATCTTAAAGATCACGAGACCTTTGTAAAGTATCAGTCCTAAACAGACCCTGATCTCATTCCCCTTCCAAACAGCCCCCTTTTAAATTAAAATGTATAGTCTTAACTGTACAAGGAACATGGCCAAATGAAGTTGAGACTATATAAGAAAAATGTTCAACATCTCTTTCTGACTCAATCTCACATTCCTTCTCTCTCTCTCTCTCTCTCTCTCTCTCTCTCTCTCTCTCTCTCTCTCTGTGTGTGTGTGTGTGTGTGTGTGTGTGTGTGTGTGTGTGCGTGCGTGCTTACAATGTATCTTCACCTATGTGTGCATATAGGGGTCAGAGGTTGACATCAGGTCTCTTTCTTGCTCACCCTCAGCCTTATCCTTAGTTATGATGGGTTTGTTTAGGTAGCTGACTGGCATACTTACAAGCTCAGTGAGTTTCTTGTCCCCCTCAGATCATTCAGAGCTAAACTCAAAATCAACAAAATTGCAAGCTACGTACATCACCCATCATTCAAGATGCTAACGGAGCCACAGCTGTGCAAGTCAAGTATGCAGATCTGGTGCAGTTCTTTCAGGCTCAGTATACCATGGCCTCTCCCAATATAAGTGTTATCAGACCATGGTCATCATTCCCTTATTCTGGGTTCTTTTAACACTCATATAACAACATATGCTACACATAATAATTGAAACATTACACTATTTAAAATAGTTTATTTTTTTTACATCCCTCCCCCATATGAGTTTTAATGCCTAATATATTCTTGGCAACTGGATGAATGATACATAAATGAAAAAAATAATGATTGCATATTCTTGTATTATCAAATAAAGATTAAAGACAGGAGAAGGGGCAAAGATGCAGCACTGCACAGCAGGACATCAGTTCAGGAAATGGTCACATTTCCTGCCATCGAGTCTCACTATCTCTACTCCCATCTCGTGCTCCTAAACCCGAAACTGATCAAATTTTCTCTAAAACTTCTAAGAAACAACATTTAAGTATTTTTATTGTGGCTTTCAAGGGTAAGTGCTGTTTTTAATCTAATTTGACCTAATTTGATCCAAATGATTGTGTTGAATTTTAGTTGCATTAATTAGTGTCTCAATTTTATAAGTATACTGAGAACACAAAAGAGCCCTTCTTTCCACAGTCAGTCCGGGCAACTAGTTGACCCCATGAACTCTGCTCATCCTTTTCTTCTCTCCAGAATTTAGCATCTGTGGCAAGAGATGGTGTTCCCCACCCAACCCCAGCAACCTGTTAGCCATCACTTTCTGAGTGTTGAGAATGGCAACACCCATTTAGAAAGTCCTGTCATACAAATTCTTATATTAATGAATGTGTTTCCTTACAGTAAATATTCTATAATATGAACATACTAAATTTTTTTTTAAAAAAAATCCCATACATATCCCTAAAAAGTGTCTTGAAGTCAAAAAGAGAGAAGACTTAATTGAATTACCTTCTCAGGAGGCGCTGTTACCACTAGAACCAAAAAAGAGAGATGGGAATTAGCACAGCCAAGCACAATCCACTCATATTTCAATTTTCAAAAGGCATCAGAAAGCCAGTAACTCCACCAAACAATTACAAAGAAAATTAAGTCAAAAGTGGAATTCCCGTCATCATCCGCCACTTGCGAGAACTTTACACATGAGTGACAAAGCGCGTTTTGTGCGATTTCATTGTTCAATTATCAAAGTTCAGAGAGCAAAGGTTCAAAGTCTTTCACTCAAAATTAAGAAAATTAACCTCAATTTTAAAGAAAACAGTTTCTGAAACATTACTTAATGCTTAATCTTGAGTTTGGGGAACTTCCCATGTCTTAGAAAACAACTATCTCCAGTGTTCAGAAATCCATCCGAGGTCAGTGTTAAAAGAGAATTTTTTTCTTTAAGACATGAGAATGGGCACTGCATTTTTTTTATATAAACCAGTTTTTCATGAAGCCTTCTGATTATTTTCATGCAGACATGCTAACTAAACCAAACAAAAGCCAGACCTCATAAGCCAATAAGAGACAATTACAAATTAGCATCAATGTAATTAGCAACTTAAGTATTACACAACCACTCCGCTGTTGTGCTGGGGTGATGTCTTTGTATTTTGAAATGCTTGCTTTCATTAAGCAATTCTTAGTACTAGTCCTCAACTTTGCTTATTACTTGGAATTTTCTGAGTCAGTATGTCTCCTTAACCATTAGCAAAGAGGTCGGATGCATTAATTCCAAGAAACAATGAAGCTACCAGACAAATTAAAGCCACTGCTCTGTAGGTGAGGAAGCTAACTGACTTTCAATTCTATGAAACCCATAGTTAAGAAATTCTAAAGGCAGAACCCACTTGTGCCCATCTCCTTCTTCTAAGCCAAAAATGAACAGCCTAGGTCAGTGGCACATCCTTCCTAATGCTGTGACCCTTCAATACAGCACCTTGTGTTGTGCTGACCCACCACCATAAAATTATCATTATTGCTCCTTCATAACTGTAATTTTGCTACTGTTATGAATCATAATGTAAATATCTGATAGGCAAGATGCTCTTCAGTGACCCCTGTGAAAGGATAGTTCCACCCCAAAGGGGTCTCGACCCACAGGTCAAGAACCACTGACCTAGGTGACCAGAGACAACACTAGGTGAGGTCCTTCCTGTTCTGCCCACCCAAGGAAGAATTACAGAACGGTGAGCGAAAGAACAGAAAGAAATGGGCCAGGAGGCACCAGGCTCAGAGCCCAGCAAGAGCCCTGCCACCAGGGAAGAAGGTTATGCCAAATTCCCCCAGGACCCACAATGGGCACTCCAAATCCTTACCTAAGTATCAATGGGAAAAGCCAAGAGCTTTTTTATTTTTATTTTTTTAGAGCAAATACCTATATTCCCTACAGACCTGAAACTGTTCCTTTTTCCAGGAGTGAAGCTTTTCTGTGGTAATCACAATAGTCAGAATATTGGAAATACTGCTTCATCCACCAAGGATGAATAGAGAAGCCCCTATTTTGATAATTTTAAGCCTGTGTTCCACTTTATGCAGCAGACTTCAATGAATGGCTCCCTGGACACAGACATGGATCTGGACTATTCCCTAAAGATGATATTCCCTCTCTAGGAGCAAACACTAGGCTACTGAAGCTCCCCCAAATGCAAAAAAAAAATGTTCTGGAATTCACATGGAATGTTACCTGCGAGGCACACACGCCATAACAGTGACTGTCGATCAGAGAAAATGGTCCACACTGTATCTAAGGATATCTGTAGTGTTCAGCTACTACTTTAGTGTTAACAATAACAGTGTGTGCGCGTGTGTGTGTGTGCGCGCGCACGTGCATGTGTGTGTATGTGTTAGCAGAAGTAGAGTATCATGTAACTCTCAAAGGACATTGACACAGCTAAACATCTACAACACCCAGTACAGCTTCCTCGCCCATTAAAGAATTACACATTTGAAAATGCCAGCAACTTTACGGCTGAGAGCCATGCTCCAGAAGGGTAAAAACAGACTTCAAAGTACAGATACAGAGATGGGCATCTAGAACCCACATCCAGCGTGTAAGCTCACCTTCAGGTTCCGCTCCTCCTGGCCCAAGTTCCCGCGAGGAGCTCAGGGCCTCCACTGGCTCTTCCTTGGCTGGGAGAGGTGGAGGATGAGTACTTTTAGCAACAGGTTGAGTGTTCTTTGGCTTGACAAACACAGCTTCTTTACCTATATGCTGATGGACTGGCCTGCGTCTATGAACGCCAGAAACCGTATAACCCATTCCACCAGGACAGATTTCCTTAAAAGCAGCTAGATTTGGGATGGGAAAATATTCCTTTTAAAAATCTAACAGTGAAAACTTATACAGAGGAAAATATCATGATGAATATCTCTCAATAAGTCATCGCTAATATAGGTACATTTCAAAACTTCAGAAACAGACACAATATGTAAGCAAATTGCTTAAATTCCTGATAAACTTGCATATTTACAGGGGGAAACATTCTACTTTTACTTTAAACATTTATTTATCTATGAATTCTTTATCCTACTCAATTAGGATATATATGTATGTGTGTACATATAAATTACATAGGCTATATATTTAACATGAATTTTATATATTATATTTATATGCTAGTAGCCAATATGCCACTATGTAGACTAAATTATATATGCAAACTGTATTACATGAAAAGATAGGTAATATACTAATAGTCATTTTAAGTACAGGTGATATTGTCTAGTATGTGAATATGTAATATCAACAATATTCAGGTTTTCTCCTTTTCCCCTGTTTTGTGCTTCCATTGGTTATTAGCGAAGAGCTCAGTGGACATCTAAGGAAAATGACAAGGGCTATATGTATGGAAACGGGGTACTGAAACCCTCCTGAATTATTTCCAGTTGACAAGCCCAAGGACTCAGGCAGAATGGGGTGCTGCAGCTGGAATGGGGGTACTGGTGAAGAAGGGACAAAGAGGGATGGGTTTTTGAAAAGGGCCTTCAGCTAGCGAGAAGAAATCCATGAAGTAGGGAGGCTGCAGAGAGTAGCCACGGCAGGAAGGAAATGCCAGAGAAAGCTGTTGTGCTCTATACGAACAGGCGGGAATGACAGCTAGCAGAAACCTGGTCAGTTTCACTACCCAGAGGACAACGGGACACTCTGTACCATGTAACTGTCACACTCGCCAGGAAAAAAGCATTTTTAAAATGTCTTTTTCCCCCCTCCAAGCAGACTGGGTATGGTGTGTGGTTTGCAAGCCTCCAGCAACAATCTGTAAACATGGGTGGAGAAAAAAGACAATGGTGGTCGCTGGTGTGTGGCAGAGGCAAACTCCTCATGATCCCTGGGCTCTTGGTGTTAGAAGGAAATTACCAAATGCAAACATGGGGGCTTAGGGTCAAGTTGCTGTTTCTTCTTCTAAAATTGAAAGTAAAATAAATCGTTTCTCACTTTCACTGAACAAGAAATTGAATGTACTGGGCCTAAAATGATTCCTTAAGAAGGAGGAAACTCTACAGTATTCCTTCAAAGCAGGCTGAGATACTGTTTTTCTAGGAATCAGACCCTTAACTGTGGAACCTACTAGGACAGAGAATTCTTAAAAAATGAATAGCTCCAGAACAAAGCATGGTTTTCTACAGAAAAAATATATTTAATTAAAATTACAACCAAAAACGTACTTAAGCACGAACATTGTATCGTTAATATTATTTTCAAATTAGTTGCTGTGTTTTTGGAACTAGCCCCAGTATATAATCCCCATTCTTGGTTACACTTTGCATAAGGACTGAAATGCTGTCCAAATGGAACTTAAAGGGAAATGGGCTTTTTTAGTAATAAGTGTGTAAGACTGTGCAGCAGGGTACTAGAGCCTGTGGGAGGGACCTAAAAATCTTCCATTCTATTAACTCACCTTCAACAGATTCTATCCAGTACCAAAGGTGAGCTATATACTGAAGTTTACATCTAATTCTGTTTACTGCTGTGTAATTTGGTACTGTAAGACATTATGTGGCCCTCAAGATTTAATGCACTTCCCTATATGGGAAGTTTCTCTAAACTAAGCAATTTAGTGACATGTTTTGAAGCCACACCAAGCCACTGAAATAAAGACCGCACACCCTCCTTGACCACACGACGCACAGGGCTGGCAGGTCATGTCTCTTTCTCCCCCATGGAACTCCTTTTGGCTCTGCTTGAGAGTTCATTGATTTAAACCTAAAGTATGTAGAAAAATTGACCACCTCGGAGCTCTAGGTAACTGTGAAGCCAACCGAGGAGTATAGACTCAACTATTAACACATGACCCCTTCAAAGTTCATAGTGGCTTTGGCAAGATCTCCTTTGGAGTTATCTTCATGGCATGAACATAAAACTGAATATAATTCTTTGTATTTCTAATTAGAGAAACCAAGTGCAATTTCAGTAGCCGAGTAAATAAGTCAATGTCCACAGGGCCATGACCGTGAAACAACGGATGCTGGACCATTAGGAAAGCACACGGCCCTGTGCAGCATTCTGGTTTTCATACTTAAATATCAGTCAGCGAGTTCTGGAAGCTGTGGCTAAAATGTAAAGGTTTGTCTTCTTGGATGAACAGTCAAAGAAAGTCTACTTCCTGTTGCCCAGAAATAATGGGGAATTCCTTTGTACATTTTTTTTTATTCTGATTTGAGCTTCTACAGCTGCCTTTTCTTCAGAAATGATACAAACACATCATTGCATTAAAAACTAAACTCGGAAACCAAAAATGACCCAGGCTACTGAAGTCTTTTTTGTTCCTGTGGCTGGGAACACTTAAGTGTGTGTAACTGGCCATGGCTTACCTGTACCTGGGAGGGGACATTTCTCACAGTGTGGCCCCCAGGCCTTGCCCACACTACAACAGCAGATCTGCTTGGTGAGGTGAACAGAGAGAGGGTGCAGGCACTGCCTTCCAGGACTGACAAGGCGGTAACAGGGCCCCTTCTCTTCTGAGATCATAGGGGGATCCGCTGAAGAGATACAAACCTTAATGTCACTGAAGAAACAAGTCATATCGACTTTAAGTTAACATAACATGGCCTTTATAGCACAGAGGAGAGACCATGCTTTAAGATAGACCATCTAGATTAGGGGAATCATTCTTCTTGGCCAAGAATTCATTAAATCATCCTAGGAATTAGAGCATCAAATGCTATAACTATTATTCCGATCCTTGTCTGGATTCTATCTGTAACACATATGAATAAAGGCAAATGTGTGTAAGTTAAGCATTTCCACAAATGCCTACCTGCTTAACAAACCTAGTCATCTACAACCAATCACAGTCATGACCCATTGTTTCTCCAGACTGGGCTGCAGAGGCTGCTCCAGGACAACAATTGGTGAATGTCCAGGCACCATGGAAAATCAGGAGCGTAGTTCATACCACAAACCAGCAGCTGCCCTCTTCAGC
Organism: Arvicola amphibius; assembly: GCF_903992535.2. NCBI lineage: Eukaryota > Metazoa > Chordata > Mammalia > Rodentia > Cricetidae > Arvicola > Arvicola amphibius. Next base: position 126,409,927 of record NC_052048.2, read on the forward strand.
TGGAGAGCTGGTGGGAGCTCAGGAATTCTCACCCAAGGCCAAAGAATATAAATGGCAGACAGGGAGTAGCGGCTGACCAGCCTACACACACAAAGTCCCAGTGTAGCAAGAAGAGCAGAGCAGGCAAAATCTCAAGTCCTCATGCTGTGCTGCAAAGGCAACCAGGCTATTATCATCCAACACCTGCTCCTCACCCTAATCGTCTACTGTAAATTAGTAGTGAGCGGCCATCACCCAAACACCCGGCACACAAGGCAAATTTGAGAGCAAGACGACACAAACCTTGCCTTTGAGATGTGTCTTTCTTAAAGCATGTGTAAGTGCTCCAGGACAAGTCAACACTGCTGAAACAGTCCCAGGTCTGGTGCGCCATCTTGGCCATATCGCTTTTCTCTCATGGTATCATCCCAGTCTGCCTTCCCTCTAGCCCGTGGTACTCATGATTCAACTCAACTTTCTGCCTTTCTTCCTTAGATACACCTTTCCACCTTTGTAACAAGACTGACTTCCCAGGCTAGATACTCAAAGAATAATCTAAATATTTAAGGTATATGGCAGAGGAAGATGCAAAGGACATGACACCTGTTCCCCTGATTTTCAGGAAGCTTCTGGTGATGGCTTAAACGGGAAATGTCCTTTATAGTTTATGGCACTTGAACACTGAGTCCCCAGTTGGCAGTGCTGTTTGGGGAAGTTTAGGTGGTAAAGCTTCACTGGAGAAAGTATGTCACGGGGTGGGGGGCAGGCTTTGAGGTAAAATAAACAAACAAACAAAACCCACCACTTCCAGTTTTCTTTCTCTGCTTTGTCCTTGTGGTTCAAGAAGTGAGCTCTCAGTTTCCCGTTCCTACTGCTATGCCTGCTGCCTGGCTGTTCCCAGCATTATGGACTCTAACTCTTTGGAAGTGTAAACCAAATTAAGCTTGGTCTTCCTTAAGTAGCCTTGGTCATAGTGTTTTATCAAGGCAACAACACCAAAAAAAAATTAATATACTTGCCTTTCTTTGTGCTTTTCTTTTCATATTTTGATTTATATAATAATTCTACAGGTTTATGAAAACCTCATTTTAACTGGCAATAATGGTTAACTTCGTGTACCCATAAGGCTAAGCAATAACGTATTGATGTCGGGGTATTGGTTGGATTTTGTTATTTTGTGTGACACGCATTTAAACCAGAGGAATTTGACTAAAGCTATTCGTCCTCTATGATATAAGTGGGCCTTATCTACTCTGCTGAAGAATTTACAAGGAAAAAAAACCAGACTGATTTATGTTGAACAAGAATAAATTCTGTCAGTCAATGCCCTCCTTGGTGGATAGTCTGTTACCTACTCTGTAGCTTTTAGACTCATTGGTCTTTGTGCTTATATCTACCAACCCCTTGAAATAAACACCACCTCCCCTTACTTATGCAAAAACATATATGGCATGCATGTATATACATATTTATAAATGCATACTATGCATTAACATTCAAGAAAGAATGCTTCTCTAATATTTATATTGTATATTGGGATAGGGTATTTATTGTAAGGAATTGGTTCATGCACACATATGCCTATCTTGTTGGTTCTATTTCTTTAAAAAGAGTGCTAAATTATATACTGACCGAGCCTCAATGACTTTCTTACTGATAAAGAATAGGGTCAGTATGCATGTTCATACATGATATTCTAAATACTTAGCATGCAATAGAAATATAAAGCATGTTCAGATGCCTGTGGTAATGCAAAATCCAGCTATCTCTCTTCTATTAAGTACATTTGTGCCAAACTGGATCTTTGCTTAATAGTAGATGTTCAATAAAGTTAAGAAAGGCATTACAAGTCAACTGAGGGTTGGAGGATAAGGGGTAGATGACAAAATAGAACACCCCTGAAGATTCCAAACCCATACATGCACTGAGGGCATGGGTCAGTGATAAAGCACTTGTCTAGCATGCTCAAGGCCATGAGTTCAATCCCTTGGATGGCAGAACCAGAATGAAACAAGCAAAATCACCTTTATAGGATGTGCCTAATCCTGCCCACTCCTCTGTAGCTTCTAAAAGAAGTGGGTGGATAGAAGAGTCTGGAATTCTCCCACTCCGTCTCACACTTACTTTCTGGCTTCTGTGCAAATAAGCTATGAAAGGTCAAAGGTCACAGACTAAAAGTAAAAGAAAGCTTAGCAGCAGGGTACTAGACTCACAAAGGAGAGTAAGGCCTTGGAATGATTGATGTCGCTCACATAATCCACATGTTCATGTATGAGCGTGTGTGCATGTTAGTGCACGGGCATGCATGTATATACTCATTAGAACCCACACATAAGTCTCATGTAGCTCACAGAGGATTTTGCTGCAGATTTTTCCTCCCTGAATGATTGGGTCTTACTTATAATCCATATTCACACAGAAACAATGCCAAGGCACCCCACCAGGGCCTATTTTATACACAATCGGGCTTAACTATAAAATTAATAACATTAGTGTTACTTCTAGGTCCAGGGGCCACGGGCAATTCAGAGCAGAACAGTTTCTTAAGATTCCCGACATTTGTCCCGTGACAACCACTACAATCATTGTTGTCTTCTGAATGGGAAATGCCACCCACGGGCTCTTGTGTTTGAATGCTTGGTGCCCAGCTGCTAATATGGTTTTGGAAGGTGGAGCCTTGAGAGCCCTCCACAATTAAATATTGGTCACCTGCCAGTTTAGACTAGTTCTTCCTGACAACCTATGGAAGACCAGAGTTCTGACTTATGGGCCATGTGACTCTCTGAAAGAACATTACTTTAACCCTTTGATGCCCCAATTTCTTCACTTCTAAAACAGGAAAAATAACAGCAAACATCTCAGGGAGATCTCACAAATACTACACGTGACAATCTATGCAAAGAACCTACCATACGGTCAGACATTTATTAAGTACACAATAAAGGTGATCGCCACCACGTTTTTTATTGTGATCACTATTGTCTGGAAGCAGACAGGTAGCACAGATCTGTCTATCCCCCAGGTCAGGGTGTCATGTCCTATAAGGAAAGATAGGGTCCCTGAGCTGAGGCAGCCACAGAGGAGGTAGAAATAAAAGGAGGCACAGACAGATGATGAAGACCTAATGACGTCCTTGAAAGCCAGACGGGATGAAAGGCTCCAGGCTGACAGGCTCTACTTGGAGCAAACAGTGTCAATGTGGACAACAAACAATCAAACAGACAAAGGCGGTCAGCAAGGGAGCCTGAGTTAGAGGGGACGTCGGAGAGGGAGGAGAAACTTTATCCCACTTTCGAAAAAACTAGAAATACAATCTAGGACAGTGGTTCTCAGCTTCCTAATGCTTCAGCCTTCCAATGCAGTGCCTCATGCTATGGTCATCCCCAACCATAAAAGCATTTTCATTGCTTCTTCATAATTGCAACTGTGCCACTATTATGAATTGTAATGCAGAGATCCGTGTTTTTCGGTGGTCTTAGGTGAACCCTGTGAAAAAGTCATTTGACTCTCAAAGCGGTGGTGACCCAAAGGTTGAGAATCACTGATCTAGAACTATGTAGCTCAGTACATCAAGCACGAGGCACACAGGAAGCTGGGTTCCTCTGTTTGGATTGACTAACGTTTGCTTTAGGCAGCATGAATGCAGATACTCCTGCTGCCTCTGAATGTTCTACAGAATGGCTGATCAGCTTAATCCTCAGCATACTTTCCTGAAATGGGCCAGGTAACAAATATTTTAGGTGTCGTAAGCCCCACAGTCTCTGTTCCAACATTCTAACTCCACCGTGGTTACAAGAGCAGCCCTAGACACCATGTAAATGGAGATGACTGTGTGCCGACAAAACTTTATTTATGGCACCTGACAGTGGGACAGTTCCATCCACAGACTGTGGCTTGTCAACTGCTGACCCAGAACCCTAAATCTGGATGCCCCAGATCCCAGCTTTCAATCTCAACTGTTGATTCTTAGCTATGTGATCTTAAGAAGTTTCTAAAACTCTCTGAGGTCCAGTTTCCAGTGTGTGCGACATGAATAATAACGCATTTGATAAAGAGGGTGGGGCAACTAACTGGAAATCATGTATATAAATGTGACTGGCTTTTGAGAAAGAACCTGATCTTCTTTGTCTCATGACCTCCGGGGTGATGACAGAGCACATTTCTTAAGCACATGTCCTCCTTGGCCTCCTGTTTCTGTCAATTAACTCCAAGTTCAAGGATGGAGAATAAATACAGAAAACCTCAAAAGCCCTGAGGCAGATTTCTTTCATCTGGGGACCTTTCCTGAGCTTCAGCAGAGTCATTATGGGATGCTTAAATGGCTGCAGAAAGACAAATACAGTTCCAGAAGGTAGGGAGTCTTCCTAGAGGTGGTCTACCTTTCTTCAAATTACTGTGATAGTCAAGCCCAGACTTTTTACCTTTCCACATAGGACATGCAGGGGCAGGCTTGGAGTATACTGCTCCAGCACCCTAGGCCACAAGCACAGGTCAAAAGAGCAGCAAATGTCAGCATTCTTTCCCTTTCTTCATTTTGACTACATGAAGTCAAGGGCAGAGTGTGGGCAAGGCAAGAAAAGCAAATGGCTGCACCCTTTGGCTGGAGTCAAGGAATGCAGAGGGTGTTCACCTCGCCGCCTTCAGGAACATAGGGAGCTTCCCAAAGCTCTTTAGTCATTGCCAAGTGCATGTCTTGAAGTTCGCTAAGTCAGCCACACATTTTATCGCCTGGATGTACCCTAATTTCAGGCTGCTTAAGCAAATGCTGTCAGTCTCTGTCACATGCATGTACACTCCAGCCCTGTGTGTGTGTGTGTGTGTGTGTGTGTGTGTGTGTGTGTGTGCATGCACGTGTGTGTGCGTGCGTGCATGTGCATGCACGTGTGTGTGCATGTGTGTGTGTAAGCATTTGCTCATTTCCTAATCTCCCATAATTATGAGGAAACACTATCTGTTCCCACATACTGAGGACATCACAGTTCGCCTCTGATATTTTCCAACTGTCTGTAGACTTCAACAGTTTCTTCATCAACAAATGAGGACAAATAGGTACAGTCACAAACTCTGAAGGAACTGGACACACATCCATGATACCACACGTGGCAAATTTAGAGGGAGGGGAGGGAGAAATACATCTGTGGATTCCTGCTGGAAAAGGGCTCAATTTTAACTCTGGGTTCTAAACTGGAACACTTAACTAAGCAACAAATAAATAAATATCTCTTACGGCTTATCATTTCAGCTGTTGCAGCTGAACCGTAAAATTGAGTTATTTATTTTTCAAATGAGAATGGATGGCTGTTTAATAAGTTCAGAATTATTTGGGCAATGACAAGGAAAATAAATTTTAAGGAACTGTGCAAGTGGTTTCAAAATTCCCGTTGGCAGGTTTCTACAATTTCATTAAAACCTGGAGGTCTGCCCTTCGTGCTAGACATCAGATCTTGTCAGGCTTTCGTAGTCTATGGCCAGTTCTCCACGTTTACCTAATCTGCAACCTTCCATGTGAGAATGCTAACCGAACAGTGTCAAATAAAAAGTTTTTTTACAATAAATTCTGCATCAAAGGTCTTTGTAATAATTGATGTTTAAATTAGAAACCTGTATAGATGTTTGTTTATGGAGTTCAAAGTAGCTGAAAGGCACCTCTAAATTATCTGGATCTGATTGACAGCTTGGTTTGTTTGTGCCCTAGCATTCTAGATCCTTCTGTCAGTTTTCAAACATGACTTGTGTGAAAAAAGTCTAATTTAGTCACCTTCAGCAAACCCTCTGGTGAGGTGCCTGTCTGCTTCAGACCAGAACCACCCATAAGAGAACACAGGAGAAAAAAAAAGAAAGACTTACGTGTACAATTTCCTAATCTGCATTGGTCAGGTTTTAAAGGAAAATATAAGGAATTAGTAACAATGCTTTAAAAGGCTTACATCCAGCACAGGGGACTGTGATTTTTCACATTACTGCATTCATCCTTTCTCTATATCCCAGCTTAGACAGAGATAAACAGTGCTAAAACTGAAGGACCGTGTCATCGTGAAGAAGGCTTTCACGTGATCAAATGTGGGGCAGGAAAAGCATGATGCAGCTTAGTAAACACCAAGTCCACATCAGGTGAAATTCAAAGAGCCAAGCTGGACAGAAACACACAGCATCACCCATCCAGTTACCTCCCCTGCCGTGACATTTTCAACTCTGTATAATTGTATACGGTCTTTTTTAAAGGTGCATTGTCTACCTGCTTTCCTAATAAAAGGGTTACAATGAAATATGGTTATCTTTGAAAATTCTGCATTTGGGGGCTGGAGAGATGGCTCAGTGGTTAAGGGCATTGGCTGCAGTTCCAGAGAACTGTGATTCTATTCCCAGCGTCTCATGTTGGCTCACAACTGTCTATAACTCTGGTTCCAGGAGATCCAGTACGGTCTCTTGGCTTCTGTAGACACCAGGCATATAGATGGCACACAGACACACATGGAGACAAAACACCCATATACATTACAATATAAAATAATATTTCTTAATCTGCATTTAAGGCTAGGGAGAGAGCTTCGCTGGTAAACTTCTCACCCTGTGAGCATGAGATACTGCGTCCGATCCCTAGAATCCATGTATGAACAATCCAGGGGTGTGGCTCCTGCTTATAATTCCAGTGCTGAAGAGGCAGAGGGAGGTAGAGCCCTGGGAGTCACTGGCCAATCAATCTTCCCTACTTGATAAGCTCCAAGCCAATGAGAGACCTTGCCCCAAAACAGCAAGGTAAATGGTGTCTGAGGTATGCTCTTGTCTACATCCAGACACACACATACACACCACACACAAGCACGTGCACACACACACACACACACACACACACACACACACACACACAGAGGCTGTTTTTGAGGCCTTTATTTATCTCAGGCGCATCCAATCTAATTGGCATACAGAATGCATAACCTATACTGATCATATAAAAAACCCTAACGCCAATACTAAATTTATTTTCACGAAGGAGGGCCTCTTTGGTAAAACCATATTTCAATATTAGAATATGTGATTTCATGGGAGACTTTTACTTTTACTATATAGGAAAGAAAACCCCAGAGACACTTCCCCAAACCAGCAATGTCACTTTAGGAGCCTCTTGTAAACTCAGAGGACATTAGAGCAGAACCAGAAAATCTGAGTAGCATGAGCTTCGGAATGATTTTCCAGGCTTCTCCAACTGAGAAAGTACAGTGAACTCTCTTAAAAACAGACTCTGGTGGACCAGGATCTGCAATAATTAGAAACTGAGAGAATGAGCTTGACCTAACCTAAAGAAGGTTTAAATATTTATGAAGGAAAAATAATCGGTTTTTATCTCTCAGAACCAAAGGACTGATACACCTATTTCAGTTTTCTCCCCACCCTCTTTTTCTGTTTGTTTTTGTTTTTATGTTTTTTAAGATAGGGTTCCCGTGTGTAGCCCTGGCTGTCCTGGAACTTGCTTTACCTGCCTCTGCCTCCTTAGTGCTGCTGAGATCAAAGATGTGCGCCCCCACTGCCCGGCAAACTCTTCATTTTTATCCGGATCTAGTCCCCCCTTGTGATTCTGCCCTTTTCTGCCGTGCAGTATTTTTTAATGCAGTTAAAATGCATAATATGGATTTAATTTACCCTATTGTGTTGGTGTTCTTGCTCTTGTCATTTTTTTATTAATGACATTTTCTTCTGTATTTTTCAGGGCCCAGCTAAATATTTTTCTTCTTTTGGATAACCCCCATAGACACAGGATCAAAATAGAGAAAGTCAAACTGATTATTACTTACGAACACAACTTGAAAAGGTAGGGTCGGGCCCAAATCCCATTTTGCAGGAACATCGGTAGCTGCCCATGGTGTTCAAACACTCACCATTAGGGCATACACCTTGTAGCTGACATTCATTAATATCTGCAAGAAAGCAAAAGCCGATCAGAGGGAGCAGCTGAGCCTTGGTGTGCTGGATAGTCTCCTGTTTGCTTTCTGCTTTACTGAAATTATCTTGCTTAAAATAAACAAAGGGGGAACACGGCAGGAATAAAGAAACTAAGATTAAAATGACTGGATCTTCATTAAACATCTGCAGTCATATCATTAGTTTTGAGGCACACACTAGACTCCAGGTTCTGTCTCAAGTGCCAGAAATACATTAGCGAACAAAACCAAGCAACAGGGCCATCTTCATGGAGCTTTCCTATTAGTGGAGACAGCAACAGCCTAGCTGCACATAGAATATGTGAACTGCAAAAGTGTAAGGAACAGTGTGTTCCCCAAACTAGAACTATTATAAACCGACATTCAGTTCTGCAACTGCCCATCCAGACAGTCATGAGCCCCTGAAAGACATTAGAGGCAGTGCTGCAGAGGGTAGAAGGTGAGTGTGAGGGGCCTGGGACAGAAGGAATATTCATGTGTGTAGAGACTGGCCAAGGGAAGGGACTCGAGAAATGGTAAGTCAAGCCACCGAATGGAAATAAGTTTCAATGAGATAAGCAGGTGGACACAGAGCTGGGACAAGATAGGCCATGCTTGGATTCGATCTTACTGAGAACAGAAAGCTATATTGAAAGGTTTTGAGTAGGAAAGTGGTGTTATCAATGGTAGACTCCACAGTAGTTCACCTGACAAGTATGTGGCGTGGTGAGCAGAGACCATAAAACAAGCCAGTGAAGGATGCTGAGCCACATGGTGACGGCCGGTGATGAGCCATGTGGGGGACAGGAAGCATAACCAGGAAAGTGAGGAAAGCACAATTCATTTCTTAAAAAAAGAAAAAAAAAACACCTGACAAAGCCTGGCACTCGATTGGGCACAAAGATGTCTGGAGGGCTTTAGATTAAGGGAAGAGGAGAAGCTTTGTGAATGGAGAATGCCCAAAGATGAAGAATTCAGTTTCATAGTTAAAGGTCGAATTGTGATACCTAAGTAGAAATGTCCAGTAGTAGAAGATTCTGGAACAAAGAGAAAGGGAATAGTATGCCTGGAAACAGAGACTGCCCTATGGGCCAGTCCCAGAAGAAATCAAAATGAGCTGAGAGAGAATATACAAACCTGGTGACTGAAAACAAAAACAAAAGCTTATACAGCCCCTTGTAAAGGACATATATGTATATATATATATATATGTATATATATATATATATATATATATCTTATCCTACACACACACACACACACACACACACACACACACACACACAGGATAAGTTAAAAACGAAAAGCTAGTAGCCATTTTTATTGGATCCAGTGTGGGCTACGAAGCTTAACAGCTAACAGATGTTGGCTGTTAGTGCTGCTATATCAAGTAATATTTATGTCTTTCTATTAGGAATTCTTCTGCAATCTTTTTATGAAGGGCTTTAAAACATTAATTTCTAAATTAAGATTGGACACAATGTTAGAAAAGTATTACAGAATCTTCACATAAAAGTGAAACACTTCCTTGATAAATAATTATTTAAGAAAATATTACTTAAACATGAATGTTGGAAGATGTTCTAAGAATTTGTACATATCTGTGTTATAGATAGTTCATCTAAGTCACACAGTTTTAATTTTTTAATTTTTTCCCACTGTGTATATTTATTGTATGAGGTATTAGATTCCATAAGCAGACTTTCATATAAGTATATGTTATAGGAGGGGCAGTTTTTTAGTTAACATCAGGGACAAAATGGAACTTGGGGCATGACATACAGATGAGAAATTAGTGTATATGTGTTATATAAACTCTACAGTCTGTCAGCTGGAATACATCTGGACAGAGGCATATCTAGATCATACTCAAAAGAACACCCAGCCCAGCACCTGAGGGTCTTGTTTATCAGGCTGTGTACTGTGATATAGCAGTCATTTATGTGTGACGCATAATTGAAAATATTCCTCTCTAACTCATTCTTCTTAAGAAAACCACCATGAAGGACCAGGAGGAAGGCCAAGTCCAGTTGGAGCTTACACAGTACAAGCAAAGACTTTATCATGAGATCCAAGTAAAGCCTGAGGTTTGGGTAGCCAGCCAGTCATGATCAGAAACACTGGACAAAGTCTCCACTCTTCTATTTCTCCCTCACGTCTCTCTGGGCTATGACTGTGAGCCTTTTCCTCCTATTCAATGACACATCCCATGATCACTTCTTGGGAATAAGAACCTTCCTTTGTTACCAGGCTTTTTAAATGTCTTCATCCAGCCACGCTGCTGGCTGTCAGGTCAAGGTTGAAGGTCTTCCATCTTCTGACCCATAGATGCCTCATTTATAACAATTAGCAAAAACTCCTTTCCAATGCCTCTCCTTTGCACCTTCCATAACCCAGCTCACAGCCTTACCCATGATGCCTTGGGACAAGTAATAAGGACCAAGAGACCTACAGGTGTGGATATGAACAGGCAAGTTGAGGGTGGGAGTCATGAAAAATTCTCCTGATTTTTACTACTCTGGTTATCTTGGGCCACCATACCCTGACTGCCACTGCCCCCAACTTATCCAAGGAACCTTGAAGCATGACCTTTCTGAACACACTCCCAGCTGCCAGAAAGACTCCTGTTTCCTTCAGTAGCTGATTTGGCCTATGTCTTAGCATATTTCCTACAGCATCACGATCAGAGATGCATTCTATTTCGAGGTATCTCCTATTCATTTTATGTGCTCTGAAGCATCGCCATCTAAAGTGCACAGCCATAGGCACCCAGGGTTGTTGGCACAGACCCTCAATCCCAAGACTCAGAGATGGAAACAGGAGGCATACATACTCAAAGTCAGCCTCTCTCCGAAAGAAAGACATGTGTTTGAAGGAGAGCAGGGAAAGGTATATGAGAGAGTTGAGAAGGGGGAAAGAGAAGGGGGAAGTGTTATAATTAAAATACAATCTCAAAAATAAATAAACCACAACAAGGAAGTACACGTGTGCATATACTATGATGTATTCACCATCAAGGTGATGACTGAGAATGTTTCCGCAGGGGCTCGAGAGATGGCTCAGAGGTTAAGAGTGAGTACTGTCCTTGCAGAGGACCTGAGTTCAGTTCCAAGCACCCTCATGGGCTACTCAACTCCAGCTCCAGGAGACTCGACACCCTTTGGCCTCTACAGATACCTGCACTCATATACATTCCCACACAGACACGCACAAACATATATATATATAATATATATATATATATATATATTATATATATATAGATCAGAGAGCTCTGTCCAGCCCCTTCCCAGATGAAATCTTTGCACCCATAGCTGGCTATTGTTCTGACTGCTGTTATCTGGCTTATTTTTGTGACCACGTTGCTTATTTTATCTCATTTACATTACTCTTTACTATGAAGTTCTTCAGCTCAGTCTTTCCAAAGTGTGTTATATGTTATTCTGTGAGGAAACCGAACTTAACCATTCTAACACTGTGTTTGCTTTTTCGTCCCCCATATGGGGCCATTATCATCAATGGTCTGTGAGCATTCGTAAATACATGTGTGCACACATATACACATTCAAGTATCTACCTATATGTACACCTATAGGTATAGACAGCATTCATTCTCTTGAGTCTATATTTAAGGGTAGAATTTCCAGGCCCCTAGAGAAGGCTTATATTCACTTTAAAAAGCTGTCCAGGAGGCATGCCAATTTCCACTCCCAGTTGACAAGTCCTTGTCAACTTAGTATCAGTCTTTACAGCATCCGGTCACCTTGGCAGGGGGCAGTGTTGTGTCACTGCGGTTCTAGTCTGCAGTTCTCAGATGAGGTTTGACACTGAATTCTTTCTTACATACTTTTTAGCCATTTAGATGTAAAACATCTTCTGCTGAAGTGTGACATGGAGTGTTTACAGGTTTGGAGGATGGCTGGCCTCTTGCTTTTGCTTTATTTTGCTTGAAATGAAGTCTCACCCTGTGGTCCCAGGCTGAGCTAGAATTCATTGTGTAGCTCAGGCTGGCCTCAAGTTCACCGCAATCCTCCTGTTTCACTATCCTAGGGCCTGGGATTTTAGGTGTGAGCCACCATGGCCCATGTCCGTCAGAGGGAGGATGGTCTATGATCCTCAAAGGGAGATGTGTTCTACTCTTGCCTGGAGAACATCTGGTTTTCATGAGGACTGGGAAACTCAAAGAGGATGGATACCAAGGATACTAAACATTCAGAAAGTAATCTCCTTGACAAAGGATCGCTCTGCCCGGACTTACAGTACGCACTGAAGTTTTCAGATGTGCAGAACAAACCATTACGAAGTGAGGCAGGATGAGGCGGAGCTGGGAGTTGGCTATAAAGACTAAGGCAGTCTGCTTTACTCCGCTATGTCTCTATCAACAAGGTGCAAATCAAACTTTGGGAAGGATTCCACTGACAAGTTGTCAACAGCCATAGGTAAACTATTACCTCAAAAACCTAGATAGATATGTTCTTTTTTTCCTTGCCATTCTGTCTTCCATCCCCTGCTGTATTCTGAGAGGTTTGTAGATAATCCATTGCCTTTGTGTTCAAGGAAAACCAAAAAGCCAAAAGTTTATCTCTTATAACTGATCATTTAGTGATTCAAAAAGTAATAAGAACCATGAGCAGACATTCAGAGAACCCTCCGCGGTAGTCAAGTTCTTTTGGATTTTTCTAAATAAATGGAAAGGAGCTGCAGATCTACAAGCAGATGAAGGACAAAACACAGGTTATAGCAAACATATTACATCCAGATAAAATAAGCTTATGGACCATTCTGAGCGAAGACGGTATGGGGCCAAAGTTTAACAACCATATGAAATGTGACTGGCAAATTGTGAGTTATAATTCCATCCAGACTTCAACTCCTAAGGCTGTTTTCCTTATTTAAGAAAAGCTTCTCCCAGCACCACACACATTCAAGAAGAAAATCATCTAACTCGATTATAAAATATAAGTAACTGACACTTGCCAAATACAATAGAGATCAGAAATCTTGCATTTTATGGGGTCAACCACATTTCTTTAATGTACTCACTCTAAGCCAAAAGTACTTGAATAGTCGGTTTAAAAAACAAAAATAGGTAATCAATTGGATTTATTCCTTGTTCTTCTTCTGCAGGCCACCATTGTCTCTGAAAAGTCCATGGGGCCCTATCCTCATCAGGAACAGCAAGACCACGGCACACAGCACCACCCACTTGGCTCAAGAACCAAAGCTAAAATAAAGGCAGAAGGAGACACAGTCTTATAGCCACCCCCGCACATACTTCTATCTCCAGTTCCAGTGCTGTGTTAGGACAGGCTGGGAGTTCACAGAAGCAGAGGGAAAGCAGAACTAGTAAAGCTACGTATAGCTCACAGAAAGATTACATGTTTCTCCCTTGCTGAAAACACTTGCAAGGGGTTCTACCTCTACAGCCTACCAACGAAGCTCTGACTTACTGTAAAGAGCCAGAACACAAAACTGTCTACGTGGTTAAATCTTGGCCACATTACATAACTTAAACTAAGATGAACAAGCTCCTAAGGGCTGAGGATGTAACTCGGAGACAGAGTGACTACCTGGTATATACAATACCTTTAGTTTGATACCCAGCACTGAAGAAAAAAAATGATGTTAAATAATCTACTGTTGGAAGTTCAAAGGTCCTTGAGCTCAGAGATAGCACTAGTGAGCCAGGAATGTGAAACACGCAGGGTTGTCTTTTCAAGAGAAAAAGATGTATAACCTGTTTTCTGCCCAGAAGTCTGGGAATAGAGATGGCTAATAGCCTAGGTATCCCCTGTGCTATCTTTAGGCCAAGCTGCCTCCCTCAAGCACAACCAAAACTGGAAGTAGCTAATAGCCCAGATGACCTCTGTATGACCAAGACCACACCAGATCCTCCCTTAGGCCCTTAAGATAACACATATAGCCGATATATAAAGTCCATCTTTGTGGAAGAAGGGGCACACACTTTGAAAAGAGTTTTGATGTAATCCTGCCTTCTTGTGCACAGGGGATTATGTTACACCAAGAAATGTTTTTTCTATATTTTATTGTACTTAAATATAAACCGTCTGAGGTCAGATTCTTGAAGTTTGAACCAATACCAGCTACTGCATCATGTTGAACTGGATTTCCTTGTTGCCTAGCATGGATCATTACTCTGCCAGCCCTGGAGTTTGCATAAGACCCCCCCCCCCTCAAATATATAGTGCAAAATTTATAGAATTCAGGAAAACGCATAACTAGAGATTCTCCCCAAACAGCCTAAGGATCCAGTCCTAGAGAACGTTATAAGTAAGCCAATAAGATGCAACAAGACTCCTCCTCTTCATTTAGACATGTATCGCTTAGCTGTGTCCCTTGAACTTCATGACTATATATACCATTTTGTGAAATATTTTTCTTTAAAAATCACATGTCAAAAAAAAAAAACAAAAAAAATCACATCACTTTTTAAAGGAGCAAGGGGGTGGCAAATCTAATAGCAGAAATATTCCATTAAGACACAGTCTCTGGGCTGGGTGGTGGTGGCGCACACCTTTAATCCCAGCACTTGGGAGGCAGAGGCAGGGGGATCTCTGAGTTTGAGGCCAGCCTGGTCTACAAGAGCTAGTTCCAGGACAGGCTCTAGAAACTACAGGGAAACCCTGTCTCGAAAAACCAAAACAAAACAAAACAAAACAAAACAAAAAAAGATCCAGTCTCTGGTATAATTAAGATGTTAAATTTTGTAACATGGAGCAATTCACTAAAATTCCCCCATCTACATTCCCCATCTTGTAACATGAAAAGGCTAACAGAAATAATCCCCAAGTTACTTATAGCTTAACTATTCTTCAGAACAACCTGCCAGCTTCCAGGGTTGAACAAAGGAGGATAAACAAAGGATGGCATTTGACTCATGACATGTTGAATGGGGTAAGTACCCTCATGAGAAATAAATACACATTTACACATCATTTTCCTATAAGAAAACATGTGTGTTTAACCAAGTGAGTAATAATTTACCCCCTATTCTGTGTCACAAGTTAACACAGGAAATGAGGCATGTCTGGTCACTAACAGACATTGGGGACAAGGTGAGAATGGCATCTGGGAATCTTTATACAGAGGGGGGAAACATAGGGCTTCCTGGAGAATCAGTTGTGTCTGCTTCACCTTGCTGATGGATAGAAATTCCAACACAGAATTCTATCAGCAGTAGGACTTGCATTTGAAGACAGAGGAAAAACTGCCTTGAGATAAATATTTTCCTCAGTTGGATGAGTTGACTATTTAAGAAGATACAGTGGTATGCTGGATAGTTTGGGCACAAGCTAACTTCATCTGAGGGGAGGGAGAAATTGAGGAAATGCCTCCATAAGATAGGGTTGTAGGCAAGCAAGTCTATAGGGTATTTTCTTAATTAGTGATTGATGGGGGAGGGTCCAGTCCATTGTGGGTGGAGTCATCCCTGGACTGGTGGTCCTGGGTTCTGTAAGAAATCAGACTGAGCAAACCATCAGGAGCAAGCCAGTAAGCAGCTCCCCTCCATGATCTTGACATCAGTTCCTGCCTTCAGGATCCTTCCCTGTTTGGGTTCCTGTCCTGACTTCCATCAGTGATGAACAGTGCTGTGGGAGTGTAAGCCAAATTAATCCTTTCTTCCCCAACTTGCTTTCGGTCATGGTGTTTCCTCACTGCAGTAGAAATTCTAACTACAACAAGTGAGCTGGGAAAATGGTTGTCTGAGAAGTGCTGGTTGCACAATTAAGAAGACCCAAGTTCAACCTTCATTACTCACATAAAATAGTTAAGCACGCCTACATTTCAGTGCTGGTGAGGCAAACACAGAAAGATCTTTGGGGCTGGCAAGATGGTTAGCATAGCTGAATCAGCAAGCTTCAGGTTTAGTGAGAGACCTTGTCTTAAAAAATATTTGGTAGAAAGCAATTGAAGAAGATGGTTAGTGTCTTCTTCTAGCCTGCACACATATGCACTCATATGTTTATAGACCCACATGAACACACACACACACACACACACACACACACACTTCACTTAATTCAGGAAGAAGAAGATTACTGTCTAAGAGGACATAGGTATGTAGCAAGGCTGCAAGAAAAACAAGGAGAAGTCAAGGAAGAACACAGCAAAGGAGGAAGGGGCCCTGGGGGTGCTGAGTAACAACAGCCATCAAAAGTGTCACCTCAGCAGTCGGAATAAAAGCTGATTGGCCACATGCTGTTAAGTGAGAGAAGGAACACATACTGGGTTGGACATAGTGGCATGTGCCTTTAATCCCAGCACCCAGGAGGCAGAGGACTACATGTTCAAGAGATTCCTGGACTCCATAATGTCTTTGGGGCCAGCATGAACTCCCTAGGAGGAGCCTATCTCAATGAAAAAGGAGGAAGAGAAGGGAGCGAAGGAAGAAAAATACGAGGAAGAGAGAGATAAGAAATAATAACAAATTTTAAAATTTTCTAAAGATACAAAACTACTCTATGGTTGCAAGAGTTAGAACACTGATTACACCTGGAACAGAGGAAGAAAATGAAATTCCAGGGGGAAATCAGGGCAGTTTCAAGGTCCAAGATATACTCTGTGTGTTGACCTGGGAAATAATTGTACAGTATGTTTGCTTTGTGATGACGCTAGACACTCTTGTGACTCTGCCATTGTATCTGTGCACTAGTCTGCCCATGGATTACACACTCACTGTATCTGTGCACTAGTCTACCTAACCATGGATTAAATATACTCACAAAAAAGTTTGATAATGAAATTGCATCATATATAATATAATCATCAGGCAAGTGTCATCTAACAAATACAACGATCCTTAAAAATGTGCAGTTTATTGTTTTGAGTCTAAATGAAATTTGATGATAGGTACACTTTAGGGAACATCTTAGCTATAAAAGGCCCATCAATGGAAGTTTTGGCAATGAATGCGACTGCCATGACTGGTTCAGTTTTGTTCAGTTATTTTGTTAAAGCAAAACAACAAGTACAATAGTAAAACACTAACAGGAGAAAGGTCCATGGGCAACTTCTTCATAACTCCTCCTTTGGGGGCTCATCTTGAGTCAGCTGACTCAAGCGAATTGCAGCCTGCTGACTCAAACTGCCATTTGAGCGGAGGAACAGCATCTTACCCACAGCTCATGACACATCTCCTATGCATGGCAGGAATGCCCTGTCAATTAACATTTGTGGAATAGTGAATCGCTGGGAAGGTTTTCAAGACTGTCCTTGAAAAACTAACATTTATTATAAAGTAATGAAAAATTGTCATAAAAAACAACAAAAAACTAAGTTTTATGCCACCAGTGATAAAAGCTGCAAGGCATCTCATATTTATGTATATTGACTCAATCCATACTGTTTTTGGCAGGTGATTTTAAGGTAGAAAACAGTTATATTGAATTTTTATCTGTAAAATAATGAAATGTGTAAGTGATTTTTAGGGATTGCCAAGAGATGCTTGCTTTTAAAAATTATTTAGGACTTTAGAAGCATATACCCAACTAGGGTTAGGGAACAGGGTCTCATGTAGCCCAGGTTGGCCTCTGACTCACTCTAAAGAGGCTTTGAACTGCTCAAATTTCTACTCCTAGCTCCTAAGTGCTGGGATTACAGGAGGTGCCAGCATGCCCAGTTTAATTGTGATGAAGACCAAACTCAGGGCTTCAAAGATGCCAGACAAGCCCACCACCATCTGACCCACATACATCCCCACCACACCCAGCATGTCTGCATCTTAAACACTCATCCCATTCCATGATAGGGTGATGGGATGGGAAGGCACTATTGGAAGAGAGGAAGTGCCTAGCATTTGAAAATGCAATCGAAAAGTAGGCATTCTTACTACTATTTCTAGACAGTATTATTCCACTTCTTTCTCATTCTATAAGAAGCCATTAGCAAAATAATCAAATGACAGATGAAGAATGTCATTCTAGATCCACCAGGAAACACAGCTGAATTGCTTGCTATGATAGATGAAGCAGATTGCACCAATCCCATCAGGCTGAGGAGAGAGAGGCAGCTCTCAGAGCGGCATGTGTGTGCAATAAATCACTCTCTTGAAAAGATAATTACTGCATCACTAGAGGAGAGAGGGGGAAAAACTTTAAGGGCAGTGATTTGAAAGCTGCTCAAGTTAACATGTGCACAGTTGGTTCTTTGTTATTCGGTGCACATTGGTAAAAAGCTGCTTCGGGACTTGAGGGAAATCATGTAATTCTAGTTATTAATCACTTTAATTTTAAATGTGCTTTGTAAACAGAGAGGGGCTAGAGACTGAAAGAACAATGTGGGAAGCACAAGTAATTAGATGCTTAATGGGTTCCCTTTGAATTTCTGTTGGGGATAACAAAATCAAAAAGCCTCAAGGCTTGAGGAAACCTAAGCATACATACGTAATTTGAGAAAGTTCTATTTCATTTTGCCAACTAATAATATCACAAAGAGGGGGAAATTAAGCCTTGCTCTCAATAGCAATTACAATAGATTATGCTGAATGAAATCATATTGTTTCACGAGTCAGCCTTCTCTGCAGTGTAATTTAGCAGTGTCTTCTTAGGCACCATGAAATAGAATGTTCTGTGATACTACAATCCAGAATCTTGCCAGAAAGCACAATGCTGCTTTACGGGCCTCCTCCTGAGACCAACATGAGCCAGGATGTGGTATTATTAACCAACCATCAGAGGATTTGCTCGACATGAGCCACACTTACTAACAATCACTCAGCCATACCAACAGAAGAAAATACAAGATTCACGAGCATCTCCTGAAGAATTCTCCAGTCTCTTAAAATAATGGCTTGCAAAGTTTTACCTCTACTTTTTTATAAATCCAGAGTGGATCTTTGTGTGTGGCCCAGAATGTCTTAGAACTCACCAGCTTCAGTCCACCGAGTTTGAGACTTAGCCTATACCGAATGATTTTCTAACTCTATGGACCTCAGTATCTCCATCACCTACTTCACAAAGACATTTAAAAGATTAGCAGAGTAAATAAAAGAAAGTGCTAAGTAAACACATTGTACCAGAGAAATAACTGGGATAAAATAAGCAGTTATTAAAATAAAATTAATTAATTATTAAGAAAATTCAAGTTTGAGGCCAGCCTGTTCCTTACATTTAAAAAACAAAAGAGAGAAAGAAGACAATTAGACAATTGGGTACTTGTTTAACACTTTATAAAGTTCTGGACACAGAATTTATTAAGAATCACTAAAAACATTTTAGTTTTATCCCTAAACCATTGGTACTTCCTCCAGTTAAAAACAAACCAATAAGAACTTTCTTATCAATAATAAATAAACCCTTTCTTCATTCATACTGTTTTTTAATCTGTAACGAGCTCCAGGCTCCAAGTTCATGACTCAGTAAGGCTGGGTTCTTGGTTGGGAGGCAATGAAAATCTACCCAGAAAACAAACTTGGAAGCAAATTCTTTAAAAAAAAAAAACCAACATAAAGAAATAATTTTAGGACTAAGTAGTAGGAAGAAAACCTAGCTCTGTCTGAGGACTCTTGGCAGTGGTCCCCCCACGTAACTAAATCAAAACTTGATGATATTGAGTACTGAAGTCGGCACTGGTCAAGTTAAGATGGTTTCAGCTCTACTCAGCCACACAAGGGATACTTGACTTGTCAACATGGCTTTAGTTTCTTCACCCAAAGGCCCGAGACTAGATGAATTATGAGGTGTTCCCTAGATGTACAGCTGCCCTATTGTTCTATGAAAATGAATCAACAGTATCCAGGGCCCCTCACATTTAACTCTCTAGCTTCTCTGGCTGCCTTGGGGACAGAGGTTCATGGTCATATTTAGGTCTTTCTAAATTTGAGATGGGTAGCAATAAATTCATGGGATCAGAAAGGGGAACTCTGTTGTGAACGATGGACCAGCAAGGAAGTACTTCTGCTGTGTGGCTGCAGGTACGGGTACCCATGCACCCAGATGACATGACCAGCATGCAGACCCACAGTATGATACTAAGTGGCATCCACTCCTGCAGGTTTTTGCCACAAGTTAATAAAAGGTGAGAGTTCCAGAAGCTTTAAGAGTACGAAGGCAACTTTACAACCACTTATTAAATGTCAGCATGCCTTTAGCGACATGAAAAGAGCAGGAAGGCATCCACCCACCATGTTAAGTGTCACATGCTAGATCCAGGAGCATCATGTGGCATAACCATTCATGCTTCTAAAATGCCAGACACCTATCAAGTCCACGTTAGTAAATTCAATAAGCCTTACCTTGACAAAATGTGTTGTTAACCCGCTTGTATCCTTGTAGACATTCCATCATTTGAGTATATCCGTGATAGGCTGTAATTGGGAGGAAAAAAATCCTGCATTACATGCGGGGTTTAAAATCTGATGGTCTGAAGCTGCCAGATGCGGTGCCATCCACGGCACCAGTAGACTTCACCATTTGCAAGCTATCAATACCAACAAAGACCTCCATGCCTGCCCTCACCTTGCGCCTGTTTTCAGTATGCTTTCTATTTTGCAATAGCTGTAGTCCTAGGAAGCTGCCAGCAAATCTTTATTGTGCTAACTGAATCATAAGACTTCTTTGTATTATCTTCCAATTAGTGATTAAGTATTCCTATCATAAGACACATGCCTCTACAGTGATGTGCTTCAGAGGATGGGGGGTTAAACAGGGAAATGCTGGCTTGTGGAAGCTGCTCCATTTGTCTCTTGGCTTCATGCCCAGTGTTGTCCCTTATAATGAAGACACTGACATGGGTGTCTACAGAAACTGGGACCTCAGCTGTGAGTCCTTCAAAGACAACATGATCGTATTCAACAGTCTCTTCAAAGGCCTAGAGCCAGGCCAGATGATCTCTCTGTTTGCCTCTGCTTCGGATCCGATGCTAATTTTCTCCTAAAGCCATATGAAGGCAAGAGACTTGTTTGCACTAAGCACATTGACAGACCAGTTAATGAAATCATTTACAGATTTAACATTACGCTTTCATAGGAAAAAATAATCATCACCAGTGAAAGGCTTTGTATGTGACTAAACACAAACTTCATTAACTAAAAGCCACTTGAAAAAAAAGCAAAAACCCAAGGGCATGGCACTCAAAACCATCATAGATGGCAGCCAAAGGATGTCTTCTCTCTTCCAACATGAATATGATTTAGAGAGTAGTACCAACCAAGGGAAGGAAAGTTTTTACAAACAATGTGAGCTTGACTGTGCCTCTCGGTGGTGAGTCACTTTGACAGTACAAGCAGAAAAAGTGCCAAGATGTTAAATTTCGCTTTGTTCCTCACAACCACGGCCCTGAAACCAAACTGATGTCTTTAATTCATACATCAAATGAGCTAACCTATGGACTATTTTCATCAACATTTGGTTAAAAGAGCAACTTTGCCCTTTCCCATTCCACTGGCATCGCCAGCAAGACTGAACTGTGGTGCTAACAGCACCATATAAAGCAGCAAATTCATTCCCAGATGATGCAATGTCAGATAGAAATGACAGGAGGTCAGGAATGGCCTTAGGAATTAAAGGGGGAGGGAGACGATATGGACTCCTTTGCCTTTGACCCCTGACATCTGTCACTCTGGGCTCCTTTGGAATTTAGAAAAGAGAAGAAATAGAAATAGCTAAAATTTGGAGGAAAAAATGCAAAAAAGCAAGCACATCAGAAAAGAAAACAAGGAGGAAGATGGAAAAAGTTTTAAGACATAGAAACTTAGAAGAGAACCCAATTTGGAGGATCTTTTCACCCTCATCCTTAGAGTTAACTGTGGGAAGCATGCCACCACCCACAACATTAGACAAACTCACATGGCAAATGAAGGGTGCATGGCTCCCAAAACAGAGGGCAATGTGTTTTCCACAATTTAGATGCACATTCCTGGCTAATGGCTCATCAGAATCAACAGGAAATGACAGCGGTGGCAGTCAAGTTCATACCACCCAACTCTAAACACCATGTCCTTTAAATGATTCCAAATAGACCCCAGAGTTCCTTTGGTAAGATAACTTAGGTAAACAGGTCTCCATGCAAGGTGGGGTCATTATTTCACCAGCCACCTAGAAGTCTATACCGCTAATCATGACTCAGTCATCTCGGAAAATCTATTCCCTCACTGCCGAGCAGTCCATGTGGTTATTCTTCCTCTTAGGGAAGAACCAACTTTCACAAACTTTAGCAACAATTTCTGTAAATGAATCCTCTAAGAAACATTAATAGTGCCAACAGATTTAATGCATTCCACTTCAGGTCTTCAGAGAATCTGAATATATGAGAAACTAGAAGTGCAAAAGATGGACAGACAGAAGGAAGCAAACAAGGAAAGAAAAAAGGGAGGGATGGAGGAAGGGAGGGAAGAAGGAAAGAAAGAAAGAAAAAGTGTTCACAACATATTACTATTCTGGGAGAATAGTATAAAAGAGGGAGAAATTCTGAGCCAGCAGGTTTTTTTTTTTTTTTTTTAGGTTAAACAAAGAGGTTTAGAAGGCAAGTGAGGGACTGGAGAACTAGTTAAGAGCCCTTGTTGTTCTTACAGAGTACAGGGTTTCAGTCCCCAGCATCTGCACAGTGGGTCCCAACATCCACAACTCTACTTCCAGGAGATCTGACAACCACTTCTGAATTCTTTGGGTACGAGGCCCAAGTGGGGAACACAAATGTGCTTGCAAGCAAAACCCTCATACATATAAAATAGGATAAATTTATCTTCAAAAGTGTCAAAGACAACTGAAACTATTACTCCAATCAACTATTACTGAAGATGAATAAAATCATCTGATTTAAGCAAGTGAGATGTCCCTTCCCTTCCGAGATAAAAGACTTTTTAGAAATGTCAGCAGGAGTCAATGCTACATTCAAAAACTAAAGTTACAGTCTGTTATAGAGAAGAGGGGAATGGAAATGTGTAAGCCTGGATTTATTCAAATAACAGCTTCTGTAAAGCACTCAGGGCAAATCCCAGCATGTTGATATTGCAGCCACTGAAGACTGGAGCAGTATCACGGTGGTGTTAGGAAAAGGGAAGCAAAATAGTAGGCTCCATAATTACACATATCTTCCCCACAAATCAATAACCAGTCAATTCCTAATCTGAGTTTCTTTTCATGAAGGGGGATATCTGTAGCAGAATGAAATCTATAGCCTAAGTTGTAGATAATCACAAACTTCCCATTTAAGAATCAAACCTAATAAATAGTAACTGTGCTGACTTTTTAAATAGGGTTTGAAACACTTGTTCACCATCTTTTTTTTTTAAATGATTTATTTATTTTTATTTTATGTGCATTGGTGTGAAGGTGTCAGATCCCCTGGAACTGGATTTTCAGACAGTTGTGAGCTGCCATGTGGGTGCTGGGAATTGAACCCAGGTCCTCTGGAAGAGCAGTCAGTGCTCTTAACCGCTGAGCCATCTCTCCAGCCCTGTTCACCATCTTAAAGCCATCCATTTCCTAGTCCCCAGGGCCAAAAGAGCTGATTTGCCCATCAGTTCTTCACAATGCCTCCCCACATAGGAAATTAAACTGCAGAAGGCAACTAATGACTCTGCATATTTAAAAAAAGAACCGATATAAAGGTTTTAACTGTCTTGCAACGCATATTGTAGCACTATGTTTTGGACGGCAGCCAGAGATTTCCTTGAAGGTCTCAGAGACTCATCGTTAAGGGTCGTGGTAGGAAAAAGAGGTATGCGCCATTAACCAGCAAAGGAATGATGACATGTCACTTACATGGCTTCTTGGGGCACTTCTGGCATTTGTTAAAGCCCCAGGAGGTCCCCACTGTCCCACAGCAGTCTTCTTGCTTGGAAAGGCCAGGGAGGGCTTTGCCACACTGCAATGAGGTGTGAAAGGGGAGGTTAACCCAGTGCAGACTGCTCAGCCCCAGGGCTGGGGGCTTCCAGCCACTTCATAAACAGTCCCCTTGATACCACGCAATTACAGAGGCAAAGAACGGCTATAAAACCTGGAGGCCGAATAGCAGGGCGGAGTTGGTAGGACACAGAAGTGAATAATCACATCTCTATATATGAACTCCTTTGCATTTTTAAAATCTCATGAAAAGCTGGGGGCACGGGTCCATGGATGAGGCTTCTGGTTTTTACCATTTGCTTGGATTTTCCTTAACTGTGCCCTGACCCTCCCCTGGGGAATAAATGTCAGTTTTGGGGGTTCCCCACAACAATTGTTTGTCCAAAGCATTCTTTCATTAGCTTGTTCTTTCACTGATCCTTGGCTCTGTATTTATTGAGCACTTATATTATGTCTGTGAACTAGGGTACAAAATTGGACATATGCACTGGACAGCCATAAAACTACAGAATCAGCTGTGAAGTTGACAAGGGAGAAATCACAGAACCTGAGGAGGACCAAGAAGGGACAGGCCAAGAAAAAGATGACTATAGGCTGAGCCAAATCTGTTCTGGCAAGCACTAATGCTCCAGGGAGATGAGCCAAGCTAGGAAGGGGCTGGCAATTTTAATCGAGACCAGCGCAAGTAGGCAGAATGGATACCCTTAGAACTATGCTTCCATGTTGTCAAATATTAAGGTCAGGTGAGACTCCTAATCAACCACAGAAGATCAGGTAACCCTCAGGCAGGGGACTGAAGTTACTTAGAACTAACTTGAAAATCAATCTTGTCCCGTAAGATCACCCAAGAACCAGATGGCAATGAGACTTACTTGACTCTCTCTCCCAAGCTGCACAGGGTAAACTCACACCCTATGTCTCTGTTTTGTGTACAAATGTGGAGTACATAAGCAGTTCCCCTGCTTTGTCAAAAAAAGATCCTCAGGTGGTTTCAGGAGTCATCATTTATAAAAGAAATCTGGTCGCATAACTCTGCTAACTAATGACCTCCAGTGACATTGTCTGATCTTATCCCCAGGCAGGACAGAGAAGTCCCCTCTCGTCCCAGTTTAGGCTGTATCTTATTGCCTTCCACCTCTGAGCATCTATTTAGGCTTGGCAAAGGACCCTTTCTGATTTTCTGAACAACTCAGGTCTGTTTGAATGCTACACACACACACACACACACACACACACACAGGCTCTCTCTCACTCACTCTTTTTCTCTCTCTTTCTCCTCTTCTCTCTCTGAGATACTATCATATTTTTTTCTTTTCTACAACTTTATTTCTACCACGAGAATCAGGTAGAATCACTGGCGCCTCCATTCGTGATTCATTTTCTTTACATCAAAGGTGATTCCAAAGAGGTTCACCACTACCAGTTTCAGAGCCATGCTATGTATTAATGACTTAATATTTTTATATCCCCAAACAGGACACATTTCAAATACTCAGTAATGCTGAGTGGAGCAATTACTATGGGAAAACCCACCACAGGTTAGCGTACAGGCCCCAGGACAGGGGGTTGTGCACAATGAGGGAAATTTAAAGCGAATGGTGATCCCTAAGGAGAACACTTGTCAAAATTTTTCCAAAAGCAGTATGTGCTACTGGTTCAAACAGTATCTGAGATACTCTAGAGGCCTGGATACAAATCCTGGCTCTAGGACTCCATACACACAGTTAGATGAATTTTCTTATCCATCACATGGAATACACAATAGCACCTCTCGATGTGGTCCTGAACTTGAAAGGTTAAATCCATGTACAATGCTGAGTACCATGCCTGACACATGTAAGTGCAAAGTAAGCTGTCACCCCAGTCACTATCATTTCTCACTATTATTGGCACCATTGTCATCATCTGAAAATTCCTTGTTGCAGATGTCCCGCATCAGATCCAAACTGTCAGATTCTTCAGGGAGCAGGGTGCATACGAATGGACTGCAGTGGACTGTGCCCTTTCTCTGAAATGAGCTGGTTACTCTAACCATCCACTTAAAAGTACCAGAGTCAACAAGAAATGCAGTTCTAGACAAAATGGATTTCCCTGAAATAAAAGGTAGTCCTGAAGACATTTTGAGTTGGTCTAATTTTGAGAAGAACCTAAAAATTTCTATAATAGCACCTGAGGGAAAGAGAACAAGGCCAAGGTCACCACTTCCATGACACCTGCAGTTATTCCACGGACAGAAGGAAATAGGCATGCTTTCCTTGAAAGAGACAGGAAAGCAACTCCGCTGGTTGGATGGATGTAGATTGTGTCACTGTTACAAACAAGTGCACCGAGAGGGAAGCTGTCTGCAGGGAGTTCTTTGCCATCTGTGGCCACTCCATGCTGGGTGAGATTGTTCCAATCCCAGCGCGGGAGCTGGGCCAGGTCCGAGACAGGAAGCACAGGTGTGCAGGTACGCAGCTGCACACACATACACACCCCACATCAAAGAAGGGAAAGAGTCAAGGTGAAAACAAACTACCTGAATCAGGATGGTTGTCTAAGTCCCTGAGCTTAACTATAGACAATTTAAACCCAGAGCATGAAGACCAGGAGCAGGAAAGGACAGGGGACAATGGCTCAGGTATAAGACAAGGAACAAACAGAAACACAGAAGCCTCTATTGCTGAAACCCAGCTGCCAACATCTGCTTGACATTCTCTCCCAGTTTCATAAATTGGTTGGGCTTATTTGAGACACCAACTGCTTTGCACACAGCTCATTCTCGTACCAGACTTTGGGCTCTTCTCTTAATCGGGCGAAGCACTCAACACTTGCTGGTTTTATATGCTCAGAATGTTAGTAGCAGTTAAAATCCAATTTTCACCTTGGATTCCTAGAATGTTTTATTTGGTAGGACAAAAATAAATCATTTCCCTCTACTGGGCCTCCAGAAAGGTACAAGGTTTTCATTACATGATCCAAGCCGCTTTATCCCATGGCTTTGTTGTTGCAGGTCCATAGCCAAGAGCAGCAGAAGGCATCCAAACTGATGGAATAAATGGGATGCGTAGGTGGTACCATGGCACTGTGTGTGTCTCGAAACTGGGTCTACACAGCGCAGGATTGAGCTAGGAGGGATGAAGTCATGGTTAGAAAGCCCAAAGTTTCCTATCGGTCCCATCAACTGAGAATAAAGAGGCTTCGGTGTATAGCAAGAAATGTGACATGAAAGCTCTCTGCAGCTTTTACCCAGCCACTGGATGCCACAAGTCTTATCTGAGTGCAGTCAGAAGTACCCAGAGGGGCAAAAAGTTAGGCTAACAGATGTCTCTCCCATACCATAGGGCCACAGTGAAGAGAATAACCCAGGACCGAATGCAGTTGGGATGCTCTGGTATAGACTGGGAAGTTCTATTTCTCAACAAGTTTTGCTCCCACAGACATAGACTTCCATAGTCACACTCATAGGCAGGGATCCAGGTGGTTTTGACCAGTTCAAAACACAAGTAGACTAAGTAGACTTTCTCCCATGCTGTTAGTCACCATGTTCTCAAGAAAGACTGTCAAACACTTTAGAACGCATCTTATGTAAAGCAACCCAGTGGTAAACGTACACCCTGTACTTAACTCTACCAGGTCAAAGAGCAACATGCTCTACCTCCCCAGAAAACATCCATCAGTGTTAGTGAGGGGACACTGATCCCATATGTTTGCTAGGATCCAAGTAGGGCAGGCAAGCAGAGTGCTCAGGCAGCCAGTCCTGTGACGATCAGCTGGAAAATGGAGCAGTGACGCATGTGGACACTTAGCAGCCCACATGTGGACATGACAGCACTGTGGAGGTACATTAAGCACGCCTATGGCATGCCAATGGTTTTCAGCAGGCCCCAAAACCCCAAATCACTGGATTTCACAGTGTCGAAAATCTTTCCACTGTATAAATGTCTCTACCTAAGAGAGATGGTGACCTCTCTGGTGGGAGCTGAGCCTGATGGATCATCTCTCAGGAATGTAAGATCTAAAGCAAATGACCTCTATGGTTTCTTGCAGGCTTAAGACTCTGAGGTCAGTATGTGCTGCTAGGTTACATGACTCCGTTTAAAAAATACAGACTGGTGCAGAAGAGAGCCAAGTTCAAGGACTTCTGTTGTTCTAACAGGGCCAGGTCTGGGCTGATACTCTCCTAGCCCTCTCCTTTGTTTTCTACTTCCTCATCTCTAGAGTCTTCGCCAAGTCTCAACCTCAGCTGACTAGACTTAGGCAAACAAGATCAAGGGGGAGAAAAACCAACAGCTCTACTTGACCTTGATTTCTGAAAGACTAAGTATTGAAATAAACTTTACTCTTCTTCTCCTCCTATGTTAATAGGGTTTGTACTTCAGAAGGTCAGGTCACTGAAGAACTATAGATTTTTCATACAATACATGGGGTTAGAGAGATCCTTCATTAGCACTGAAGATTATGGGAGTTTCTGAGGAGTTAGAGCATGTTGCTATTTGACTTGCTACAGATAAGAGTATATTTCACAATGCAAAATAATTATAAGCAATGGTATAAAGGCTTTTAACTAATTATCAACAATCAATTGATTATGGAAAATGCACTTAAAATCTTTTTACCTGCTTGAGAATATACCTCTTTAGACTTTAACCTGAGTTTTGAGGTGAAACCACAAAACTTCACAATCGAAGTTAAATTGTGAACATGGTCCCCTTTAGAGCCTCACAAATCCGGGACTGGAATCAAAATTCAAAACTGACCACCCGGTAATGTGAGTTTATCATATTAGACAGTGAAAAAGCTCACTGTTACAGCCGCTTGAAAGACGCATGGTAACTGGGAGAAGCAGTTATAAACATTGGCGCGTGGTTTATGACACTGCACAGTAAAACCGACACTAATTTGCTTTGCTGTGTCAGGTCCTGGAGAAGGAGAGCCCAGGAGTCAAGAAAAGAGATGAGTGCTGCTTGAAATCCATTAGACCCCGTCAACACCCCAGCTCTCTCACTAGCAGCGGGTTTTCCACAGCTCATCCTGCGCCTCTGAGCCAGTAATGAGGCACGAGAACAGAAATCCTGGCCTCAAAGTTTAGTGAGAGTGAATGATGGGTTACTAGGAGGTGTGGGACCAGAGCCCTGTGGGACACCCTACACCACACTTCATTGAGCAGAGTGTAGGCTGAATCCCAGGTCTCATTCACCTGCTCTCCAGCATGGGTAAAACTATAACCATGCTCAAGGGTCCTACCATCTTATCGGCTTTGAGAATGTTTCTGGTAACACTGTTCAGATCTTTCACTGTAAGAAGGATCCCCCCCCCCCCCCCCCGCCCCAGGAGGCAGTACAACGTCAAGGGCCTACCGTTTGGTTTCACTAGTTAAGACATTGAAAAATGACAATACAGAAACATTCTTAGAAATCATCCTTATCACATGCATGTAGCCCATTGTGTTACCCAGAACTATTCTATAATGAAGTATAAATACTTCACGCTAGAATAGAGGACATCTTCTCACAAGGAAAACATGGCACTAAGTCAGTGGAACAAATAAAATGTTAAAGCCATGCAGAGTTTTAAAAATACTCCCAGGAGGTCGCTAAAGGAAAACATAGGGGAAAAATAGAAGTCTGGAACATCGTAACCCTTGCAAAAGTACACAAGTCTGGGCTCAGGCAAGTGTTGAAACAGGGAAGTGACTTGATGGAACTACCGGGGAGAGAGACTCCGGAGGGGCACAACTGAGCTCACAAGGCAGAGGGCCAACCACCAACTGTGAGCAGACAGGGTTAGCATGAAGGAAGGCAGCTGGACCTGAAGGAACAAAGAGAGGGTACAGAGAGCCAGAAAACAGGGTGGTGCTAAGTTACAGAGAATTTCCCAAATTTGGGGTTCAATTTTGAGTTGGATCTAAAAATCAACCAGGAGACAGAGAAGTAATCACACTGGTTCTTTTTCAAAGCCAGTTAAGTTTTACATTGCTTCAAAAAAAATACCTGACATAGTTTAAGGAACAGTAGACAGGAATATTGATGTCTAATCAATAGAAAGAAAACAAAAGTCCTTAAATAGGTACAGTTTGGGGCCTGGAGATGGCTCCGTGGAGGAAGCACTTCCTGTGCAAGTGTGAGGACTCCAGAATTTGGATTCCCAGAGTTCAAGGAAATGCCAGGCAGAAATAATAGCCTCCTGTGATCCAGCTCTGCCGAGGCAGAGAGAGAGGGCATCCCCAGTACAAGCTGGCTTTCTAAAGTTGTCAGAACTGGTGAGCTTCAGCTTCTGAGGGAGACCCTGCCTCAACAAATGCGGTAGAGAATGATCAAGAAAGACATTGGATATTAACTTCAGACTGCAGCATGCATGTTCAGACATGCATACATACCACATACCCATAAACATACACATTAAAAAGGGAAGGTATAGCATTCTGCATCTGATAATCAGAAGTGTAAAAAGTGACCAATCACAATAGAGTATATCATTCCTGGGAAATGGAGGAGAAATTATATTTAAGGTAAACACATTCAGGAATATTCAAAGAACCAGAAAAAGATAAAGCTGAATTAAAGGCCCTTTCATTATATTTCTCAGATAACAGGGGAAGTTTAAGTTCAGCAAATGATTTTATTCACACAACAAATGCTGTTCAAACACTATCTAGAGCAGGGGTTCTCAACCTCCCTAATGCTGCGACCCTTTAATACAGTTTCTCACACTGTGGTGACTTCTCAGCCACAAAATTATTTTCGTGGCTACTTCATAACTGTAATTTTGCTACTAATAGGAGTAGTAATATAAATGCTTTGGAGATAAAGATTTGCCAAAGTAGTCGTGGCCCACATATGAGAATATGTGAAATCCGAGAAATAGGAGAAAATACAAGAAACACTGATCTAGGAAACCCTAACACCAAATGAACCCCCAGACTTCCACCTATCTGCCAGGTTTAGCTCATTTTCAAAGGTAAACTGTCTTCCGTGTGTGATGTGTATGTGTCTATGTGTGTGTGCATGCTCATAAGTATTCATGTATGAGATTATAGACCCCATGAAGAGATGGTGTAACAATGTAGAATACAAAAAGAGCACAGGACAAGGAACCAGGAAGCCTCAGTGTTGGTCCTACCTGCTACAAACTCAATAGAAGACACTAAGTGGATTAACGCTCTGAATGTCAGTCTCTTCATTAATAAGATTGCACAGACATGCCAGTTAATACACAATTAATGTACTTAAGTGTAAAGATCTTAGGGAGGCCACAATCCAGGACTAAGGCTGCAGGGAATGATGGTGAAAAGATTTACTCTGTCACAGTCACATGACAAAGATCAGTGTTCCTTAAATGTCCCTTGCCTACAAGCCTGACCAAGTGGAGCCCATAGCCTTTCCTACTATCCTCAAAGAATGAGCTGAACCCACTTCATCAGTGATCACTATAATATAATTCTAGCCTTCTCTTGCCAATTTGTCCATACAAAAAAGCATCTAGCTACCTAAAATTAGGTATGGCTCTTAAATGACTCCTGTGAGTAAGGATAGTGACAGTAGTCATTTTACTATCAACGAGCAAATTCTCAGCCGTATTCATAACATTCATAGAGATGCAGATTTTGCATATATGGAGCATGAACGCAAAGCCACATGATGGCCCATTCACCCACATCACACAGCTACATCCTCTTAAAAGTCACATGCTAGTCAAACCTGCTGATGCAAACCCTTGAGGATTTGAGCAAAAGCACCCCTCACTCACTACTCTGACTCTGGTTGAGGGACAAGGGTCGTATTTCTTAGGAATCTTCTACATCTCTCCACAAAAATGAGACTTAAGGCCTTTATGGAGAAGCTCTGGTTGTGCACAAAAGACTGGATTCGGCTGGCCCACCCCAGGTCTTCGCTGCTATTAACATTCCCAACCTTTCACAACGATAGAAACTTCTCTGCTCTGGCAGAGTAACTCCTGTCCACCTTCCATGCAAAATGGCTCAGCTCTGGCTCCAAATTAAACTGGAAAGCTTCACCAAGAGCCCTTCATAACCCGGCACTAAAATGTAAAATACATCTATTTTTATGTACCAATGCTAAATGCTCCAATTTTTTCTGAACACTATTATTAATGCAAGGAGAGCAACATATTTGCTAAACTGGTTCTAAGGGTCCATCTTCCTCACAGAGACCTCTGTACCGTGGCTCACTGGCAGGGTAACAGGCACTGTCCCATAAAAAAAAGAATGAGAAAATGCTTAAATGCTTCCAGATTTTCTAAAAGAACTTGTAAAAGAAAAAAATTGCTTTGGCTTCAGCAGAACATTCTTCATGGGCAAGTTTTTTTTTTTTTTAAATCCAACCAGCTTTCTTTTATTAGAGTAATTAATACAATGTTAGGCATTTGGGGTATCTGATATATTCATAATCCTCTGATATTTCAGGGTATTGATTTTATAAACTATCTGCTATGACCAGGGCATTACTAGCTGGAAATGCATCCACAATGATTTCTGACAGTCTATTTGCTTAAAGCCTGCTGAAACCAAACCATGGACTTCAAAGAACTCCAGAAAAGAACTTTAGTTTGTGAAATGGCATTTTAAAAGTGACATAGGTTTTTAGTGTTAACAGGCAAAGGGGAAAGTATTCTTAAGGGTCTAATATGTTATTCTCCTATCTTTCCTAAAGGAGTCACCAAATCCAGCTGTCTACTTTCTCCACCTCTGAGATTTGGATGTTCGGACAGACAAGTCTTCCAGGTTGTGGATCTGTGTGTCATTGGTCTTCCTGTGCTGTTAAAGGAATAAGTAAGTTCTATCATGACACTATTCTCACATAATTCCCACTAGGTTTTCTTCTAAAAAAAAAAAAAAGCAACATAGACCAGGCCATGAAATGCAGCGCCAGAGAGCAAAGAAGTCAAATTTATTTCGTTTTTTATTATTAATTTTAATTTGTATAAAAATACTAGATTCATTAGGACATTGTCTTACATGTACATCCTGTTGAATTTATTTGAAATTCTATTGCCAAACAAAACGCTTGGTAGATGAGAAAATAAAGATGGGCACATAGAAATGCCTGCTATTACTATGGCAACTAGATCACCTCCAGACTGACAGTAAAGGTTTGTTTATTTCTTTAACTACACTGGGTAATTTTCTGTTAAGTTTCATTGCTTGGCAGTTCCCTTTGGGTCTCTATCGAGATGGAAAAAGAGACAAAGGCCACCTAAGGCCTCGCAGCACCACGCAGAAGTGCAGGCCTCCCATCTGGCTAAGCTTTCATTGTTTCTGTGTCCCGCCCAAGCACACAGAACAGAAAACTGCTAATTACCTGTGGCTTGGATGGAATTCGTGGAGAAAAACCGAAAGTCACAAATAAAAGCAACAGGTTCATTTATACCCCTGGGAGCAGGTACTACCTTGGGCTGTCCACTGCCCTTTCACTTAACAGGAACAATTCTTGCCCAACAAATAGCCGCTGGCTTCCCCACATATCCCAGGCTCTTCAACAGACGTGTCTATCTGGCTGCTGTAACAAACGAGCGACACTAGGTGACTTTGTGTATATGTATGTGGGTGTGCAGGCATGTGCAGAGGTTAGAGGTCAGCCTTGGTATTGTAGCTCACACACTGTCCACCTTGCTTTTGAGGCAGGGTTTCTAAGTAGCCTGAAGCTCCCCAAGAAAGCTAGGCTAGCTGGGCAACAAGCCCTAAGAAACTTCTTGTTTCTGGGATGACAAACCTCCACCACCATGCCTCTCTCTTTTTTGTTGTTGTTGTTGTTGTTGTTTTTAATGAATTATCCAAACTGACTTTGCATTTGCATGGCAGGAACTTTACAACCAATCTTTCTTCCCCAAACCAGCTCATGGCTTTGACAACAGACATTCGTTTTTCAGTTGTAGAGCAAGACTAGGGGGTTGCATGGTCAAATCCTATCTTGCATTCAGCAGCTGTTCGACTCTGTGCTCACATGATCTCTTGCTCATGAGTCTGCAGGAAGAGAGATAGAACACGGGCAAGCATTCTGGTATCCTTTCTTCTAATGATATTAATTCCATCCTGTCATGGTCCCACCCTTATGATTTCATCCAACCTCAAGTATCTCCTTTTAGCCTCTACCCCCTAATATAGTAATCATCAGTGGTTCCAGTACATGGAGTTAGGGAATACGCCTCAACCCACAGAGTTATCAGGACCGTGTAACTGACCAGTGAGGAGTGAAAAATAGCATCTCTCTTCCTCACCTACAGGAATCAAGTATTGTCATGGTTCTCTTCTGGCAAAGTTGAGGTATTCTGAGTCACAGAGCAATGCTATTGCCATCTTCAGCTAAGGTTCCCAAGGAATGTGGAAGGCAGAGTCCTCTGCTTTCCTGCATCGAGACAAGCCCATGCAAAATGTAAGCACGTGTTAGGTTTGTCACCGTTGCAAAGCCTGTCCCAACTGGCACAGCATGGATACAATTAGCAATGATTCATATGTGCCCGTTACTCAGCTCATCCTAAGTGGCTTTGCCCTCATGAAAAGTACAGGCTTAACGGGAAGAGGAACAAATGCAACTACTCAAACACAATTGAATTAGAAATAATCTGCCTAGAGTCTAATGCGACAAGAATTCAGAGAAGGAGCAGAGCGGATTAGAAAAAACTCTTGGGAGGAAATGACAGTTAAGGGGACCTATCTCAAGTCAGGACAGGCTGGAGACATCAGAACAGGTATTACTATAACTGATATTTGTCTAGATTGCTCAGTTCATATGGCCTGTGCATGCATCAATAGTGCCTATGATGCCAAAAAGGGGGAAAGAAGTCAAAAGTGTCACAGCAGAAGAAGACAGGACTCAGATGTCTCAGGAGGTTTCCCAGTCCAAAATGCGATGAAATGGGGCCAGAGATACGGTGAGCTTGCTAAAACAGAAGGCGAGCTACAGACCTGGACTGGGTGAGTCAGCACACATGAGTCCCAACTTCTCTGGATCTCGAGTTTCACATAACTTCGAGGGGAGACAAGGATACATACTTCCCCTTTCTCCTACATTGTTTCAGAGGTCAAATATGAACCATGAACATTTTCTGTCATCTATCAATTTTATAAAAATGTGCTGGTGTACTAGGAGGCTTGCCTCAAAGCCACAGAATGCGAAGACTGTGTTCTTAACCATTTAAGCTTGCCCATTCTAAATAAGTCCTCTGTAAAATGGTTATTCTGGAGGCATTGCTGTCTTGTTTGAAATAGTTGGATCTCTTAGAATACACTTCAGAACTTAGGATATGTTGAAAACACTCCTGGCGATGGCAAATCCTTAAAACTGGAGTTGACTTGACCATTCTAAACTCACAGATTTTTTAAGAAAATAAGTGATATGAAGATGGCCAGCAAAGACAAATTCTTACTTGGCTCTGTCATGGTTTTTCCTCCAGTTCTGGCAAGGCAGAACTATACAATAGCAGAGTTGGAGACAGGGCTCACTCAGCGGTTAAGAATACATACTGCTCTTGCAGAGGATCTGAATGCAGACGCCCAACACTCATGCCAGGGTGTTCACAACCTCCTGTAACTCCAGCTTCAATAGATCTGGTGATTTCTAGCCTTTGAGATTACCTGAACTCATGCACATCCCACACACATATGCACATAAATAAAACTAAAATAAATCTTAGAGAAACTACGCAGAGGCAGTATCACTAGGGCAGATACGCAGCCTCTGGAGGTGATCTTCAAAAAGCAAATACTCAGCTTGCATATAAATAGTTTTACACAACAGAAGGAGGCAGAGGAAGGGGAAAGGGGAAGTGTAAGGAAAATGCAACACTGTTACCATATCAGGAATGGCGTGGGGCAGATAGGAACAAATCTTATCTTTCCTCAGAATACCTCATGAAATTGTTTTCTATCACTACCTTCTCGCGAGGCAGATTCTAACTGTTCTCTCTTAACCCAGACGATTCTACTTCAGTTTAGCAAACATTAATCCCATCCAACGGAACAGGGACATGAAATGACTTTAACTCCTAGAAACGCCAGCAGTGATTCTTTAAATAGTCTTAGAGTGTATAGAGTCTAAAACGCCATCAAGACAAGCTATGTTCTCTTCAAACTCCCTTCGACATGCTCATGACTTTGCCAGTATCAGAAGTGACTAACCAAAAGCCCCAAACTCTGTCTCATAATTATTTTCAATGTCTGTTCCTGTGCAAAAACCAAGAATCTAGTAATTAGTAGGTTTATGGTTTGGGTATGCCCTAAAGGTAAAATAAGGGAGCTTGATGATATTCCATGTCATGGCAAAAGTATTTTCATGGCCAATAAAATGGAAAAATATCTGAAAAAAGAGTCAGGGAAACCCAGTGATGTGGCACAGACTTGCTTCTAGATGGAACAGGTCAGGAAGAGTGAAGATTCGAGGCTGGCCAGCTTTGTGGCACCTCCAGAGCATTGCCTGGGTGAAGCCCTGTGCATGGGGTTCTAGAAAATACCTTGTCTGAGTCCCACCCATTCTGTGAAGACTACTACGCCAGTTCTGAGAATCTATACATGACTTCCCCAATTCCTGAGCCCCACATTCCTCATCCAAGTAAAACTAACAGTTTTCGGCTCTGCTGGCTGGAACCCAGTGACAGGAACGCATGGTCTATCTCCCATGTGGTGTTTCCCCTTTGGATCCTACCCCTGTGCTTTGCTGATCTTTCTCTCCTCCAGGCAAGCGGGCCTCTCGCAGGCTGTCTGACCAAAGCTGCTGGAACAAGACCAGCGAACACTTAAGAACTTCAGCACCTGTCACTGAGATGTGCATGACAATTTCAGCAAAATCTTCTGCGATTGACACAGGTAAAGTCGGGCAAGGGTGGGTACAAAGAGCAGCCGTGTTAGAGCCACTAGAGCCACGGACTCGCTACCACTCAAGTGTTTCTTGGATTATGACAAGAGAGCGCTTGAGAAGGACACTGAAGGAAAACACAGATGGCATAGGAAGTGGCTGGTGTTGCTGACTTATTCCACCAGAGAAAGGCCAAACTTCAGTAAATGTGATCAGCATACCCAGACTGGGAGCTCTGTTTATGGAGATGACAGATGACTGGGAAAGCCAGCTCTGCCTTCCCAAACCTCTGGCTAGAAGCACCTTGAAATTACGATGAAAGCCACCGCTCTGACCCAAGCTCACTTCACCGGAGCAAGCTCAGCCCTAAACACACAGGGTGTCAGTCCACGGCAAGGGAAAAGAAGGCCACGTATTTACTTTTGCCTTCTACTGAGCTAGGCAGCAAACTGCTATCTCCAGATAAGAGCACTATATAATTGAGAGGTCATTTTTATAAGCATTTATTCTTTTAAAAATGTTTTCTTACACTTATGTATGCATTTCATTTTGGGGATGGTAACTGCATGTGCCACACCGTGCCTGAGGTCAGAGGATAACTTGTGGGAGTCTGTTCTCACTTCCACCTGTGAGGCCCAGGGGTCGAACTCAGGTCACCAGGCTTGCCAGCAGGCATCGTTACCCACTGAAGCACCTCACCAGCCCCACATTTATTCTTTAGTCATCCACTCTGTTTTAGGAGTGTCTGGACTCCATTTAGGGGAATAAGTAATGTGAAAGGGTTACGATAATGCCATCATGCTGCTGGCACAAAGCTAAGGTTTCTGTTCTAGCTCTAGGCTTCACTCCATTAATACAGAGTCAGACGAAAATAGGTAGAAATTAAAGAGCAACTTTCTAAGCAAAACTTAGCATCCTAGCTCTTTTAACTGAGCAATAAATTACTTTCCCATCACCAAGAAACTAGTTTGAAAGTCTACAGCCCATCTCCCTTTCTTTCTTCTCTCTTTCTCCCTCCCTCCCTTCTTCCCTCCCTCTCTGCCTTCCTCCCTCCCTTCCTCCATCCCTCCCTCTCTTTCTTCTCCTAACACGTACATGAGCAGGCCTCATATCTACTTCCCCAATAGTCTCTCATTAGTCTCTAAGGGCTTAAATGTAAAATGACCTCAGAGTCTTGCATTCTTGAATAGCTGGTCCCCAATGATGGGGCTATCTGGAGAGGTTGTGGCAGCTTTTGGCCTTGGGGCATAACTAGCATACTAGATCACTAGTAGAGACCTCACGAGATCTTAGCCTGGGCTTGGGTTGATGCCATTGTCTGCTTTCTAATTCTCAGAGAGGTGGGAAAGCCATGCCACAAGCGCACAATACCTGAGACTAAGGCACCGGAACTCACCAATATTGTGAAGGCTATTCCCTTAAAGCTAACCAAAGCGAACCATTCCACCATAGGTGTTTTGCTTTGTTTTTGGTCAGGTATTCTGTCGTAGCAATGACAAACGCAATAAATACAGAATCTACACAAATAAAGCTAAGAAGTTTTTCTTTCTACTTTCTAAAAAGTACGTTGAGCCATGGAATTGGGATATTTTCTGTTTCCAGTTCACGCTTTCTCATTAATTTTTCAATAGTGTTATTTTATGATGCAAACAAAGGCAGAGTGGTCCTATTTCCCTTCTACAATGCAAGTGTGCAAGTGTGTTTTAGCACTGAGCTTTGACGTTCAGGGTGTTGCACAAGGCAGACCTATCTCCAATTACTGCCCTTCTCCATCGGTCCATTCTCTTTCTTCCTGCCCAGCAAGAAACACCGCAATGGCATCTGGCGCCTCTGAGAGACTACCAAACAGCTCCTGCGCCACTTAAACTTAACTTTGCCTCAGGCTTTATTATTTACATGGTAAATAATGAATGGAAACAGAGTTTTGTTTTTTTCCCGTGACTTGGGTGTTTCACATCATGTACTGTTCCCTCTTTTCTTTCCAACCTCTAGGGAGCTTCTTTTCTTCAGTAGAATAAATGCTAGACACCTTCATCTTCAAGTTTGTAGCTTATGATATTTTTTAAATCTTTATGGAAGTTTTTTTACAAGATCCACTGTATTCATTTCTTTAACTCTCCATGGATACGATCCTATGAACATGGGCTCGTGTGGTATTTTTATCCTCTTTATCAATGTTAAAGCGCTATAAAGATGTTCTGTTTATATCTACTTTGGGTTTTCCAGTGTTTCTGCACTTCATAGCTAATCTGGGTGTTTATATGTGGAAT
Organism: Arvicola amphibius; assembly: GCF_903992535.2. Classification (NCBI taxonomy): domain Eukaryota; kingdom Metazoa; phylum Chordata; class Mammalia; order Rodentia; family Cricetidae; genus Arvicola; species Arvicola amphibius. The sequence continues at coordinate 126,448,683 of NC_052048.2, forward strand.
TTTTCTGCTCTTTCAGCATTTGCAACATGAAGGTCTTGAGACATTTTGCTTTGCCTCCTCTGTAAAGCCTGTGTCTAATTACAGTCCGTGTTACCGCATTCAACAAAGAGACCGTGATCGCATGATTGTGTAACCTGGCAATGACAAGGCCAGCATGGAAGCTGGACCCTGAGCTCTATTGTTGTGATTCTAAACACTTCACAATCAGGGCCCTTTCAAACTATTTGGCATCACTAGGTCACTGTGAAAGACTTTATTTCAACAACAGGGCAATCAGTAAAACCCAATTCGAATAATCACAATTGCGGATGCCTTGTAAGACCTGAATTTAGCTCACTATTAAAGGGCCCAATTTGAAACAAAAGTCACCCTACACAATGAAAAGGGTGTGGAAATTTAACGTCCCCATGAAGCTGTGACAGACCTGACAGGGGTTTTCTGAGATGAAGACTGGAATGGAAATGTTCAAGTTTCAGGCTCATGAAAACAGGTTTCCCGCAAAGCCTTGGTAATTGCATCCACTGACGCTGTAATTCTAACTCAGTCACAGAGCGAACAGACTTGCAAATGTTTTCAAATATATATGGCACATACAATTTAATACAAGTAACACAGAAGCTTAGGTTAGCTAAGACTATGACTTGTCAGTTGCTTCAGGAAGTCTACCCTCGAAACCACCTTATGTCTTCTCTATTTCTACTCTTTAAATGATTCCTGTGATGCCCACTGATCCTAACAGAAGAAAATATTTTAGACCATGAAAAATTAAATAACACTTTCTACAAAAGTTAAAAAAAAAGAGGAGGGGGGATAAGTTTTCCTCCCTCTATCTTGGCAGGCTCTACAAAGGTTAAAATCACCACAGAAATTTCCAGGGCCAGTGTTATTTATTTCTCTCTCTTCTTTATGACAACATCCAAAAAAATGTCCTTCACTGCCATGAATATCCTTCCAGGAGAGCTATTCACCCATCACTGAGCTGTCTCCATTAATCCCCTCACATTCCACTGATAAATCCCTGTGCTTTGACCCATAGTTACGAATACATCATTTTTAATACCAATCAAGGTGGGATTTATCCTTAAACATCCAGCCAGCTACCTTCCTGAGACCCTCCTCCCGTGGGTCAGCTACCGGATGACAAAGAACATTGGCCTGGCTTCAAAGTAGAAAAGCTCAGAACAGTTCAGCCACACTCATTTCTGTCACAGCGGTCCACAACCGAATCATGATGACCCATGCCCTATAGACTACTGACCTTCATCTCCAAGTCCCCTTTGTTGATCCTTGAGCATTTCACGTTTGATACACATTCAGCTTCTCACATCCAGCCCCAGCCAACAGACAAAACTGGTTAATACCCTTTTCTAAAATTGCATTCAATGTCTCAAAGCTGCATTTCTCAAGTTCAGTTTGAAGCACTTTATTTTATTTATAAGTCCAGGAACATTTAGTAGTTCCCCTTTCCTCGCCTAAGAAATTTTCAAACATGCTAGGCCATTCAAAGACTGATCGGATGATAACCTGTATGCTGAACTGCTGGTCAAAAAGGTGCTGCCATCTTTCCACATCTTTTCACATGGAGTACATTGTGAGAGAACACTACAGACATTATGATGCTTCACTCTGTACCTTTATCACTCAGCTCACAAGAATAAGAACACTTTCCTGCACAAACTCAAAACTATCATAACACCTAGATAACTAATAATTCCAAAGTAACATCTAATATCCAGTTCAATTTTTTAAATCTCTTTTTGAAACATTTTACATCCAGCTTATTTTTTTAAAAAAAAAAAAAAACTCCAGTTTCAGTTGAGCAAGATGGCTCAGTGGGTAAGGGTACTTGCAACCAGGCCTGGCACCTTGGGTTAGATCCCTGGGACCCGCAGGGTAGAAAAAGTTCTAAGATGCCATCTGGCCTCTAGACATGTTGTGGTATGTGTATGCCCTCCTCCTACCACCATGCACACCAAGTTTCATTCCCACCTACTGTATGTCTCCCGTGCCTCCTCCTAGAGAAATCACCCGACTTTTGTTTTCATGACATGGTTATAAAAATCACGATGTTGTCCTCCATTATGGATCTATTTTTTTTTCTGTGACTATGTGATAATTTTAGCTTTTTCCTTTACCCCTAGTATTCCCTACTCTCTGAAGTTTAGCTGTGAAGGTTTAATTAGGTTCAGGTTGGACATTTTTGGAAGAACACACATGTCCTGTGTGGCTGTGTCACCCTTAAAATGCTGAACTTGGTTCTTCGTAAGGAGGCTTCAAGACACATTGACCTCACCACCAGCCGTTAACATTGCGCTATGCCCCAGTTTTAAGATCTTTAAAATTATGTGCACCTAAGCCTTTCAGGAATCTCTTGCTTCTCTGGCCTCTTTAGACTCTTTTCCTCAACTACCTCTGAAAACCTTCTCCCTGTTGAATCTCATCCCTTTGATCTGTAAGCTTGACTTTATAATCAACTGTTCATTTTTCTCTACCATTTAGATAGACCTGAAATTTTGCACCAGGAAAGTTCCATGGCTTAGATACACTTGCAGTAAATGTTGTGTCTATGGCCCAGTTAATATACTATGTCACAGAAATATGAACTATTTCTGCAAAGCTCATCTGGTGTGTGGCCTCTTATAGCAATATAGAGACCTACATGCTTATTACTATCCACGTGAAGTCTCAATAGCTGCAGCTAGTGAGCACGCCCAATGAGCAAGGTGAAAGGGATATAGAGTTGGTTGTTTTTTCTCCCTGACCCCATTCATTTTAAACCCATCCACACCTGTCTGTGTCTGTTTCCAACATCCTAGCAGGACACACCTATATACTACCGATTATTTTCAAATAATTATATGCTTCACCTGAACTGCACTAATTAATTCGGCAATCTTCACTTTCCAACAGAATTTCTCACAAGCAGAAAGGCAAATACATGCTAGGAATGTCTGATGAAATAGGTCTTATTTTGAAGCTATGTGTCGGTGACTACACATGCAAAATGAATTAAGAATTGAGATCACCGTCTGGACCATTCAGCCGAAAGTCAGAACAGGCTCCAGATAAGGCAAGAGTATTCCACTGGGCTTGAATTATTTAGGTAACTCCATCAATCTCTCAATTCACTTCAACTGAACAGTCTGGTTTAGGCTTCTAACTAATTTGTTTTCATCTTTTCTAGTTAGCATCATCTGTCTGATATTATAGGAGAAAGGCAAGTTTGTTGTGTTTCATTTTCAAAGCCTTTTTTATCATCTGTGCTCCAACTTGGAAACTGGGGAGAAAGGTACTGGGCACAGAGTTTTAAAAGGATCTGCTTTTCCCTTTCTCTATGGCCAACCTAAGCTGGCACGATTAAACAATGCAAATGGCAGCAAACTCACCTTCTGTCTCCAAGCCTCATCTGGGGCAAAACTATGACGTGCATACAATTTATCTCCAGCCACATTGCTCCTATCCATCTGTGCCCTTTCCTTCAGAGATAAATTTAAATGGATGATGTTCCTTCTCTCTAGAGCGTTTGCCAACACGACTGCAGTGGAGAGGTGGCAGCCATTTCAAGTGCTCTGTTCCAGGCAGCTGTTTCGCCACTGCAGCAAGACGCCTGGGAACTCAGCTTCTGAGAGGAGGAGTGCATTTCGCCTCGTGGCTGCAGAGGCGGCAGCATATGGTAGGTTGGTTCCATGCTTCTGGGCCTACAGTGAGTGGGTACTTTATGATCACCAACTTGGTGACCTGCCTCTTCCAACCAAACCTCACTTTCTATAGTTCTACCAGCTCCCAACACTCGATTCAGATTTTAACCTGCCCATGCATCAAACTGCTGGCTGTGCCAGAGCCCTTGAAAACGCACCCGCAACAGTGCTATATTAATGTCATATGCATCTTTTCATTGAATCAAGGACAATCAGAATTAGCTATCACACGCCCAGAAGTAGGTACTTCGGGTATCAATAGGCAGATAAATGTTATATTTGGAAGACTGAGGGTTTTTCCATCTTTAAAAAGCTACACGACATAAACATAAACAACCAGGAATTCTGGCTTCTTTCAAAAGTTTGACGCTATCAGTATCCTCTAAGCTAATATTTTCATAGTTCTTTGACATTTACAAAATGTGGTTCACATTAATTATCATGTCATATCTTAACATAACTCATAAGCACTATATTCTTGCCTCCAATTTGTAGATAAGGAAGTTGGTTCTCTGCCACCAAGTGCTGGGCCCCTGACACCAAACAAAATCTGTTAATTCTCCATGATGCCTTTCCATTCTGCATACTGCAACTTCATTCAGATCCACAAACTAAATTCAGTTCTTCAAGAAGGGTGGTGAGAATCCTACAGTGACTTAGCATCTAAATTGGGGTGAAAGGTTTCTTAAGCAATAACGATTGGTTCTATAAGCCTAAGGCATTTCTCCTTTTCCTTTTTAGCTCTCCACCTTCCCACATACTATTCTTGAAATGAAGAATACATATTCCTTACTCTATTTGTAGGGTATTTAAGCCATGACCAAAAGGCAGGTAGAGGATCACAGGACAAAGTACCACATTTCCCAAAGCGGCAGAACCAAGTGGTTGGGGAAGAGAAATCAGAGGCCCATGATTTTAAGTGTAAGTAAGAGGACACAGAGGAGGGACTAGATGGAGGCATGGGAAGAAGGAAAATAATAAATTATATTTTAATTATAAAATGCACTTCAATTAAAAATTTAGGCTGCCTTCAAGACACAGATTCAATGGAGGGATGTGAAAAGAAATGTTCTTCCACTCTATGATATAGGCTAAAGACATAATAATTTGGTGCAGGACAATTCTAAATTCTGTCAATTATATTTTAAATAAATGCTGATTAGCTGGTAGTCAGGCAAGAAGTATAGGTGAGACAACCAGACAGGAAGTAGAGGCAGGGCAAGGAGAACAGGAGAATTCTGGGAAAAAGGAAGCTCTCCCGCAGTCCTGCCCAGACCACAGAAGAAGCAGGATGTGACCTGCCCCGCTGAAAAAGGTACTGAGCCATGTGGCTGACATAGATAAGAATAATGGATTAATATAAGTTATAAGGGCTAATAAGAAGCCTGAGCTAACAGGCCAATCAATTTTATAACTTATGGAGACCTCTGTATGATTTTCTTTGGGGCCTAATGACTGTGGGAACTGGGCAGGACAGAAACCCCAACAAGCCAGCTCTCATGTTACATAACTCCAATAACACTTAAAATTCACACTGAATAATTTATTCATTGCCATCTTAATTGCAGATTAAAAGGAAACAAAAGATGATATCAATTATTATTGCATAGGAGATTCCAAATTAAGCTTTATTCACTAATATCTAAATTATCAAAGCACTAAGAAAATATTTTCAGACAATTTTATATAAGGTAGCTCCTCTACCACATCTCAGGGCTGGCATGTTTTGCACACAGATCATTGTGCACATGCGTGTACAAGTATGAACAAGTGACCATGAAAGTCTGGCAACAACTTCCTGAAGTTCACTACTTAAAATTATTCTACACATCATGTGTCAGCAGGACTTTTTTTCTGCAAAGGGACACAAAATAAATGGGTTTTGTAGACCATGTGATATACTCATTCTAGATGCTAAGTTCTGCTCCCTGCACGAGACTGGCAGAGATGAAAAGTAATTGAATGTGTGGGGCTATGATTCAATAAAAATCTTATTTCTAAATTCACTGTAGCTTACCAATCTCTTTGTAGAAATTCGTTTGTACAAGGCCTGGCTTCTTATCAGGATGATGTCCCACCCAGAAAACATTATCAAGATGGCCTGAACCACACTGCTCACCTGTGACCCGATGGTTTCCTGGAAGCATCGGCCGAGCTGTGTCTTAGCAGCCACAGGATACACATGTGGGATGACCTGCTGGTGGGAGTATGTGGAATGTACTGTCTGAGTCTTCTGGACCGGAAGCCCTTGGTAAGAGACTTGCGACTGGCCTGGGTGAGCTTCTTTCGCCTTCTGGCCCATTGGGCCGTCGATTCTGGAAACCTGGTGTATCTGGACAGAAGCCTCGGGAGGGTGTTTCACATGGATATTGACTATGTTGGGGGGAAATTTCACTACAAAGATCAGGAGGACAATTTGTTAATCGTGAATCATTAATAGGAAACTCAAGATTCATAAAACATGAAATGGAGTTTATATACACACACCTACCAATAGACTCCACAAAGGATAACATATACAAAGTATCTTTTGTGACACAGACATCAAAATTCTTGAGAATTTTGTACTCAAAGTGACAGATTTGTGCATTTAAAAAAAAGGCCAAACTGTGGGCAGTAAAATGATTTAACTGGTAAATGTGTCTGCCACTAAAGCTGATGGCTTGGGTTCAATCCCCAGGATGCATCCTGGAAGGAGAAAACTAATTCCACAAGTATCCTCTGACCTCCACACATGCACTTAGGGGCGCGCGCGCACACACACACGTTCACACACACACACACACACACACACACATAATAAGAATTTAAATAGAAATGCAATTATGCAGACACTACAGTATCTCAACAATGATGTATTAAGAAACAAGAATACTAGGGCTAGAGAGATGGCTCAGTGGGTAAGAGCCCTGACTGCTCTTCCAGAGGACCTGGACTCAAAACGCAGCACCCTCAAGGCAGCTCACAAATGTCTGTTACTCCATTTCTAGGAACTCCGACACCCTCACACAGACATACATGCAGGCAAAACAGCAATGCACATAAAATAAAAATAAATAAATCTCTTTGTAAAAAAGAAACAGGAATAGGTTTTTTTAGCTAGGATCACAAAATATGAATTCATGATGCTCTCACAATAAGCTGAACACACCTTACCAAGTGATAAAAGGTTCTCAGAGATTACTTTTGTATATGTCATAAAATTTCTTCTAAAGAAATTTCATTATAGAAATTTTAGGATTTAAATTTTTCCATTAAAAGTACAGATCCAGTTTCACAACGTGTGCCTCTTTTATCTGTTTTAGGTATCTCTTACATATATATGCTTGCATTCTTCCTGACGACACACTATGTGTGAATTTATGTGTACAGACTGCCCCTTTCAAAGAAAATTTCAGACAAAATGTTCATCTTCTGGCACACACATCCAGGGTTTAAAGAGGAAGAGCCAGTTACACTTCTCTGACCCCCTTTAAAGCTGTAGGATCCTAAGGATGCCAGCTGTGAAAGAATGAATTAGTCACAGAACGCATGAGCTCCAAGTGACCTAGTTTGCCTTCCTCTACAGATGGGCAGAGTGAGGCCCAGTGACGAGAAGTGATCGCGTGGGACTCACATTAAGCGTCTGTCAGCCTCAAAATTCATTATCGGGTGCGGTGTGGGCCCCTTAGTTTATTGCTGCTGTCAGGGCCCAACCCTGACCTTGTTTCTGGCCTTGCACATCCATCACTTCATGGTGCTGAGTCCCGAGGAGCAGGCGCTTCTTACAGCTCTCTTATTTTCCAGATGCCAGTTCACTGTGACCTAGACAGTCCTGCAGCCACATTCGTGGGCCCACATTCCTGTCTCCACTGCCATCCCTCAGGTCACAGACTCCCACTCTCCTGTCTGTGTCAACCCCAGGCCTGGATCTATGTGGAGACTTCTCTACGGGCATGACCTGGGGACAGAGGACTGGGCAATGAGCAAGATGAGAATGCAAAGCTTACCTTTGACTCCTTGCTGGCTAGTCATGGTCAGAGGCAAGGTGTGTGTGGAATGGATGACATGTGACCCCAATGCCTTGCCTGGCTGCTGGGAGTGCTGGTAGTGTTTAGGCCCACTGGCACCAAGGACGGGGATCTGGCAAAGCTTTCCTGTGAAATTTGGAGGGCACTGACATTTGTCCCTTGAGCTGCACTGGCCACCGTTCATGCATGGAAGATGGCAAATTACTGAAAAGGAAAAGAGACAATGATGTGAGAACTGGTTAGTGTCCCAAAGGTTACATAATGATCAACGGGAACCCTCCCTCCGCGTCCAAACACACATCCTATTCCAGACATCCTAGCCACTGGGTGTCCATATATGGCTGAAGAGTTTCTGTTAGCTTCTCCTGACAATAAAAAGGCATCTAGCTTCTGTGAGTTGGTGATTAGCTGCCCCAACAACAGAGAGAAGAGTTCACAGGGAAAGAATGAAGTAGGTCTACCAGATGGCTGGAGTGGGCAAAGTGCCTGTCACCACGTCTGACGACCTGGGTTTGGTCCCCAGAACCCACATGGTGGAAGGAGAGAACTAATTCATGTGGCTTTCCCTCTGACCTCCACACATGGTTCATGGCACACAAACAGACCCACATACATATGCATGTAAACACATAAAATAAATAAAACTGTAACAAAACTTACATCCATATATGTATGCATGCATGTATGTACATATGAAGTAACCACTACTCAGGATTACTATGAACCACAGTACCATTTTAAGTATCTCCTGCAATTTGAAATTGCTTTGCATCTCTGTTTACTGGCAATTAGCCAACTCTAACATAGATTATAAACTTCATGGCATGGAAAGAAAAGATATGTATATTTTGATCATGTTTTCAGTACCTAAAAGATATTGTGCATAGAGTAGGTATTTGCTCAGAGAACAAATAAAGTAACAAATTAGAGTAATAAATTTTGTTTATGTAGAAGACAATGAACTATGTGCTACGCAGGACATAAAGTTCAGACAGCTTGAAGCATGCTTTATAGGGATTTTCCAGCCCATTTTACAAATAAAGAAACAAACCCAGATACCTGGTAGTATCTGAGTGATCATTAGTTTGAAGTTTGTTTACTTATCAAAATATCAAAAGATAGAAGATGCATCGGGTGAAGAATTTCCAGTTTTTCACTTGGGAAACTCAGCTATGGCGGACCTTCCTCATTGTTAGTGAGTGCATCCTTGCAGCCTCTAAACGCCATCAGATTTCTTCCCACTTGAACAAGAAAAGCCCCTCGACTCTATTTCTTCTTAGCTTTCATGTTCTTGAAATGGTGTCCATCATGACTACGCTTGCCTAAAATCTTTCTTTACTTCCCAATGTAACTATAAGATACCTTGGGACAGGACATGCCTTTTCCTCTACAGACCCCATCCTCCTAAGGACACAACGGTCTCTGTGTCACTCTCCTTTGGTTACTACGGCACCTTGCTCATCTATTTGATTCCTGCCTCCTTCCCTAAGCCATCTGCACATTCTTCTCAGAAGCCTTCCTTTAACACTGCTGCATACTGTGGTCTGCTCCTACCATCTTCTTGACGAGCTCCGCAAATGTTGCTATCATTTTACTGTCCTCAAACTTGGGATCCTGTCAAAGCTTTATACTGAACTTCAAACTGTCTACAACTATATATCTCCACGGAGACATCCCATAGACACCCCCAAGCTCCCGCCATCCTTAGCAGTAACCATCCCCCTTCTCACAGCCCTGGCCCCGGAGTGGTCATTAGTAAAACGTGGTTCCTTCTCCCCCTCCTCACTCAATTGATATCTACTCTCGAACTTCCCTCTTCCGCTCTGTCTGCATCTCAGCACTCCTAAGCTCACCCCAGCTCTCACAGCACAGCCCACTGAACTTCAGTCAGCACTGACAAGCTTCTTGGGGAGTCCGCTGCCTGGGACACCTTCCATTCAGCTCCCTTCCGCAGACTGACTTCCTGTTTGTCCTTTAGACTCTGCCGGGCCCTTGCCTCTCTGAGAAGCATCCGGAGCTGCCTCTCAGGCACTACCGTTCAGGTCACATAGTGCATTACATGACAGCTGTCAGACTACTGTGTATACCTCCCTCCATTGAAGTTCTGTGAGGTCAGAAAATGAGTCCTGTTTAGTTTCACCCTTCACACATTGCTCAGAACCTAGCAGAAATGTTTAAGGTCTGAAAACATAAAGAAATAGATAAACATAAACATCAAAAGAAGCGAACGGTTCTGTGTCCGCCATTTTGTTAAACACGTTCCTTAGGTTGTAAAGAAGCTTCCGTCTGTTCCCTTCAAGAACGTTACAGTTCACCAGTGACATTAAACAAGGCGGGATAACTAAAACCACAAAGAATCAATGACTACAACATATCAATAAAACCCTTTAGAACTTCAGAGAGAATTGAGAAAGCAATGTTTCTTGTTAAAACCCAGGCTTTTAAAGGAAGGGAGGGGATCAGGCTATAAGCTGGGACGTGAAGGTTTACGTCAGACCAAGAGGTTATTAAAGACGTGACATGGGGTTTGGACTTTATTCTGTGATGGACAGGCTATCCTGAGGCTTGAACGAGGGGATTAAGAAGGTTGCCAGCATGTTCCAGGAAGGCTGCGCTGCAGATGGCATTCAGGATTAGCTGAGCAGAAAAGCGACAATGCTGGGAGGGCCAGTTTGGAAATTGTCATAATAAATGAGAGACAAGTTGGAAACAGAGCCCGGGGTGACGGCAGCAGGCAATGAGAGAAACAGGAAGCAATGGAATCTGCGAGGAGGCTCAGTAGAACATGGCAGAAACTGAGAAGTTGGAGAAGGAGAGAGAGCTGGAAAACATCACCAGGTCACAACCCAGAAACTGTGTTCTAGGCCCATGTCTCAGCTCGAGTCAAACAACCCAGATTAGCGGGGTTCTAGGGAACCCCTGAAATTCTGCTGATATCCCATCAACTCTGAGAGAACCAGGTAAAAGAAGAGGTAGTCAAAATGATTCCAGCAGTCAGTATCCTTGGAACTCCTAGTTCAATTCTGACTTCATCTTCAAAACCATAATTTGGCTCACCGGGTGAGCTCAATGTACCCTGAGTAACAGTGAAGAGTACCATACTTAAAGACACTAATATATTATGCAAATGTCCTATGAATAATTCATCAGTGGAACACAGACTCTCTTCCAATTTTGCAGGAATTTTAGCGACCATGGTACGTACCCTGAACAAATGCATCAAATGTAAACATCATTGCTGTCTCTGTCCAGCAATCCCTTTGCTAATGGCAGGCATCTATCATGACCAGTACCTAATTCTATCCCTCCTGCCAAGTTCAGCTGATGAGTAGGTGCTACACAGCCCTTAGTTGGGGACACACATCAAGGCAGGTAGTCCTGTTGCCTTCTAACCCCAAAGCAATAGAACCACAGAATGTTTAACAAAACTGGATAATCAAAAGATGGTATGGACTTCAAGGAAGTAACAGTAACACTCTGAAAAGGAGACTGGTCAAGTGCACAAGTCTGGTATCAAACTCCTTTGAGTTTGATTCCAAAATTCTGTCCAAAAGAAGAGGGGTGTGAAGGTCCATAGAGCAGTGGCTCTCAACCTTCCTAATGCTGCGACCCTCTAATACAATTCCCTATGGATAGCTGTAGCATGAAAATTATCTTCATCACTACTTTATACTGCAAGTTTGCTATTGCTATGAATCATAATGTAAATATCTGTGTTTTCTGGTGGTCTTAGGTGACCTTGTGAAAGGATCATTCAAGCCCAATAGAGTTGCGACCCACAGCTTGAGAACTGCGGATTTAGAGGGGGAAAAGAGAGATTCTGTGTTATAAGTAATACAATGAGAAGATCACCCACAGGGTCACACTATTTGACTGGTTCCAATCAAAGAAATAAACCATTTCAATTCTTCATACTTCTAACATATGAACTGGTAAAAAGAATAGCCTTATTGTTTTGCTTTCATTGCTCTACATATTTATGCCCTCCCCTTTGATGTTTTGACATTAAAAAGCTGAGCAGCTTGAATGTTTCCATCTATTAAGCTGCAACAACGTAAAGGTAGACATGGTGGCACACATCTTTAATCACAGTGCTTAGGGGACAAAGGCAGGTGGAGCTCTGAGTTCAAGGCCAGCCTCGTCTACTTAGCAAGTTCTAGGAAATCCAAGGTTACATAGTGAGACCCTTCCTAAATAAATAATATTGTTAAGATATGTAAATTGAGGACTGCCTATAATATACACTGACATAAATTCATTGAAGTAACCATCTTTAAAATTAACCAATTGGCTTTTATAAGGTATTTCCAGTAATGCTAATGGACTCTAAAATCCAACATGGGCTTAGGTCCTCTAAGTCTGTCTGGCTGTCACTCCAGAGATGATTTCCCTATAATTGTCCTGTGGACTATGCTAGCCAAGAAGAAAACAACAGTCATCCAAGAGCCCTAATAACCCCGTGTCCCCAGTCATTGGAGAACAGCTTCTGCCTAGCCATTTTAATCACTAAAAGGTCACTATTCATAAGCACTCATGAATGAGGAACAAAATATCTATTCTCTTGTTCCAGTTCTTTCTAAAATCTCAAGGACAACATATAAAGGTACAAAGGCCCTTGACTCAGCTCAACAGCTTCAGAGTGATCTGTTTGCAGCAGGCAATCTTTTTACCCTTAGGTCATCTTTTATATATTTAAGAAAAAAAATCTAAACCAATCTACAGACTGTAGGATTTAGCTACAAATAGTTTCTTCTGTTTCAAAGTTCATACCACTCTCTAAGCACTGCTGCAAAGCTTATGGTCTATACCATTAATATTCTATAACCCTTCTCAGAACACGGAGAGGAAAAAGAATGAATTACCCTTTAAGTTGGCTTGAGAAGCCTGCGGTATGTCGGTTGTAACTCTGGTTATGGTCCATATATTTTGGAAAATCTAACTAGATGGGAGAACATAGAATGCCTCCTGAGAAATGCCATAACTTTGTCGGCATGATATTTTGCTGGCCCCCTCATATTCACCATCTTGCATCATATAGTCCCCAGGGAACTGCTGCCATGACGAGAGGTATGTGAACCATTATCCTGCTACTCCAGGAAGTGTCATTTCATAACAACATCTCGGAGTATCCCATGATGCTACTATAAAAGGCCAAACTGAGCCAAAGGATCCTTCTTGGAGGAGCGAGTGAGAGGCTTTAAACATATCAAGTGTTTCAGACACACGCCATCATCCACTGCGCTCTGTAAAACAGCTCGTGGTGTTCAGAGGCTTGGGTTGACAGAATTGTCACCTTCCACATTTGCAAATTGGGACTCCACTTAAATAACAAATACGAAAGGCTTGGACTCAAATACAAATAAGACATTTTCTAAAACTCTGTGATGTGATAATAGGCTGCCTCTTTTTTTCCCCAGTTATCTCAGTTGACTGTAAAAACACTTAAGCTGCTCATTCCTAAAAGGTGCTCTCACAATGTTCCGGAGCCTCCTGCAGCTGATCCTAAAACCTCTGCCTGCCCAGGACTTTCTGAGCCAGCAGACAGACCATTTCTTATGGGAGAGGGAAAACCCTCCATCTGGAAAAGGCCCGTACACAGAACATGGCATCGAGGGGAAGAGCTGCTTCAACTATTTCTAACAGTTATCTCTGATCGGAGGAATACGCCTCTCTTAGAGGATATCAGCGTGTTTCTAGCTCCGTTTTCTTAAAACCCTAAAGGCAGCAACATTTTTAGAAAACCAAGGTTTTATCACCTTAACTCTCCTCCTTTTTAGTCAGAAAGTGGATGGATACTGGAGCAGTGTAAAGATTTTAGGTAATAAATACGTCCAATAATGATTGAAAGCTGGGTTAAGAATGTTAGAACACTTGGGTAGCATGGGTAAGGCCCTGGGGTGACCTTCCGGACACTGGACACACACATACACACATTCTCTCTCTCTTTCTCTCTCCCTCTCCCTCCCTCTTTCCCCCTCTCTCTTTCCCCTTCTCTCCCTCATTCCCTCACCCCTCTCTCCTCTCTTCTCTCCCCCCTCTCTCTCTGTCTCTCTCTCCCTGTCTCTCTCCATTCCCTCCTCTTTTTTTCTGAGTCAACTACAGATCCTAAGAACCTAAACAAGACAGAGAAGATGTGTTTTCCTTCTCACTTAGCATATGCTTCACTGTCCCAAGAAGAATTAGTGGCGACAAGACTCAAGGGGATGCTTCGATGATTGCCTCCACCTGAAGTCAGAAGAGAGGAACAGAGGAGCACATTTTTTTTTGATTTATCTGCTTTACAAACTCTGAAGGCCACTTTCATTCAACCTCCACCAATGAGATACCCAGACAGAGAGGATACTGCAGCCATGTTAACATAAATAGAGAGTTTAACAAGGGCAAAACAGCCAAGACTACACACAAGAATTCCACAAATACTGAAAGATTTTAATGCTGGTGGGCATTAGCAAAGGCTTCTATGCTGTATCCTGTTTACACCCAAGAGATAGGAAGTCCATGCCAACGCTTCTAATTTAGAATGGCCCATTCATCATTTCAGCTTTGTTTATAATTTCCTCTTCATTAATCATCAACCTCACCACCACTGCGAGCTATCTCACTTCATCTAGGTTTATACTTTGTACACCCCGAGGAACTTAGTGGATGGAGCCTACCACCACGCTCCACTTCACAGTCTTCAAAGTGGCGCCCACTCCTTCCCAATCCTTGAGTCACTTTTATCGCCATCTATACTCATGCTGGCAAACTGTACACACTGGTAAACACCACAAATCGCAGACACCTTAAGCTACGACATCCTTTGTTAACAGTCTTTAAAAGCCCAGGCTTCAAGTTGAGGGGGAACTGGGGTTGCTATGTAAAATGAAAAATAAATTAAAACAAACAACAAAAAAATAAGGATATTTAAAGACTGTCATGCCTCTATCTACAAATGAGATTAACTGGGGTTCAGATTCGTCATTCTCGAAATTCTGATTCTCAAAACTCCAGCTATATCACCCGTCCCTGCCAGTGGTCCATCCACTCCCGTGCGGAGAGTCATCTGTCCTGGGAAATGGGATGTGGCCGGAAAAGGGCCTCCCTCTTTGCCAGTCACGTTAATGCACGGTTGTATGGAACCTGGTGCTAAGCCATTCAGACAACCTGCTAATAAAACAAGGTGCAAACTTCTCCATCTCATCAAAAGTGACGAACAGAGTTTAAAATTTAAAAGGCGACATGGAGACACTGTATATCCTTCTGTCTGCCACCTGTGTTCAAGGAGCTGGGTCGCATCTGTTAAGTGATGGACGCTGATTGAAACCCAAGTTTTACTACTTGGGGGACAGGACACGGACGTGTCAATCTGGAAAAATGACAACTCGCCCCATAATGAAAAGCGAGACAGATTTCATAAGGGCGATCTTGGTCCTTATCTGTGCAGGCCAGGCCACCTTCGCAGGGCATCACTGCAGCTATCTAAAGGGATGTGCTGCCACTTCGGTCACCCTGGCCTGGCATTTTTTAAATATCCTTGCAAAAGGCAGAAACCCAGTAACACCACTTAAGCCAGAGCTCTCTTCGGTAATATTAAAGGGAAGCCTCAATCCCTTTTAAACTTGGTTTCGTGGCCGTGATTTGCAAAGGCTCCTGCAGGTCATTCCAGTTACCAAGTTCATATCCCACCGAGCTCACTATTAATATCTTGTTGAGATCTATTCATTCCTGTGCCTCAGAAAGGGAATTGAGATGAATCTAGATTTAGAATTTTTGAATATTTTCAGAGTCAAAAACCTCAACAAGCAGCAGATCTAACAACAGCCCAGCATTTCAATAAGCCGTCTGACATCAAAGATAGCCAAATTCCTGTAGTTGGTAAATTTGGCTACAAGTACGAACTCAGAAAACAAAAACATTCATCAAAGGAGAGAGGAGAATGTTAACTAGAGGCGCCTGCAACCGTGGGCGGGAGGTCTAACATCATGTTTACATCATTTATCAAGCTGCTTTCAGCTCTGCTTACGTTTGTCCCCCTTTCTCCCATTGTCACTTGACTATGTAGGAAAGAGGTCATGATGCTTTTAGCCCTTTCTTCCATATCCCAGAGGACACAGGAACTCAACAAACCTGATCAGCATTCTCTAAGGACTCCCTGGGGGAGGCTAGGCAGGAAAAAAAAGGCATCTTGTATCTTTGCCCCTTATAATATTTCTCCTTTTATTCAGCTTCTGCGTCTGGAGGTTTGTTCTCTCCAAAACTCATACCGAAACCTAATCTCCCAAGGGATATTCAGGGTGTTTGGAGATGAGTCTTTAAGAAAGGTTATACAAAGTGAGTTTCTCCTAAGTGAAACACTGCCTCCAGAGGGACCGGAGAGGCTCCTGCCATACTGGATGGTTAAAAAAAATGGCATTGGGAACGTGGATGCTGGAAACATTCTCCAGCTCCTATTCCCAGCTTCATAGAAGCAGTTAATGAGTTAATGGTTACTAGGGGATGTGACTCTAACCCAAGGGGCTGCAAAGAGAAGATTCTAGGACTGTTAAACTGCCTGTCAACTCGGCAGGGAGTTTCAGGACTGAGGCTTTTGTGAGTTGTCACCCAGGTTGAGTTTTTTAGAGATGTAACTGCTTTTTTAAGTCACACATGCTCCTGTAAGTAATCCCTCATTCTCCTGTCAGTTACCCCAATTAAAAACTTATTGATTCACCAAATTGGATTTTGGTGATGTTGCTTCTTTAGTCTGTCATGGGTTCCTTTTGAGGGGAAAGTAGGTTTGTGTGTGTGTGTGTGTGTGTGTGTGTGTGTGTGTGTGTGTGTGTGTGCGTGCGTGCAGTCTCCCAGGAAAAGTCTGTCATATAACAGGAGACAATTGAGATTAGATAGAGTCAGGAGTATGGGACTGATGACTATTATGGTGGATTTACAAAAAGAGAGAGTCCTACATTCCAAGCTGGCATTGCTTTGCCATGTGATGCTCTGAGCTGCCTCAGGACCATGGCAGGTCCCCATCAGAAAGCAAGCCCGCACCAGAAGCCAACCAGAAGTGTGTCATGCTCTTGGCCCTCCAGAACCAAGAGGTTCTTTGAACTATTCCAGCTATGGTATTCAGTTAGGACACCAGAAAATAAACTAAGGTCACCTATACGCACTAGGAAAAGCAAATGCTTTTCCAACTGAGCCCATAAAGTGCGTGGTTCCTGCGGAAGCATAGTACATAAGAGTCAAGAAATAGGAAGCAAGAAAAGCACCTTTCGCTGGAGAGTAGGCAGAAAGCATTCCCCTGGCTACAGGGCGCCTTTGTGTATTATTGGTTCCTTGCCGTCCCCTTGAGTTCTAGTGAAGTGGGACAGAAAGGCTAGAAGCACCACGGGTGTCTTTTTCTTTGATGAGTGTTTATTGTCTGTCTTCCAATGAGACACTGTTCTAACATTTGGTAAGATCAGCAGACAAAAATAGACAAAGTTCTCGGCCCTTTTGGCACTTACCTTCTGCTGTCTTCAGAGGCTCTAAGAAGCAGGGCTGCTCTGGGGCCCCAAAGTCAGAGAGACAGATGAGGTTGAAAAAAAAGAGATGAACAACAGTCACCAGGCACTCACCTCAGCACTTCATGGGCTATAAGAGACTCAGGCATGTCACACACCCAGGGTTCTAGAGGGACCACTCTGGGGAAACGGTGGACTTCGGAGGATCTAACCAGAACTGGGTAGATACCACGTGTGACTACAGCTTGCCCGCATAAAGTAATAGATGAGGAACACCCACTGGGTTTCCCAGAGTAACTTTTGGAGGGTGCAAAGGAGATGAAGGTAAACAATGGCTAAGGCATAATTGTTTTGATAACTTGCACGACAGCATCTATAACTCACAAACTAGTAAAACCTAGAGATGCCCAAGCGATGGTTTAAATGCACATTCTGCATTCGCATAATTAGGTACATACTCTTTATACTGCTCCTTGTTATGCATTTCTACATAGTCTTAAGAATCCATATTTTAGTATCTACATAATATTCCAATTAGACAGAATATAGATTATGTAACTGTTCCCCTATTACTTGTTCAGTACACTTTCATTTAATTTTTAACCATTACAGAGAAAGCTTCAGGGAATATTCTCAAGAATATAACTTTATTCTTAGGAACTATAACTGCATGCACTCAAGTACTATTGTTGGTTGCTTAATAATGCTAGATGATAAGCTAGGAGACACGGTAGCCAAGCAAACACTTGAATCTGTTAATCTAATGTAACCACGTCATCACTGGGGAGGACACAGAGCACAGACATGAAGAGTCCTGAACCAGACCCCCAGAGGCTGACGCCCTGATTTTATCAATCGATAATGGCAAGACCTTAGGCACACTGTTTAACACTTGTCTGTCCCGTGTCTTCACCTGTAAGACAATAATAATCACACACAGCTCATATTGTTGTCACCTGGCATAAATGAATTTATACATAGTCCAAGTATGCAAAACTCAGCACCCCATAAGAACTCTGCCAAGATTAGCCGTTATCATGAATTTCATGGTGATTATAAAAGATGCAATGGAAATACAGGAAATGGGAAAGCAAAGACAGCATACTGTCAAGGAAAGAATGTATATAGAACCTACGGCTAGGCGAGGCATGCAATATATAGCCTGTAATCCCATATACCACCTTTTCAGAATTTAGTGTAGGACTATGAAATTGTGGGGGAATCACTAGATGAGTCTTCCCCAGAGGACATGCCAATAGCATCAACAGCAGTGCCTAAACACACAGAATTCACACTTAGCTTAGAGAATAAAAAATCTTGAGCTCTGTCTCACTACATAGCCAGGGCTTGCTTTGAACTCTCTGCCTGCCTGCTCCTGTCTCCTGAGTACTGGGATCCCAGATGTAGCCCTCAGGGGTACCACGCAACACTTGGCCCTCTTGGTATCTTTGTTTTTCCAAGATGACTTTAATGATGGCTTGTGCGGATGGTAGCTCGTTAAGATTTTATTTTTCCTATTGATGAATATATCTTTGTCAGTCTAGTCCCTGCTCATTTCGGTTCACTTGGATAATTTTATTATATTGGCTTGTTTTACACAGATAGCTTTATATGCTTGTTTCTCGTCATTCTATTGTTTCAATCCTCAGGAACCCAACACTCCTCCCAGTACCTGAGATGTCATCTATTTCATGCTAGCATTAATTTTTAATCTTTCTTGCTTAATCTATTTAACTTATTCCATCTGAAGGATTTATCCAGTATATAAATATGGCTTATACCTATTTTTGCTGCGAACTGTTATCTAAATATCTTAATATTGGCTATTAAATAAAACTTCCTTTCTCATGTTTTAAAGATAAGCAGCTACATTGGCTAGAAAGCTTCCAAGGACAGATGGAGACATAACAGAGGAGAAAGGGGAAAACTTGGCAGCTCCAGGTGAAGTAAGCAACGGGAGATCAAGAAAAAAATGCAGGGTAAAAAAAAAAAAATCACTGAGACCTACTCAGACGAACACAAGAGCAGAGCAACATTCCCCCAAGGGACATGAAAGGAGAAACACACTAGGTCGTAAAATGAAATGGGGTCTATAAAATTCACTCTGGAAGCCAAGAGGAATAAATTCTGGGTGGACAATGTTTGGGAACCACTACTATAAACAAGACTCTGCGTGGCTGTCTGCAGCTCCTTCTTCCCACCCTTCATGGCCTGTTACTTTCCCAGACCCCCACCCCACTGTCTGCCACCCTGGAGGCATTTTCTCCTCCACCCTGTCTTTCCATGGCTGTGATTATCAAGTCCAGTCAAAGGTCTAGCTAGAGGCTGTCTACACTTCTCAGAACCAAAATGGTCTGAAAATTCAACTGAGGAGGTTCTTCTATTATTGAGATACTGGTGACTACTTCAGTTAGTAATAAACAGTTTCAGAGCTGGAGAGTTGGTTCAGTGGTTAAGAGCAGTGGCTGCTCTTCCAGAGGACCTGAGTTCAATCCCCAGCAACCACATGGCAGCTTACAACCATCTGTAACTCCAGTTCCAGAAGATCCAACTCCCTCTTCTGACCTCTGGAGGTACTTTATGTATGTGGCATGCAGACAGCAACATCCACAGTCAAGGTCAGAGATAAATGAATGAATGCAGGTGACTATTCAGCTCACTTCTTCTGGGCTTACATAGGGAATGGTGTCACCCACAGTGGGCTGGGTCTTCCTTTAGCAGTTAATACTATCTAAACAAGCCCCTCACTGGCCCAGATCTAGATAATCCCTCCTTGAGATGGTGTTTTCAGGTGATACTAGTGTCAACTTCCCAATCAAAACTTACCATCTTACTTCTCATCCCCAGGACCCATCTATTTAGTAACTAAGCACAAAGATTGATGAAAATGTCCAACAGGCTAAAAGACGATCTGTAGACACAGCCAACTCATAGCAGTGACGGGTTCCCAAATGGCTTCTAGTAGGATAACTCCTGAGAGACAGAGGCATTGGTGTAGCATGCCACCGAACACCATTCTTGTTTATTTTATAGTCTGTACAACTGCCTCATGGCAGAAGAGCCCATCCTGATCGAGTTCTTCCTCTGAGCCACATTTTGCCTCTGCTGTTCCCACTATAGTCTATTGAATTCCTATCACACTCAATACCTACTCTCTCCTCACCAGTCATACACATATGGTCCCAGGCACACTCTATCTTCTTCCACCTTCCTCACCACCAACTACTACTACTTCAACCCAACCCTCTACATCAGCACCCTCTAATGGTTTTCTAGTGATATCAGGCCAAAGATGGCAGTTCCCATCCCTGCCACATAGTCCTAGAGCAAGACAGAGTCACCTGCAACTCAGCGTTGACAGGTTAACTGTCTGCGTACATGCCAATCTCTCTTAGACGACTCTGATTTCCAGGAGCATAGATGTGTCTCTGGGACTATGGACTTGCTGGGGCCCGGCCTAGAGGTAGCAAAGTATTTTTTCACAGTAGCTGTCTAATAGTGGATAAATGAGTGTGTTACTATGCCTGTCTTTTTAATTGCGACTGTTCTGAATGGCAAATTCCAGAGGTTGAAATTTACTAAGACCTTCACACTGTCTTTCCTAACTACCAATGAGTAGCCAGCTTGTATTAGTGGTTCACCTATTATTGAGTTCTCCCAAATCACTCACCTTCGTCTTCATAAATACAGTTCTCTTGTGTGTACAAACATTTGGTCAATTTATCTAACATTTAACTTGATGTTGCAATTTTAAGTCCGTAACAAAAAGTAGCTCTTGGGTAAGAGAAAGAGAGAGGGGGGAGGGAGGGAGGGAGGGAGGGAGGGAGGGAGGGAGGGAGGGAGGGAGGGTAGGGAGGGAGGCTGAGAGAGAGAAGAAGGTGCTAGAAGGGAGGCTAGAGCTAGCTTAGGGAGAGAGGGAATAAAAGGAAAAAGTTCAGATTTTAAAGGTGGAAGATGTGAACCCATGAGTGACTGACTGTTACCTAGGAATGTTCAGGGGGCCCTGGGCATCAGTCTGTATGTTTTTTAAAAGGGAATGGTAGATTTTGGTTAGTTCGGAGAGTTAGTTACACGGAGGTGGTTTTCAATTTTCTACTGCCCACTGCTTCACAATCACACCACAGGACCTTCTAGAGTCAAACAAGAAATATCCCAAAGCCGTGAGGTTTGTGACGAGTACACGAGATGAACCAAGATGTCTCCATCCATTCAGCCCTAAAGGCTTGATGTGTCCAGTTCAGGGCTTCATAGATCTTTCTTGAACCTGGGACATTCCACTAAATCAAGTCAATATGCATCAAGACCTGACTTCCTGAAGATGATCCCTTCTAATCCTCAATATTGGCGGGAGAGTGTGTTTCTAATTAACTCTCCTGCAAGGCGGCTCAGACTAGACTGAACTGACTTCTGACATCCTGGTGTATACTCTAATACTCGAGCACCACAATGAAACAATCAGATGTCAAGATTGTGCACAGGATAACAATCAGAGACAGGGAAGGGAAGTCAATTAAAACGACCATCATTAATCGGGACCAGAAAAATTTCCAAATCCTTTGGCAATATTCCTAAACAAACAGAAAAACCATCAGAGACATTGCTTGAGCACATGAGGGAAAATTCCAGAAACCTCCCTTAATATTACTTCGGTTTCTTTCTCCTTTCCTTTTATGGATAAATGATGAAGTTACAGCAACTATATACGGATTATTTTAGGATTGAAATGTACATACAATGGTTTTTCTTACTGATACAAAAAGGAATCTCTTAAAAACACACACACATCACTGTCCTAATTCACACACACACACACACACACACACACACACACACACACACAAAACCCTTACTAAACTGGTTTTAACTTGAAGTCAAAATTTATAAGTTATAATTTTATTAAAGTTGAATTATAGCAGATCTGATCCAAATAATAAGACAAAAAAATCAAAACTCATGCTCCTGTCTACTTCCGAGTTTAGCTACCATGGCAGAGGTAATGACCTAAGCTGAACTGGTTAGTGGGAAAGCAAAGCAGGGAGGAAGGCTCGGGTCACACAAGGTCATCTACAAATAGGCTCAGTAGCCTCAAGGCATGGAATTTAGGAAGTCTATGTTGTCTTTTTCTTTTTCTCGAGGTAGGTTCCATCCAAGGACAGCCTTGAATTTCTGATTCTCTGGACTTGGCCTTCCAAGTGCTGGGATGTATAGGATGACTAGCTCACTTTCATATTCCAGCACATCCCTGCATGGGGATGATACACTTAAACACACTTCTCTCAAGACTCCTATTCTCTTGTCCATTTCTTTTATCAAGAAAGATATCTCTCCTGCTAAAAAAATATTGTTAGCCAACATTCCCAACTATAGTAAAAGCACATTTTCTGTGGAGAATTTTCTTCCTACTGTACAATTTTAAAGGCTAGACCAGTGGTTCTCAACCTTCCTGATGCTGTGACTCTTTCCTGATACAGTTCCTCATGTTGTGATGACCCCAAACCATAAAATATTCCATTGCTACTTCATAACTGTAATTTTGTTACTGTTATGAGTTGTAATGTAAATATCTGATAGGCAGAATCTCTGATATGTGACCCCCAAAGGAGTTGTGACCCACAGGTTAAGAACTGCTGATCTAGTCGATGAGAATATTTCTGTTCCAGAAGCTGAGAGGTCTCAGTCCTGGCTTTGGCTTGTTGAGCTGAGTGACCTTGAGCTGTTTCAATCGTGTTTCTGCAATTTAAGTTACATCAGCATAACCAATTTTTACTGATTCTCTCTTTGATGTTCCCAATGTCCAAATATACTGTCCTGTCCTCTCCAGCCACTACAGCCTCTGTAGAAGTCCCCCCACCTTTTTTCTTACCCCTCTCTGATAGAATTTGTCCACACTATTCCAAGCTTACACTAAATCAACTCATTTACTACACAAGCTCTTTATGGCTGTCACCTTAAAGAGAGAAACAAACCTTGTTTTCTCAATAGAATTAGGATCAGAGCTTGTGCCTTGGGAGGGCTGTGCTGAGAAGGAAAGATTCTGTTCATAGAACAGCATGTTCTCTTCCCAGTGCTGTCCTTCTTACTAGACCCCAATTACCCCCCAGCCAGCCCTCTCCATTTTGACCTGTTCCACACATGTCAGACCATGAGTCCTAACTTCTTACAATTCCTGTACTCTTGGTCAAGAGTCTATGCCAGGGTTCTTAACTGTGGGTAGCGACCCCTTTGAGGGTTGAACAACCCTTTCCACAGGGGTCACATATCAGATATTTACATTATAATTTATAACAGCAGCAAAATTACAACTATAAAGTAGCAACAAAATAATTTTATGGCAGGGGTCACCATAACACGAGGAACTGTATTAAAGGGTCACAGAATTATAAAGGTTGAGAACCCTTGATGTATACCAATGTACTAGCAAGCTTCCTGGCTAGATTCTAAAAGAACTCCTCTTTCCCCACCGGTCAGTTTTGCTATACCTCCCACATTCCATGACCCTTCCTTACATGGGACCTTCTGCCCAGTGAAGGCTTCTATGTACCTTCATGCCTCCATGGACACTCACCAATCTACACACCAAAAAATATATATACTTAATTGAAATTGTATGCAAAACCCAAGGATGCCTACAGGTCATCAGCCCTGGGTAACTCACAAAGAACATCTTATAGAACCTCAGCGTTGGGGGCCAATGCCTTGTGAAGTGACAGCTTCTGTCAGCATCCTCATGGCATTTGAGGGAGCTTCTGGCACTACCTCCATGTGTGTAGCAACAGTCTTCCTACAGCCTTCATCCCAAGCCTCAGGTCTGTGTTTCCACACCTTGGATTATATCCAGAAAACTTTAAGACCATCTGTATTCTTTGAATTATCTCCATCTACTGGTACAGTATACCCAAGGTAAAGTGTCTTGAAACTTTCTATGCCTTAGACCCAGGGGATACTCACTCAACTCTCTGTACTAGCCATGAGCCAAACGACAGTAGCTCCTGATGGTACATGACAGATTTCTTCTGAATCCCCCATAAAAGATTTAATTACCATCTAACACTGCTCATATCCACTTTAAAAAAAATCAAAGAGTTAAGAAAATGGCAAAGAAATTAAAGGATTAATCCTCTTATTGAACACAAAGCTTCCCCTACCATTAGGGAGAATAACTATGGTGTGGAGAAACCCAGAGCTTATTCATAATATTTGTGAGGGGTTTGTGATTCATCTTCCACCTGCCAGCAGACCAATCAATCAGTCAACAAGCCAGATGAAAGATGGTGAATCTAACTGGTCAAGCATGTGTGTTATCACAATGGTCTGTTAGGACAGCTTAAACAAGTTGAGGGCAAGGACAAAATTCCTGCTTTAACAATTAGCATAAAATTGTTTAGAGTTCTTATGATTAAAATGGAAAATTCTGGGTTTCATAGCCCAAACCCCCATGGAAACTGGGAAAACCAGAGTTTGACAGAATTTTCCAAATATTTATTAGATATACGGTTACAACATCCACAGCTTTCCCTCAAGTAAATTAGAAAAATAATCATGAAGAACTGATTTTGATTTTCAAAGTGGTGTTTGACCACTTTCTTTATGCCCACTTATTGATGCCTAATTCTATGGATGCATTCATGAACAAATGTAAATTTATTAAATAAACCCCAGCCACAAAAAAGAGACAGGACAATATTTCCACCAAATGTTCTCTTGTGAGCCAGACAAAAGGCAGAATTTTTTTCTCAATGGCTGTCACTGTATTTCATATGATGAAATCTACCATTTATATTCTGGAGTGCATATTTCCCGGGCCCCTGTGAAGAAGTTATCAAGGGATGTGAGCAAGTATACTCGCTCTCAGCAAGTCACCCAGGCTCACCTAAACAAGCAGTTCAAAAGCCACCACGGGATGAACAAAGACCCAGGTGAAGGCTGTCTAGAATACACCAGGGAGTTCTCAGTCACAACCAAACGATTCATAATTTCTGTCAATAAAAACTATCATGGAACTGTTCAGGCTAAAATGAAGGTATTTAATATGCCCACTATAAACCCCGAGAAGGTTCCTCCTTTCTTGGTTAATAAAATGCATTGAGCGCTTGAACTCAACAGACTTCGGGCACAAGAATGCTGAACACAATCGCGTGTCTATTCAACACTATGCTTCCAAAGTCAGTGCTGTGCATTCATCTACACAACAATGCCCCATGTTTATTCATAGCATGTGAGAAGAGCATGGCTGGCCGAGTCACAGGAAGGGAGCTTCTTGTTTGCCCTCTTTATAAGGAAGAGGGACCAAGATTCAGATTCCTCTTTTCTAGCCACTACATTCATGACCACCTCTGCTCGTTCTGCAATCTCCAAGTTACAGAGGAGAACTGAGATTCTGAGATACTTAACACTCTTCTCAGAACACACCATTAATGCAGGGTGGAGTCAAGGTTCAAAGTCCATGAGGCCATCTCCAAAGGTACACATTGTACCAGTAATTCTGGAAAGACGAGGAAGAGATAGAAAGGAACCTATCTCCAAAGAGATGGCAACTGGACCTCTGAAAACAGCTGGGGGAGCAGCAGTAGGTGCTACCCTCTCTTCTCAATAAAATAACAAACCATTCACAGCTCTTGTTGGGCCTGAATTAACACTCAACACATGGTACAGGGAAGCCTCTGATACAACCGGTCTATGAAAGAAAATCCAGTGTAAATCCTTGAGTTGCGGACCACAAAGACCAGTAAGTAATAATGAGGCAGAATGGTGGCCGTAACCACAAAGGCCAACATCTAGCTTCCAGGATTCTCATCGACAATATCTACTCAATCTCAACAGAGCTGAAAAAAAAAATCCACTTCTACAGCAAATCAACCAAACTACACTTAATCCCTACACGGTTCCATTTATTATACTGATCATTATTACGGGAACGAAATGGAGAGGATGTGATGCCTCATCCGTGAAAGCTTAGAAGCTTCTACAGAAAACCAAATTTACACAAGCCTTCAAGCTCTGAGAGGGCCACCCAAGGATGCTGACACAATCAATCAAAATATTCCTTTGGACACAGCATTGGCCTAACCACATGAATGACCCGCACAAAGTCGTTCCAAGGCACTTGGATTCCATTAGGCACAAGCTTTTCTATTCTTCTCCCAACAATTAAAAGGGTAAGCCTCCTCAAGACCCTAATAAATTTACTCTCTGCGGCTACAGAAATGGAAAGTATCCACGACAGTTGTTTTTGCAGTTGGGTTCTTTCTCTGAGCTGAGTACTCTCTGTGACAAACCTCAGTTTTCTCCGCAGTCAGTGGAAGTGATACTAATTTTCAGGATGAAGAGGAACAGACGAAAGGATACTTCATAAATCCATGCAGGGCACACACAGAGTCCATGGTCCACTTCACTCTTCCTCCCCTACCTTGGAACCAATTTTATTTTGGAAAGATTTCTTTACTGATAATGCTACAGATTGCCACACAGCAAGACAAAAAACTCAAAATCAATCAGCTTGGGCACCCGAGATTCTGCGTAGGTTAGTGGCTACCAAGTGGAAGTGGACTCACCAGAGTTCCTGGTGTGTGTGTGCCTGCCTGTCTGTACATATGTATATATGTGTCTGTGTGTATCTGTGTATGTGTGTGCCTGTCCGTGTGTGTATCTGTATATGTGTGTGCATGTGTGTGTCTGTGTGTATGTCTATTTGTCTGTCTGCGTATGTGTGTGTCTGTCTGCATGTGTCTATGCATGTGTGTCTGTATGTCTGTCTGCAGATATATCTGTGTATGTCTGTTTATGTGTATGTCTGTCTGTCTGCATATGCTTCTGTGTGTGTATGTGTGTGTGTATCTACTCACTCATGTATGTATATGTGGAAGCCAGAGGTCAACTTTGAGTATCTTCCTCAATTGCTTTCTACCCTAATTTCTGAAATAGAGTCTCTCATTAAACCCAGAGCTGGCCAATTCAGTTCGATTGGTCAGTAAGCCCCGAGGACCTCCGATCTTCTGAGTCTCTAGCATGGGGATTACAGAGGCCCAACATCACATCCAGCTTTTCAGTTGACACTGGAGATCTAGCTTGGGTCCTTGTGCTTCAACAACAAGCATTTTACTGAATAAGCCATCTCTCGGCCTTCCTGGCTTTTTATGGCATAAAGGTTTTATTTAAGGAATTATAATGGCCAGGCACAAAACTAAGAAAGAGAAGAAGGGCTGGAGAGATGGCTCAGTGGTTAGGAACTCTTGTTCTTCCAGAGCTTGCCAGTTCAGTTTCCAGCACCCCCATAGGCAGCTAATAATGGCATGTAACTTCAGCTCCAGGGATCCAATGACTTCTTCTGGCTTAGGCATGTTTTACATTCATGTACACAGATACACACAGAGAGACACATAATTTAACAAAATAATTTAAAAAAAAATAGAGGCAAGGAGGGTAGAAATTCTTCCCTGGTGCTGGAACCGGTGATGTTCCCTAGTGCCCTGGGAGATGACTGACAGCCCACTATTTACTCAAATTCTGTAGCTAAATGGCTGAGCAGTCAGGCTCTGGTTACCCAGCAAGCATTCAGGTTCCGAGGGGCTAATGGTGTTCACTTGTCCAGCCAGAAGGACACACAGCTCTCACTGTTCGTGCCAGAACATTGAGGAAGTGAGAGATGGTGGCAAGCAGGATGCTTATCTCTGGCATTACAAGCAGGACTTGGGCAGGGCCGAGAAGAGGCAAACACACGCAGCTGTCATGACCACAGCCACCACTCGTCAGTCCAGTGCTTTATCCTCTTTCAGAAGCAAGCTCAGGGACACTAAGCCTCTGCATTCCCATCTCATTGCGCTCTGTTTGGCCACGAGACAACTGACTCTTCACTTCACCATCGCTGAGCTAACTCTCAAAGATAGCATTTCCTGTTTCATCATACAATGTGCTGGACAAAGAACGTGTCTTCCCTGTTGGAGAACAGAGAAGAGGTTCACCCTGTGTTCTTGCCATTCTGAAGGGAAGCTGCTTCTGCCACCAGAGCTGCCCAGCTCTGTAACCCATGGTAGTAGGCCATGAGAGAGGAGGTAAGAGGAGAGGACTCGTTGTTTGTAATGTTTCAAAGTCACTGCCAAGAAACCTGAATCTCTGCTTTCAATTCTTGGAAGTCCAAGTGTTCTAGAGAATCCATGTGTATCACTGGAAAGAAATTCTACATCTTTCTGACAAAACAGGAGAGTGTTTGGGTGACCGCAAGGCCCATGAATCAGGCGGGCTTTCGGTCTCCACTTCTGTTCAATGAGTGCTTGGGCCCCCTCCAGGGAGAAGCTGGAGAAGCCGAGCCTACGTGACCCTCCAGAGAACGCCTGGGAGTCTCCACTCAAGTCCTCCCCTGGGGTAACCCAGAAATATCATAGAACTTGGTGTCCTTCCTTTCCAGGCCCACAGAAGCTCCCATGGATAGTAAGCCACCTTCTGTGGTTGGGAATGAGGGCCCGCCTGCTTGAGACCTCAAAGATGCTCTCTCTATGTGATGGCTAGCATATAGAATCATGAATCCCTGAGCATTGCCTGTAAATTCTCCACTTCACTTCATATGAAGTTTATGTGACACTACCTGCTCACTTTCATGTCAGACGAAGGCTTAAGTAGTAACTGAGGCATATTTGTGTATTGTGTTTTATATGCATATTCTTTCTTGAATATAGTCACCTCAGCTTGGTACTTCCCTGGGTACCCAGTGGCTCTTAACCTCCCCTTAACTGGGTAATAATTCAGAAAAATATATTTGTGCTTTATCAGCTGGGACAGAACCCCCTTGACACTCATTTGTGATGGACATGAAGTACACTGTCAATCTCTCCCGGGAGCAGCAGCGCCCTCAGGAAGTCCCCTTCAAACCCTCCCAATAGGAAACCCTCTCAAAATTCAACAGTCACATTTGACAGCACTGATGGCAGCCCAGCCTCAGGGTTCCCAGCTGGGACTGCACACCAGGGTCAGAATAGAAAGGAAGCATAAAGCAGCACGGTAGGCGGAGGAGAACACAGTCCTGGATTCTGAGAGAGCCAAGACTGAAG
Organism: Arvicola amphibius; assembly: GCF_903992535.2. Classification (NCBI taxonomy): domain Eukaryota; kingdom Metazoa; phylum Chordata; class Mammalia; order Rodentia; family Cricetidae; genus Arvicola; species Arvicola amphibius. The sequence continues at coordinate 126,477,899 of NC_052048.2, forward strand.
CCTGGCCTTGGGAACATGCTTGTTTCATGCTGATGGACAGTTATTGGACCTCATTTATTTAATGGCAGCAGATTCATGATCTCAAAGGACTCAGCTATGGGGCATTGGACATACATCCATAGTGGTATTAAAAAATTCAAGGTTCCTCTTTGTGGCGACTTGAAAGAAAATGGCCCCCAAAGGGAGTGGCACTATTAGGAGGTGTGGCCTTGTTAGAGGAAGTGTGTCACTGAGGAGGCAGGCTTTGAGATCTCATATATGCTCAAGCTACACCCAGTGTTACAGACTACTTCCTGTTGCCTGTGCAAGATGTAGGACTCTCAGCTACTTCTCCAACACCATGTCTCCCTGCATGCTGCCTTGCTTTCCACCATGACAGTAATGGACTAAACTTCTGAACTGTAAGTCACCCAATTAAATGTTTTCTTTTATAAGAGTTGCCGTGGTCATGGCATCTTTTCACAGTAAAAGAAACCCTAACTAAGACATTCTTCCTCTTTGATAAATCTATATTCCACTCACCAAGCTTCAGGGTCTTCTACTAGGGGTTTATGTCTAAGGTTGAAAAGGCACAACAGCTAAACAAAAAGTGGACTTGACCTTTAACTAAAAACCTTTCAGCTGGGTATGGTGGCACATGCCTACCTGTAATCTTAGAACTTGGGAGGCAGAAGCAAGAAGATCAGGAGTTCAAGACCATCTTTACTGTATCAGGCAGGAGTCAGTAGCCCGTCTGAGATATGTGAATGGGATGCAAAGACTCAAGGCTGCTTCAAGCATTCTGTAATCCACAGGGCAGCCTTGAAACACCAGATTCTTCACCCCAAAATTGGAGGATACAGAGACTGACAGACTCAGTTCCAAACACATGCATAAGCAAGATGTAAATGAAAACACTAACCTACTCTAATGACAGAGCTCAAAATGCCTCTTGATCAACTGGGAATGTGTTAGTTCAACTACTCAGTAGATAGTTGGACAAATACATGCTAATGTCATAAGTGCATATTCTGTGGTTTAATACAGCTTCCTAAGCATTATCCTGGGACCTTCACAGATACAGTATGTGGTTATTTTACTATTGATTATCCAACTGACAGGATCTAGAATTACTGACGAGATTGAGTCTCTTGGTAGGCTGTGAAGGATTAGCTAGACCAGTGGTTCTCAACCTTCCTAATGTGACCCTTTAATATAGCTCCAAATGTTTTGGTGACCACCAACCATAAAGCTATTTTGTTGCTACTTCATAACTGTAATCTTGCTGCTGTTACGAATTGTAATGTAATGTAATCTGATATGTAGGATATCTGATATATGATCCCCAAAAGAGTCGTGACCCACAGATTGAGAACTACTGAGACAGACTGTGTTAATTAAGGTGGAAAGACCCATGTCTAGATGTGGCCAGCACCATCCCATGACCTGGTCCCAGGGCTGAGCACCAACATCATCTTCTTCTGCTTCCTGACTATGTATACAACGTGATCAGCCCCTTCATAATCCTGACACCACTCCTTCCCTGCCATGACTGTACCTTCACACTGCATGCCAAAATCAACTCTTGCCTTCTTTTAAGGTTCCTTTGCCAGGGATTTGGTCACAGTGGCAGGAAAAGTCACCAATACCTATGCTAAGGCATGTACAGTGCACTGCAGCTTGGATGACAGAAAAACCTCCAAAGTCAGCTGCCTAACCATTGAATCTGGCTAAATAAGTCATAATATATGATGGGATTGAATATAATATACCCTTTAAAATAGCAAGGCAGATGTATTGGTGTGGATATTAATTGCTAGGTAAATAAGCATGACATAGCACAGTAAGTAATATATTAGGAAAACTTCAGGATGTGTTTATATATCTGCCAATACAGACTATTATAGAAGACATACAAATGGATCCACATTTGTCTGTAAGAAAGAGAGCTGTGTGCTCACAGGACAGAAATGGAAACAAAATGTGCATTTGACAGAACAGTACACCAATCTCACCTTTTGTTCCTTTTATGCATCATTTATTCAAAAAAGTTTACTTTTGAAATGATGCACAAGTCACTTTCTTTTTAATTTTTAATTGTTTTTACTGAGCTATACATATTTTTCCACTCCCATCCCTTTCTCCCCTATTCCCTTCTACCCTGTTCCTTGACCCCCACATTCCCAATTTACTCAAGAAAAATTGTATTTTTTTCTTCCTATGTAGATCCATATATGTCTCTCTTAGGGTCCTCTTTGTTGTCTAGGTTTTCTGTGGCTATGGATTGTAGGCTGGTTTTTCTTCATTTTAAGTCTAAAAGCCACTTATGAGTGAATACATATTATATTTGACTTTCTGGGCCTGTGCTACCTCACTCAGTATGGTTTTTTCTAGATCCATTCATTTGCTTGCAAATTTCAAAATGTTATAATTTTCTACTGCTGAGTAGTAATTCACTGTGTAAATGTACCACATTTTCTTTATCCATTCTTCAGTTGAGGGGCATTTAGGCTGTTTTCAGGTTCTTGCTATTACAAAGACTGTTGCTATGAACATAGCTGAGCACATGTACTTGTGGTATGATTGAACTTCCTTGGGGTATATACCCAAAAGTAATATTGGACTGATCTCCAAAATATACAAAGAACTCAAAAAGCTTAAAATCCAAAGAGCAAATACTCCAATAAAAAATGGGGTACAGACCTAAACAGAGAACTCTCAACAGACAAATCTCAAATGACTGAATGACACCTAAGAAAATACTCAACATCCTTAGCCATCAGAGAAATGTAAATCAAAACAACTCTGAGATTTCATCTTTCACCTGTCAGAATGGCCAAAAAAAAAAAAAAAAAAAAACACTGATAACATCTTATGCTGGAGAGGATGTGGGATTAGGGAAATACTCCTCCATTGCTTGTGGGAGTGCAAACTTGAACAGTTACTTTGGAAATCAGTATGGCGATTTCTCAGAAAATTAGAAAACAATCTACCAGCAATACAAACCAATTTCTTTTTAAAAAAAATCTGCCTTCAGATCTAGTTAACTAAACTTTGGTATAAACAAGGGCCAGCTAAAAAGAGAAGTGTCTTCAAATGGGAATATTTATAAAATATTCTAATAGAAAATCTTTGAAAAGAATGTTGGTACACACCCATAATCTTTGCACTTAGAAGGTTCAGAGGAGAAGATGGCATGTTAAAAGCTAGCTAACAGGGATAGACTTGCTGTCACCACCACCACCACCACCATCTAGGCAGAGTTCTAGGAACCCCAGATAGACTCCTGGGTCAGAGAGTGCTTCTTGACAGTATCTGTGGCTTCGGGTAAGGACACAGAAGAAACCAGGGAACCTCCCAGAGGCAGCTGGAGCAGCAAAGAACCAACTTCATTCCTCTACCCTCCCCTGTCCTCCAGGGAGCTAAAGCCACTGGCATCTTTGGGAACGCAGTGCAGGGTGGGCTTTCAACACAGGGTTGGAAACAGTACTTTCTAACTCTTGGAGACTGCTCATGTGTCTGACCTTTTCTTTATTTCTACTCAAAGAGAAAAGAATCAAGGCGGTATTAACCCAGAGAAATAAAGACAGCCCTGGGAATTGGCAGGAGATAAATGAACTCAAAGATGTATCAAAAAAAAAAAAAACCCTACCCTTTCAATTACTATGAAAATGCTTTCCTCAACTTGAAAATCTGGCTCTTGAAGGTTTCAGTCCTAGCAGGAGGATTTAGATAACTGTGGCTCGGGTTTTTAGTTGTCAACCATCCGTGTGCTGTTACTCATAATGGGGTCCCAGCACAATCCATAGAGCGCAGATTCACATTGCAATTCCAAGAAAAGAGAAACCTCAGCCTTCTCCAACCTACTGGCCCAGCCCAGATCTGTCCTTTCATCTCAGTCCAGACAAGCTGTGCTTCCTTCAGGCCACCATGGAGTCATTCTGGTCTGGGCCAAACTCTTCTGAGAACTTGGAGTTGAAACTCTAAGTAAGAAAAATATAGAGTCATTTGTAAGCCTGTCCAAGGTTTCCAGGCCTCGATTTTTCTGATCAACCCTGTCAGGTTGATGACACATCGCCACACGATAGATCACTGCACTTCTACAAAACCATCCTTTGATTCACACTGAAAGAAGAGCCAAAAATAAAAAGTACAAAAAGGGAACACAGACTGCATACTTGGAAATCACAGAAAGTCTGTGTAGAATAAAATAAAATAAACCGTACTCAAGATAGCCTCCTCCGTTCATATTCCATGAGGCTTCCTAGGAATAGGGTTTGCACTGGCAAGGTAACAGGCTTCAGAGGCTGCCAGAAAAGTCCCCGTCTCCACTCCCTCAACTCCTCCTTAGGGATGGAGAAATTAAGATTTACAAAATGAGTCTTGTCCAAGTAAGAGGGCCAAACCAAAACCAGAATGCAGATCTCCTCAAAGATTCACAATCAATATCAGTCGTACAGGATGCTGTAATTAAGTACTGAGCTTAGAAAATGGAAATGCTGGCTTACAAAAAATATCAACCACATCAAACCAATGCAAAACTGGGCAAAAGACCTGAACAGGCATGCCTTCAAAGAAGACCCACAGATGTCCAGTGAGCACACGAGGAGATGCTTGCTCTCACCCATCCTCAGAGACATGCAAATCAAAGCCACGAGATATCACATACTAATTAATCAGAACAGAGGGAAATTAGCATTTGTCCAAGGAGTTAGAGAAAATGCAGGCTGGAACATTGCCAAGGGGACCACAGAAACAGCAGGGTCTCCGGGGAGAGCAGGTTGGCAGTTTCTGGCAAAGCTAACCTTGGAGCTCTCTACAGCTCAGCAAGCCCTCTCCAGCTATACACGGACTTAAGAAGTGTGTGGCCTCAGACCCTTGTTTTATTTGTTTTGTTTTTGTTTTGCTTTAGAACGTTTATATCATCCTCATCAGATTGTTGCCATCCCCAGTGAGAAAATCCTTTTGAGTGTTCCCAAACGAAATCTTTTTGAGTCTCACATCAGTGCTCAAAGGAGCTCAGATCCAGCATTTCAGACTTTGGATTTTCCGATTGCGGGGGGGGGGGGGGGGGTTCAAAATTTGTGCATGTTACCCACAAGCTCAAAGGGAGCACTCAGGTACTCCTTCCCACCACTCACAGCACGATTAGTCATAGTCACCAAAAGGGGGGCCAGGCCCTGATATTCATTGATTGGTAAATAGATGAACAAAAAATAATATATTTAGAAAACAGACTGTTTATCATTAGAATGGAAAACGAAGGGAACAGCACCCATATGCAATCTCAGTCCTTCGAAGGCAGAGGCAAATGAATCATGAGCTTGAAACCAGCCTGGGCTACAGAATAAGGCCCCCTGTCTTAAAAAAAAAAAAAAAAAAAAGGCGGCTAGAGAAAGAGCCAGCTATCTGAATTATGAGATTGGATTCTCATGGAGACACTCATTAACTTACAGTGGCTTTCTGTTAATGGACTTGAGGGTTGGTATTCCATTTTTTTTAAAAAGCATAAAAGACACAATCATGCGAATTCCAAGATCCCCGGCAAAGTGACCAAAGCCTAAAAGGAACAGTTCTGCAACTTACAAGCAGGTGAGGGCAAGGTCTCATTCTTGCTGTCTAGAGCTGTATCAACCCTACAGTGAGTCCACAGAACACAATCTGTATTACTGCCCAGCTAGACTACAAGGATGTGAACCACCAAATAGTTCTTTTTCTTTTTTCAACAAGTTTGGAGTACAATTTTCAGTATCTGACCCTTTTTTTTAAAAAAAAAAAATATTCTTTTCCTTCAAACTTGGGAAAATATGTGAATAAACTTGGGTTAAAATAACAAGGATGGCCAGGCAATGGTGGCGCATGTCTTTAATCCCAGCACTCGGGAGGCAGAGGAAGGCTGATCTCTGTGAGTCTGAGTACAGTCTGGTCTACAGAGTGAGAATCAAGACAGCCAGAACTACACAGAAAACCCCTGTCTCAAAAATTAATAACATCAGGTATGTACTCTCTCGAGGTGCTAGGATTATTTAAACATGCAGTGATGGTATTTTTAGAAACCTCTCTTGGGCGTCTCTTCTTCTGCTAGTCGCTATGCAGGTATTCTGCATCTGAGTGTCCACAGAGCGACAGCAAGCACTGAAAGCAGGGCATCCATTCACTTCTGAGATGTAAAAATGGCATCTCCTGGACATTGTTCAACTTATTTTTTTTCTTGCAGTGTCCGAAGAGGGCCCATGATAAAAAACCAATAAAAGCTGACTGGGGAAGTCCCGATGAGACATTTCAACCCATTTTGACAGTGGTACTCTTGAGAGAATCAGCACCACCATCTCATCTAAGTCCCTGAGCGTGCATCAAGCCTTCGGGAGTCTAGTGTGGTTGATTAGATTGCACATATTCAAGGGCAGCTGAGCCTGTCAGCCCCACCATCATTCCTGTAAGTATCCATCTATGGCAGAAACCCTTGGAACTTTCACCTAAACAGCTATCGGAAGTTAAGAGGGAGGTTGTCCACTGACATGGACACAGTGTCATAAGGAGTTTTAGTTGTCTGGAAAGAAAAAAAAAAGACCATCTTTAGATATCTAGAGCAGGACTCCCCAGCTGTGATGCTCTGAACGTTTGGAGCCTATGGTAGTATGAACAAGAAGAGTCGTCATGGTCTCCTATGTTTGAGTACTCAGTCACTAGTTGATAGGATTGGTAGGGAGGGATTAGGATGTGTGGCCTTGTTGAAGGAGCTGTGGGATTGAGCAGGGTGGGGTTCAAGGCTTCGAAGGTTTCCTGTCATTTCCTGTGTTCTCTTCTACCTCCCTCTTGCAGTTTTAGATGTGAGTTTCAGGTTGTTCCTGCAACCCCGCCTTTGCCCCACCATGCTGCCCTCTAATCCTCTCACACTCTGAGCCCAATTAGACACATTTCCTTCATAAGTTAACTCAGCCATGATGTTTTTTCATGCAATAGGAAATGAACTTACACAGAGACAAATTCTCTTCTGTAGAGCATGTCCCATTTTGTAAGATGTTTAGACCCCTAACGCCTACTTCTGCCCGCTACTTGCCAGCCACAACCCAACCAACCGCCTGCTCAAGTCTGGAAAGGAAAAGTGCATCTTGGCATTGCCAAATGCTTCTCTGAGAGCAGGAGGAGGGGGTGCACAAGAGTACCCGGCATGAGAACCGCCATGATAACAAACAGCTCCTCCTCTTCCCACATGTCAAGGGGATTAAGGGAGCAAGGACCTCAGAGAACACCAACAATGACCATGACTGCTGGAGACAGGTGAATAAAGACTACCAGGAAAGAGAAAGAGGCCAGATGGAAGTGAAGAAGGCCGATAGGCTAGCAGGGTGTAGGAAGGGTAAGGTGCTGCTTTGCTATTTACTTGAGTTGTTATGTACTTCATTTTCTGCTAATTTAAATTCCCCACGCTCAACCCTCACACTCTCGAGCTCCTTGTTCACGAGTAGAAATTGTGGCACTTTCAGCCTGCAGGACCAGCACAGGAAGTTTGTGTTAAATCAAAACACGACCACTGCAGAGTGATGGGTTTAGAGCAGCTGGTTTTATCCAAGTGCCCCTGTTACCTTATCTCTACAGTGGACTTTTGGACACCATTAAGGTGCTTAGCAGTAATCCCAGGGTGTTGGTGGGTGGCACTCACGAGGATGGCACTGTAAATATCTCCCTTTCTGTTTCTTCCAGAAAAAAATCAATTCTCTGTCCCATGACTAATAAATCAAAAGGATCATCTTTCACATCAGAATACCTCAGGAAGGGCAATCATCATTTGTAGAACATTATTCTGGGAACTAGACTTTCATTTGGGGGTTTGGGTTACATTCCTAAACTGAGGACAAGAGACAGGAACAGCCATTCTGCTGTTGAGGGGTGTTGGCTGGACTGCAGAAACTGGTTGGTTCTGCTGGAACACAGAAGATCAAAACAAGAGAGTTTGACATATGACCCACGGCATTTAAGCATTGTGGTTGGACTTCAGCTCCTGAAAAATGCTGAACATAGAAGAAGCACACCAAATCATCCTGAATCAGTAAGGTGACAAGAGAGGACATGCCATACAGCATCTCCTGTGGCAAGGATGCATAGTAGGCCACAGTGTGAACTATTCTGGTGGCACTGTTCCAAAAGGCCACCAGGCAAAGTAAGGAAATCTCAGATTTAAGAGAGACAATAAGTGAGGCAGAAAATATGGAAAAGTCAACATCTATCACTTATAATAAATACTTCTAACACTTGCTATGTAAGGTATTGGAGAACTTAGAAATGAGGGTTGTGGAGGCTGAGATGACAGTCAATTAGTAAAGGCTTCCCTCGCAAGTGCAGTACCAGAGTCTAGTCCCTAAAACCCATGTAACAGAATAGTTGAGTACAGTCTTGCTGTATTCTTTTGACACTAGTGTTAGGGGGACAGAGGTAGACAGATCCCTGGGACTTGGCTGGCCAGCCTAGCCTAGTCAGAGAGTTCCAGGCCACTGAGAGACCCTGACTTAAAAAAAAAAAAGAAAGAAAAGAAAAAAAGAAAAAGGAAAAAAAATGGACAGCACTTGAGGAATGACCATTGCCTATCTGTGTTAACAAAATATACATTTGATGCAGAGTACCTGGTGCAAGCTGGGTGCAAGCTGGTGTCTCTACCATTAAGACACCCCAGATATTCTACAACAGTGATTCTCAACCTTCCTAATGTCGTAACTCTTTAATACAGTTCCTCATGTTGTTGTGATGCCCCCGCACCCATAGCATTATTTCCGCTGCTACTTCAGAACTGTCATTTGCTACTGCTCTGAATCATGATGTAAAAATTTTTGGAAAATAGAGGGTTTGTCGAAGAGATCGGGACCCACAGGTTGAGAACTACTGTTTTACAGCCTAACCAGACCTGGAGATTATGATTCAGAGTTTAAAAAGAGGCAGGGATTGGAAAGCAATCCTGTACACACTCTCACGTGAATCCACTTCTCCTTCCAATGGCTTCATAAGTAATGAAACACATTCCCTCAGTGATGCACACAGTTTAGAAAGGGCAAGGAACATGCCCAGAGATGATACACAAAGACAGATAAGCTGTAGCAACTATGGGTTGCCCTCCAACTTAAACCCAGGCTCATCTGCCCAGAGTCTGTCAGCTTGACTCAACATTGGCTTAGGATCTTAGGCTCTTGCTATATCTGTGAACGAAGAGGAAAGGAGCACTCATTCATGAGCTCTCACTAGATGATTTTGTCTTAAAGGAAGGAAAGCTGGGGATGAAAGACGTCGCTGTTGTTGCTGCGTTACCCCAATGCTTCCAACTCAGCCACTAGTACAGCAGGGTCCAGGTTCCAAAACTAGTCTGAACCAGAGGCCCAAGGTCTTGCATCCCACTTGGTTTCCAGATCAACTACAAGGAAATGGACACTACTGGTCCCTGAGCAGGATGATATTAAGAGTTAATTTCCTAAACGAGCTCCCTTGGAATTCTGTAGAATTTAAGCACTGCCAGGTTTAGAATAAGAAGTATTTTTGGCAGAAAAACCATTCCATATATGCGAAGTTTGACAGTTAGGGAAATAATAATTACCGTATGGGCAGCAGAGTCACGGGTCATTTACCAAATAAGGCAATGATTTCTGCCATGAGAATATTTCAATGAAAGAATATTTTCAGCCTAAAGAGTTTGGCTTATCTTTGAAAAACAGTATATCCCACAAGTGCTGTTGGTTTAATGAGGAATCCATGTATTTACCAAATACCCAGCTTTGGAGTGTTTGGAGTGATATTCTTTGTCTTTTTAGTTCAATGCCATGGTGCTCTATGCATACTATGGGATTCTCGGATGTTTCTAATTACCCCCTGTGTACAGCCAATAAAACAGCTGGCTCAAGATGTTACTAATGCCACAAGAAGATTTGGAGGCCTTGTAAATCACACTTTCTTCAGAAAGGGACGATGCAGTAGCAAAAGGGGGCAAATTCTAATCTTGCTAAATAAGATTTTAGCTAAGAATGTTCTAGTCTGTTTCCCAATTTATCAGGGAAGGGGAAATGGTCTACTTTCCTCACTCCAAAAAATTTAATATTTTTTTCTCTCACCTAGTAGAAAGAACAAAAAAAAACTGATGAAAATTAGGTCAAGCTTTCGCATCAGGAAATCGCAGAACATCCCTGCCACGCGGAACCAATTCTTCTTGACTCTCCTGGGCATCCCAAGCTTGGTTTCAGAGTAAAGAAACCTTCCATAGCTGCATATGCTGGTGTTAGGTTTTGTTACATTCTTCCATCAGCTCTCAGGAGAGGCCAACATGTAACCATGCCAGTTTGTCAGCAATTATTGCTTGAGTCTAAATTCAAGAAAATGAAGTTGAGCAGCAAGCCATCCCTTCAGCTCTACAGAGAAAATCAAGTTCTAACAAGTGTGTCAATGACAACACCACACTAAATTGGCAACAGAGGGCAGCTGGCACTTCCATTTCCTTTATTTGTGATACGACTTTGGAGGAGTAAATTTCAAACTTCTAACTATTCTTCCCCATTTGGTAGTTATTTTATTTCCCTGGACTGATTAGCATGAAGATGATTGTGTGGCTGTCCCCAAAAACATTTCCACATCATCTGTGATGTCAGTTCCAGGACATTTTTCCAGTAATACTCAAATACATTTTCCACTTAGAAAAGAAAATTTATATATATATATATATATATATATATATATATATATATATATATGTATGTATATGTATATATATATACCTTGACTATTAAAAATTGGTACAAATGATTGACACAGCCAATAGATAAAAAATTTAGTTTCTATTGAAACTAAAAACAAATGATTGAGACAGCCAATAGATAGAAAATTTAGTTTCTATTTCTATTTAGAATAGAATAGAATATTCTATTCTAAAATCAAGTTCCTATGCCAATATATGCTGTTGGTATATGCTGCATCATGTCCAACATCCTTAAATTTACTGTAGCCTACAAGCCTAGAAGTTATATAACTGGCAGTGGAATGAAGAATACAGAGCATGAGCAACCATAATAATCAGTCCTTGTTGGAGATGCTCCCATCTCTTCAAGTTGATGACCATAATAATCGGTGCTTGTTGGAGATGATCCCATCTCTTCAGGTTGATGATTTTTCCTTCTGACCACAGCTCTGGCTTCCAGAATGTATTATACTGCTTGACTTCATCCACCTTTGCCAGCAGGCTTGGCAACATGCAAGTACTTCCTGTGTAAGCAAGTTAAATCTGCAAAGATACACAAGGTCCAAGCAGAGAGGCATGTCATGGAGACCACAGGATAACAATACAGGACAGTGCTCTGTGCAAACTCCAGACCTTCCTCAGCAAGGCTAAATGTAAACAAGGATGGACTGAACCAGGAGGCAGAAGGGAAGGAAAAACCAAAAGATAGATCTTTGATTTTCTCTTGCTCCTGTTGTGCTGTTAAAGATCAGTACATGAAAGGACCACTACCACACGGAGCATGGCTGATCCAGGTTCCAGGAGCCAGGAGCACACCATGAGTGTGCACTCACTCTCCCACCCAGCCTCTACTCTGTGGTACTGGAGACAGAGTTTACAGGGTATGCACTTGATGGACCTTCTTCAGAAAAGCATACTGTTCTTTTCACCAATCCAAGACATCACATCCCCCTCCAGGCTGCTTCGGCACCAGACCTTCAGGATCTTCCTAAAGTTCAACATGGATCCCATCACTTTAATGGCTTGGAACTTGAGAATCAGAGAGAGAAAAAAACCAGGGTTCTTTGGCCAGTTTCTAGAACACATGAACTAGATCCTACATGTCAGGTGAATCACTAGAAGTGTAATAGGAGAGAAAATAACAGCACTATTTGAAACAAAACTTAAAGGTCTGGCTAAAAAGGCTTGGTTTTTTTCATCGAAGAAATGGGCTGGAAATCCATATTGAGGGGCAACTGAACTAAGGGAACAGGAGTTGACTGGCAAGTACTGTGCTCTCGGTGTGGGAGACGTATCTCTGTATAAAGTGTTAAAGGGGATATACTGCTCCTTTCCTCCAGTTCTAGAGACTGAGCCCAGGGCCATGTGCAAGTTCTATACCACTGATGGTACTTCCCAAGCCAGACGTCTTTTCTTGGGTATCTTTTGGTGAATGAAATTCAATCTCTCTGTGTATATGGCTATCTGTCTCTCTGTGTCCTTCTCTGTTTGTCTCCCTCTGTGTCATATGTGTGTCTGTGTCTGTCTGACTTTGTCTCTGTCCATATGTCTGTCCATCTCTGTCTATCTGTCTGTCTCTGTCTGTTCATATCTGTCTCTGTGTGTCTTTCTGTCTGTGTGTGTGCCTCTGACTGTCTGTCTGTCTCTGTGTGTCTTTCCATCTCTATCTCTGATTCTTTGTGTGTGTATGTGTGTGTGTGTGTGTGTGTGTGTGTGTGTGTGTCTATCTCTGTCTGTTTGTCCATCTCTGTCTCTGTGTATGGGTGCCTCTGTCTGACTGTCTGTCCATCTCTGTCTCCATTTCTCTTCATATGTCTCTCTGTGTGTGTGTTTGTGTGTCTCTTTTAAATTATAGAACGATGACTCTACTGGTCTTTTCCTCTGTGATTGTTCCTTGCTTAGAATTAACGAACTAGGTTAAAATGACCATTACACGGCTCCATGGCACAGGCCCTGACATAAAAACCTTATTGAGCATCACCACAACGAGGTACTGTGATGGCTCCCGGGACACTAGGTTTAAGTCTTTGTTTCTAAGTGGCTCCAAGGACAGTGAATAAATAGGCATGCCAACAAAGAGGGGAACCACGAGACACCGAAACACGGCTAGCACCTGTCTGAAGTGAAACAGGCACTAGGATGGCCAGAATGAATGAGGGAGACACGCCTGAGCAGAGGGAGCAGAGGCACAGAGGACCTGAGAATGGGGACATCTGGCATCCCAGAGGCTCAGTTTGGCAGAGGTAAAGCATCAAGCATGACCAAAGAAAAACAGTCAAAATAGAAGCAAAGGAGCCAGGAAGCAGAAGACCCTAGAGGCCCCCAAAAGTTCTGCAAAGCACAGAGCATATCAGCTGGCCAAGCTGACACAGCGAGAAAGGCCCCACACTGTGACACCAGGCTATTTACTCTAGCTTGCTCTAGCACAACACCTCAAAGAACCCACTCCACTCTCTGACGGGCCACCTGTGGCTTTGAAAGGACACAGGAGTCACATGAGCTTTTCATGTGACACAGTCAACAGCTGAGCCCTCTGTCTATGAAAGGTTTCTTTTAAAACCTGTCCTGGCTTACAGATGCACTCTGTGATACTACCAGAGGACACTTGCCACCTTCTCAGCCCTCGGCATCTTTTTTTTCCAACCAAAGATGACCTGTTCTCTCTGAATGTTACTTAGTAATATTAGCCTGCTGCCTCTATGTTTTCTTTTGTTTTGTTTAGACAGGGTTTCTCTGTAACTTTGAAGCCTGTTCTGGAACTAGCTCTCATAGACCAGGCTAGTCTCAAACTCACAGAGATTTGCCTGCCTCTGCTTCCCAAGCGCTGGGATTAAAGGTGTGCGCCACCACCGCCCAGCTGCCTCTATGTATTTTAACTAAGCCCTACAACTGTCCTTCCATGAATTTCTTCTTCAACCAGACCTACCTTTGACCTTCTACACACACAGATGCAGACACACACGGACACACACAGACACACACACCTTATTCACAAAGGAATCACCCTCCCCCCATTTTAAAAGCCAGCTTATCCCAAATGACATGTGACCTATCCTATATAGAAGAAAGTTAGAGAAGATGATGACCCCGCTTTGTGAAGCTAATGTATGGAATCCCTTCACTTTCTGGTGCAAATTACCAAGTTTCTTTCTGTCATAACTGCAAGGTTCTTTCTTTCTTACTTTCTTTCTTTCTTCCTTCCTTCCTTCCTTCCTTCCTTCCTTCCTTTCCTTTCCTTTCCTTTCCACTAGAGGACAAGACTTGCTTGCCTTTGTCCTCTGTGTAGAAGGTTGTCAGATAATCATGACACAGGTTCATGAAACTAAACCCAAGATGACAGACTGATTTCGAATGAAGGCTACTAAGGCAGGCCTTTTGGGCATTCTCTATGTCTAGACAAAAACAAAGCAGGCTCACATTCAGCCCTCCATGAGACGTCTTTATCACATCTCTCTCCTCAAGACTCAGGGTCTATGCACAATATTGTAAGAGGCAGTGGTGGTACATGGGTCCGAGGACCCAGTGTCATACAAACACAACAAGAGAGAGTCACAAACAAGCTCATAGAGATTGTGACAGCACACATAAGACCTGGACAGGTTCAAACCAGAAAAATAATCCTAGCACTGAAAGGGGAAGTTGACACAAAGTCCCACCCCTAACCAAGAAGCTAGCTGCAATGTGTAAGTGGAAAATCAGTTTTCTCTAGTTGAGTGTCACTAGGTCTATTGACCATGCTCCAGGGCGGGCCTCAGGCCAGGAGCAGTTGGCCAATACAAACATAAACTAGTGTGTGTGTGTGCACACACACTTTTTGTATTGATATTTTTTTTAGTCTTACTGGGTTTTCTTTTTGTTTAAGTTTCTGGAGTTTTTTTTATTGGTGGTGATTCTTTTATAACTGCATATATTACAGTGGGAAAAATAGAGAGAGGGGCGGACAGAAAGAGAGCACATTATATATGGTGGTTTGAATGAGAATGGCCCTCATAGGCTCATGTATTTGAATGCTTGGTCCCAAGTTCATAGAACTGTTTAGGAAGGATTAGGGGGTATGGCTCTGTTGGAGGAGTGGTCTTCCCCACCACCCTGGCAATAACACTGTTGCTCCTTCTGCCTCCATGAACCCCACAACTCCTCACAAGCACCTGGTCCTTTAGTCACAGGCTCACTTCACTTAGCATAGCGTCCTCAAGGTTCATCCACACGTCAGCCACATTATATAATCACATTACATGTACATTAATATTGTGGGGGAGGAGGAAGGAGTTTGCCTGTTTTGTTTATTGTTGTTTCTCTAATGCCTAAATGCATCCCTGAAACCTAATACACATTCAACATATATGTTAAATGAATTAAGGTTTGAATATCATTCCTTTAAGGGTACTATACAGTTTAAAGACAGAAATATCCTACATTATAAGGTTTATTATTAGAAAATAAAATAATTATAAATAGATAGATACACGTATAGTTGTTTTGCAGGACAGAATCTCACTATGCAACCCAAGGTGGCCTAGAATTCTTTATGTAGACCAGGCTGGCCTTGAACTTACAAAGACCTACCTGCCTCTGCCCCTCAAGTGCTAGAATTAACAGTGTGTGCTACCATATTCTGTCACTAATAAACACACTTGGAGTGGTTTCTTTGACATGTTTCTAGGCATTCTACATTGCCCAGATGAAAAGCAACCATTTTTTTTACTGTTGTAATGAATCGCCTCTAAAACCCGGAAGGTGCCCCTATTAAATTTACTGGGAAGAAAATACAGTCTCCCAATGACCCCCAAGGAATTTTCATAGATGAGCTGGGGGAGGGGGGAGCAACACAACACAGCTGGCAGAGAATGAATGGCTCAGTATTTGAACAAAGTTGCCAGAAAAAAAAAAAACTGCTTCCCCACCCTAAACTCTTCTGTCAGTTTATTTAACGCTTCACTGAGAGTCATCTTGGTCCCTTCTTGGGAAGAGAAACTTTAGAATAGATTCAGCAACACAAATTGCTCAGCCCTCTCCCCTCCCAAATCTTCGATGGCTGAGCTCTAAGATGGGGACGTTTCCAACACAGAGCATGGGGCGAATGGGGTGACTGTTCACAAAGTGACCCCCCAAAAACACCAGGTTTTTTTGCCAGAAAACTGATTGTGTCTCTTTCTCTTGTTCGACATGATTGACAGGCATCAGCATAACCTCCCTGGAGCCCTTCCTTAGTGAACAGTAAGAGAGTGAAGTTCAAATTTCCAAGCTTGAAGCTCGGGGCACCCCACAGTCTTGACACAATCATCCCCCCTTCCCCCCATCAGACTCACCATTTGTTATTGCTAAGACCAACTATTCCCAGTTCCCCAGGACCACCTGCCGTTTTGTCTTCACACCAAGTTTAGCGGAAAAATCCTTCATCCCCCATCAAATCTCCTGCCTCTCACTCGTTTTTCTATGAAGACTTGACAGTGTTTAAAGTTTCACAGCCCGTGTCTGTCAAGCAGGTGGAGTTCACTGATCCCCTGTGTGACAATACGCTGAGGAGCACCAACAGCATGGTGGGCTACATGGAGTCACAGAGGGACACCAGATGGAAGCGACACCTCACCTCCTCTCTGGCCTCCTGCTGAGCATGATCTCCCTCAGTTTAGGGTTCTGTATGTATCTTCTCCTCCTTAGAGAAGTAGCTTTATGGTTGGTTCATCGTGTAAAACCTAGGACCCCACTATATGCATAACCACTTCATGCTCGATCCGAGGAAGAAATGCGGGGTAGGTCATCCTGTAAAACCTAGTACCCTGCTCTGTGTGTAATTATTCAATACACGTCAGAGGAAGCAACACAAGATAGCTAGAGGGAATGAGACACAATGAGAAAGGTTATTGAAAGCCACAAACGCCTCCGGATCTCACATCTGCAGATTCTAGCCACCACCACTGCGTTCTCTCAAATGAAATAGCAGATGGGAGACATGGTTTCTAAATCATCAGATATGTTTCTGTAGTTACTTACTGGGTACTCGTGGGACAAGAGTCCTTTCTAAACAATAGAGAAAAGGCACGGTATAAATGGAGGGCACAGCAGTTTATACTGTCACCTTCCCTGTCTCTAAATAAGTCACATCAGATGGCAGTTTGGCAGTGTTTGTGATATTCTGCTTCACTCACACACACACACACACACACACAGAGAGAGAGAGAGAGAGAGAGAGAGAGAGAAAGAGAGAGAGAGAAGCCATTGATACAGCAGCACTGAACAGAAAAGGCCGGCCCATCCACCTTTAGGTAAGTTTTCATTTTTCGAAATGAAAGAAAGAGGGAAGCAGAGATGAACTAATGAACCTGCTGTCACTGGGAACAAAACAGTAAAATTAGATATCTGCTTTATAGACACTATGACTCGATGTCCATATTTTTACCATGTGCATGGTGAGTTTATGCCAGAGAAGGGCTACAATCCTTGAAAATCACCTCCACGGGGTGGCTCGCTCTTCCCCTTGCAAAATTTTTATGGATCTATTTCTTTTTGGTAGTGGGGCCTTGTGCATTCTAAGGCAAGAAGAACTCTACAGCCCTGGGCCAGATAGTAGACATTCTACTTCCTGATTCTCCCATTAAATACTCAAGGGCAGAGATTTTAGGTTTAATCATCACCAGAGAAGGAGAGAGGTACCTGCTGCTTCTCACATCTGCCAGCCCCATGCATAGTCAGTACAGCACAGAAAGCCAACCCAGAGGTAGCATGAATCAATAAGGGATCCAAGGCATAGCCTGCTACAGAGCAATCCTCTGCACGCCTATTAGGGACTGCCTGGGGTAGGTGGGGTAACCTGGGACAGAGGAGGTGTAGAACCAGAGCTCAGCTTTAATGAAGTCAGAATTTTGAGCCTGAGTCCTAGACTCGGTTAATTCATACATTCTTCATGAGGTTCTCTAAGGTGTCCCTCCGACGCACTGAAGTCAGACTCCGGGGACATCTTTATGGATGACTTAAAGAGATGGTTCCACTTTCTGCTAAGCTACTGATTGTGTGCCTAAAAGGCCCAGCTCACTGAACCCTCTGTGCCTAGTCCCTTAGTGCAAAAATTGGGTGACAGTAAGATCAGTCCCCCTCCCATCAAAGACCTGAAGACCATCAGGAAAATGTTGTAAGTTTTGTCTGCTGTGGATCATTTCAGCAAGGTGTCCTGCGAACGTCATGTGATTTGCTTTGGAGAGTTTTTTGACCCAGGGCAGGGATCTACAAACTTAAACTTCAGACAAATGTTGCATTCCAACTGCCATTGGGCTGCAGCATCTGTTCTCCGAAATACCGTCTCTGGCTGCATCCCCACACAGCAGCAAAGGCAAGCGTTATGACAGAGGCCACAGGGCCCATGGATATAACTTGCATTATGTGCCCTTCCTCAGAAAAGCATCCCGGGACAACCCCTTTAGAACCGTTAAATATAGAAAGCCAGAACCAGTTGTTAGCAAGCGATGAGCATTTGAATTTCCCACAATTTGTACTATTTTCTGTCAAAAGATGCATGACCTTATACAAAAGTACAAAGGGAGAGAAAATAAATCAGAAAACTACTCTTTATAAATAATAAAAGCATATTACATCAATAAAGTCCAAAAAAGACCAAAGCACACAATTTTTTTTTAGTTTTTCTGTTTTTGAAGGATCACATTTTACAAGTTTGCTAAGCCATCTCTTTTCAATAAAGACAAAATTATAGAACATGCCCCTCCAGCCTGCTAATATTTGAGCTGAAATAGAATAAAATAACGTTGGAGAGAAAGGAAAGACTTCTCATGGTTTCCACTGTGCAACAACTCATTGTAAATAGAGTTTCTAAAAAATTTTAAATTGTAATTAGGCTTCTGAAGAGTTAAGTGGCAATGCCAGTCCTTTCGCGGAGGGCTGAGGGCTGACTCTGAACTGCTCTTGCAAGTAACTGTGCCGTACATTATATTCTGAATGAGCTATGTGTAATCTGCCCCTAAACAATTGGGCAGCCGCCAAAAAGGAAAGTGTGTGGCGTGCGTTAACAAGCAGACTTCCTCTGTTTCTCAATGCCTTCAAATATTTAGTTTCAAAATGAATACGCTGCAAGCAGAAAAAAAAGAAAGAAAAAGACTACCCATTCAACGACTTCGTCATTGCTACCGTAAACATTTGCCATAAGTGCCGGGAGGCACAGACAGCACTGATGATGACGGAGAGAGACCGGCGAGAAAAGACTCCTGCGAGGACAATCGAAATGAGAGCAAAGCGCGCAGGACCAGTGTCTCCTATCTGGAATTGTTTTCTCCCTTCCTCTCCTTGTTTACAGCAAGAGAAAACGTCATACGCTAATGCTATTTGCTGCTGATTTTGAAGCAATGAGACAGGTCAGGATGTGAGTCAGCAGCTGAGCGCTTTTCCTAGTAAATGCATGGCTCTACGTCAAATCACCAATGCGACAGAAATAAATAGAAAAATAAGCCTCACAATGTGAGGTTTTAGAGAGGCGTTTTGGGAGTCACTATATATAATCTGACTTACTTTAGGGATGAGAAAAAGCGGGTCCCCACAATCCTAAATGGCATGCCCTGTGGACTCTCTGGACAGCAACAGAACCAAGACTCCAGTTCACTTGCTGGACTATCAGTCAGTTCAGTACACTCCTGACCCTCTAAGCACTATGTGCCACTTGGCACACAATAGCTAAATCCTCCTTAAAATGTTCCCAAGTACCCCAATCATAGCCAGGAAAATGGCAATACCCTATTCAATCATATCCTATTATTTTTCCAAGTGCAGATAATCAATAACGCTGTTTCAGCCTCATTTAGAGTTTCCACAATGGAACAGACTAACCAATGCACCAGGAAGGGCTTCAGGCTGCCCTTCGTATTTTGTCTTGACGAAAATCGTGTGAAACAGCATGCCTTTCCTGCATGCCTCAGACACATACTCCCAAGACTAAACAGCAATATTCCATAAAAAGACCAGATCTAGCCAGTGTTATTATCTGTCTGACATTTCAGTTTTGCTTCTGAGTAACTCAGAAAGTAACGTGGGTGTCTGGATTATTTGAGTACACATGGCAAGCCATAATTGGTCAAAAAATAATAAAAGACCTTTTTTTGAGTGACAAAAATACTGTACTGCATGATGGCATGGCACTATGACAGCTTTCAGGAGACCGCAATACTTTCTCCGCTTACAAAAATGCAGAAAAGAAACAGAATTTTCAAAGACGCAAAAAAAAAAAAATCCCATTTATGCAGTCAGTAACTACTAGTTTATATTTAAAGTTTCTGTGGGCTGACAGCAATCCACTAGTCTCTCTTGTGCAAATTCATCTTATACATCAATCTATAATTCTGTCCTGTGATACAGAGTAGATACGTGGCAGAAGAAACAAGGCCACAACCCTTCCTAGACCAAGGTCCAGATTTTGACAGTTTTTCGAGAAAAAGAATTAGGGCTATCATTATTTATGATGTGAAAACTATTAATTTTATTACAACGTTCCAGGTTACAGGAGTCAAATCGAATGCAAATCCAATTTATCAACAAGCTGTTAAAACCCGTAGCTAAGCAATGCAAGTCAGACACTCAGGTCTCACCTAGAAACTTGCCCTTGTCTGATCTACTCTGTACCTACCCATCACTGCACAGCTGGGGAGATGCTAAGTCACAAGGGGAAATATTCTAGTTGCCATTTCCCCCCAAGAAGCCAAAAACTCAGGCTGAAAAAAAAAGAATATTTCAAAAAGCAACTTAAAAGACCTTGTAAAAGCAACACATTCATCTTCAGAGATAGGAGGCTGTTGAAGCAGAGAGAGCTGTGTGAGAAGAAGGATGTCCAAGTGCCATATCCTCAGAGACCGACTGGAGGTAAAGACAGTTAGGGACCACGGAGGAACTCACCCACTCGGAAGTTCGTGGCTGTCAGGGTGTCAGCTGCATGGCCGTTCTCACTAATAAGAGTCGTGGTATTCCCCTTCTGGCAGCTGTTCTGACAGTTACCCTTGGTGCAGGTCACTTTACAGATGCTCGGAGTGAAGACCACCTTGATGCGACCAGTGTGGTTACTCACTAGGAGCAGAGGCAGACAGAAAAAGAACAACAGACACGTCAGCTTAGTAGCCATGAACTTGCCTTGGAAAAATATTCAACCAAAAAAAAAAGAGGAAAAGAAAAAGGCAAGAGAAGGAAAGAGAGAGCCCACAGCCCGACAGGTTTCAGGCAGAGGGAAGCCAGATCTGCTTGCTGCTCTCTATCCAGTTAGTGTCTCTGAAACAGGAGTAGGAAGCTTAACAAACAGAACTCCGGGATGCACTCCAAAACCACATTTGAAGTCGAGTCAGTGGAGTGGGATTACTAACCACAATGCTGCACTTTATTCACGGGCAGACAAAGAGCAACATCCAGGGCAAGGCAGATTAGAGAGCCAACCCCGACAGGCAGATGGAACGCAAAGGGGGTTGGCCCCGCACCTAGTGGTGAATGAACTCCTGTGTCCTCAACTCACATACTTTCCCGTTTCTCTGCTTATGAAGTCACTATTTGCAGCCCGACCCCTGGAAATGTTTGAGGCATGCGGCATGTCTGAAAACATCTGTCTCAAATCTCCTGGCACTCTCAGCTGAAGTGATCACATCCTATGACGCAGCTGTGGGAGCCCATTTCTTTCTCACAACCCATGGGCATCGTTGGTCCATATAAATTCCTACAACCTATATTTTGTTTTTCTAATACAGGAACCATCGAAGAGGAAGTTAGGACCATTCGTGGGGATAGAAGGTTGCCTGTGTAAAAATAGCCTGAGTCTCTCACTATCGCTGTGCACAGACCCCCCTGAAGAAGAAATTCTGTCATTTACAAGGTACTTTCTTAAAAGCCCAAGTCTATAATCTAACAGGCCAGCTGAGGTGGCACCGTGGTGCACAATTGGGCACTGAGCCAAAAATGCACTGTGGTTTTGAATCTTGGCTCAGTTTTCACGTGACTTTGAACATTCCATTTTACCATTTCCCTGAAACATGAAAGAATTGGAACTGATATTTTCTAGCCAATCATAACTTTCAAAGTCTCCATGTGGGGGGCAGCCAACAATGGCCCACAGGCCAAACCTGACCCACTGCTTGGTTTTTTTTTTGACAATAAAGTTTTATTCGAACATGGCTGCACTCAATATCTATGGCTGCCTATTACAACACAACACAATTATACCGAGATTTCATGACCTCAACATGCCTGTTCTTTACAGTAAGATCTCAATCTATACTGTAGACCATTTCTCTGTTTTGACTTCTGTGTGTGCAATATACCTCTATTCGGTCCTTCCTCTTTCCCAGCCCTGAAGCATTAAGTAGAGATGTCGGCAGTAGTTTGTCTTCTGACAACACCTTTATCCTACCACTGTCTTCACAAAATTTCCAAAGGGATCAGGGCCTAGTCCAGTCCCACCCCCGCCCCACCTCTGGACCTCTTTAGCCTGATCAGAATTATATTTTCAGAAAATCGCCCACAAGAAATCGACTGAAATCTGACCTTAGACACCAAATTTGGGCCAGAGAAGCCATTACAATTTCAAAGTTGGAGTAGGACTCCAGAGGCTTTCCTACATAGTCATCTCTCATGCATTGATGGGATTGTAAGTACCCAACATTCCTTCGGGCTTTATCTGAACATCTCATGATAGGGCACGTACCACCATGAATCCCATCCTAAGCACAGGGTGATTTCTAAACTAAAATGTGTTCTTGAAGCAATTTATTAGTCCTGATACAGGTTTTCCTGTCTCACAACCCAAAGCCTCGTCCACATGGTGGCCCTTTAAAGGTTCCAACCCAGCTGCCATGTCATCACAAAGCCTAAGTTAAAAGCGTTAGAAGTCATCAGCTGTGTTGGCCAGCTTCATGTGATTTCTCGGAAGGGAAAAAAACCCTTCAGTTCTTTTCAAATGGCTTCCAAGAAAATCTTTCCTTCCCTAGACGTTCTTAACCCTAGGGGTTGTTTAAACCAAATATCAAGATATATCCTTGTAAACTCAGGAAACTGAGGCAGGAAGATTGTTGCAAATTCAAAGTCAGCTTGTTCTACCTGGTGAGTATCAGGCCAGCTAGGACACATGCCCAGACCTATCCTAATAAAAGAAGGAAGGAGCTAAAGAAAGGAAGAAGTGGGAAAAAGGAAGAAAAGAAGAAAAAGAAAGGAAAGGAAAAGAAAGGAAGGAGGGAGGGAGGGAGGGAGGGAGGGAGGGAGGGAGGGAGGGAGGGAGGGAGGGAAGAAGGGAGGGAAGATGGGAGGGAGAGAGGGAGTGAGGGAAGAAAGAAAGGGAAAGAATGGAGGAAAGGAAGAAAGAAGGAAGGGACAGAGGAAGGGAGGAATGGAAGGAGGGAGGGAGGGAGGAAGGAACAAGGAAGCTGCTGGTTTAATGAATAAATATTTTACTTGCAAACAGGGCTCCCAGCAGACTTCAGAAAGGCGCTGTATGAGACACACTATCAGGACTTAAGGCAGAGGCACCTATCATCTATGGAAGGCTAGACAGTAGCTATTTTTAGGAATGTGGGCCAAAGGACAACATGGGAACATGACACAACCAGAATGCACCTATACCAAGCCATATGGAGGGCTGGGAAGATGTCTCAGTACTCGCTTGCTGTTCTATCCAGAGGGCTGGGTTTGGATCCCAGTACCCATGTGTGGCAGCACACAAAACACCTCTACTTTAGCTCCAAGGGATCTCATGTCCCTGTCTATCCTTCACAGCCACCCCTCCCCTCACACACAGATACAGACGTAGAAATTTTTTTAAAAAGCAGCATGCATGTTGTAAGCTTGGCTGTGTTCCAGTAAAACTTTACTTGAAGAAACAGTTTGCTGCCCACACCTTTACATACTTAGAGGAATATTTTAAATTTTCTAAGCATCTACCTTAAAAATCCAAAAGCATGCAATGGAATACTATCAGCAGCTGAACAAAATTCTTCCAGTTTTTTTTAACAGTAGCACAAACAAATCAACATGGACTCAATGTTGTTAGACCATGCTTACAAATATCTTGAGGATACTTTGTGTGTACAAGCCGGAGAGCAGCGGGGAGGGACACACACAACAGCATCTTCTTCCTTCAGACAGATACAAATTTCTATTTCTTCTGGCTCACAGTACAATAGTGAAACCAAAAGCTCTGTGCCAACTATTCTGTCTACTCTGGCACTCACTCGTAGCATCAGCAACTGCTATGTAGATGCCCAGCTACCTAAATTACACTTGCTTATGTGTACTGAGACATCCAAAGACTTCAGTTAGGCTTCAGTCAGAAGTCTAGCCTCCCTCCAAGCCACAGAAGTCACTTCAAAGGTACCTGAAAGTCTCCCAGCCCTTTATTTTAAAAATTTATATTTCTTTCCCAAAAAAATATTTTTTGGACCTGGAATCATACGGACGTTCAAAAGGCAGAGACAGTTTCATATGACTTAATCCTAATTCTTACAGTGCTCGTGTTGTCTCGGAAGCAAAAGGCACAGCTTTTTATACTTGCCCTTGGATTTTACAAGTATTCTGCTAGAATTTAATTCTGAAGTAGACACCTGAATTCCTAGCGAGCCCTTTTGTCTCATCCCAAAGCATTCAATTCTTCGTGCTGATTAGTTTGAGGTTCCCACACTAAACTCTCCAAAATCAGAACTGGAAAAAATATTATGTTGACACTATCGGGATCTCAGTAAACACTGAGCGGATTCAAAACTGTACATGTCTTTATCCCAGGACCTGAAAACCATTTCTACCTTCCTAAGCAATGATTTTTAAGTTTTAAGGTGCACACAAGTGTGGTCCGCCAGTCAGAGCTTCAAATTCCTCGGACGTGAGGAGTGAAAGACCATGCTGGCCACCATCCAGGACTCCAATAGGATGTCACTAACCATGGTGTGAGCTGCCCCTTAAAGACAGGGGCTTTTGCAGATGAAGTCTTTGTGGAGCAGCTACTACTGAAGGACCCTTGGGTCCTGTCTCTGGTAGCCTTGGAGCTGTCGGACACGGAACACAAGGATGACTGCTAAGACCCTCACGGGACTGGGACTCACAGGTTGCTGGAGGTCATTTCTGTCTACGGCCCAGCTTCATGGCGAGAGAGTGCAAGTCCAAGGCTAACAATGGTCAAAGACCCTGCGGAGACGCATGTCCCGGCTGAAGAGGACTAAGAAATCTGAGAAGCCAAAAGAGGAGCAGTCAGGGGTTAGCAGAGAGCTCGCTGGACAGATTTTCACACTTGTTCTCTCTGAGAGAAAATACGGGTGATTTTAAAAAGATCCTTGTAGGAAAACCAGCCCCAGAAATCTTTAGCAAGCACTTTAAGACCTGGAGTTTTAGAGGCCTTGGCTAAAAGTCGAGATTGCCTGGAGCCATGTAGCACCTCCACAGGGCCTCCTACTCATCAGTCAAAGACACGCAAGAGTCAACATTCTGTCTGCAGCTTCAGCCAGACCCCGCGTGAACTTATACCTCCAAGAAGAGGCTCGGAGCAAACCACAGGCGTTCAGAGTGAATGGCGAGTGCCAGGGTAATAAAGCCAATGCCCTAGATACCCTCCCAAGATTTACATTAAAGCAGAGGGGGGTGGGGCGCCTTTCCTCTGTGCTGCACAATCACTACCCAAAGAGAAAATCTAAAACAGACTCAGCCTAGAAAAGAGGACAGTTGCCATCTTTCAGTCATCGGACCAAGACGTGACCAAGAACCGAGGCAGCCAGAGAAATAAATACAAGTTCAAGCCTCACTTCAGATGTCATGAACAAATACGGTCTCCTCAGCATTCACCCAGAAGGCTGTGACTGCACTTCCGCACTCATCCGCCTTAACCAGCCCGGACCAGCGAGCTCAGGCAACGTCTATCAGAGGCAATGTCTCAGATGCTATTAAAGGAGGCCATGTAAAGAGTCACGTGAGCTGAGTCAACATCCTCTCTTCTCACTGGGAGAGAGATGGAGCCAACAGGTCAGGCTCCCGCTTGCAGTTCACTTGCCCCAAGGCCATGAATTCTTTGAAGGACAAATATTAAGATTAGACCCTGCTTAGCCTCACAGGGCTTCACCGTTCAGCTCCAGATTAACTCTCTCTGGATTATCCCAACAACCGCCCATGTATTCTTCAAACAAGGCGGGAATGACCAATTAATATCAAATCCATTACCCCGCGGTGTAATGCCTAGGACTGGACAAACCTCCAAAAAGAAATATCACTTGAGATTTCCACTGTGAGTTTGGACAAGATCTCCTTGCCACACAGGTTATTAAACTCCAAAGGACAGCTGACCTTTCTCCCCCCTCCCCAATTCTCCCCTTAATAATCACTGGAGGAAACATCATGTTGGCTGTGTATTTCTCTGAGAGCACATGCACACATCTCTACACGGAGCTTATGGAAATTGTCTTATTGAAAGACAAAGAGAGAAGTAGAAAATTATATTCAGCAAAGTAAGAAGTTTCTGGGTTAGGCCTGAGGAGAATGCTTATCTAAAGCAGAGGTGAGGGGCCGGAGTAGTGACTCAGCCGGCAAAGTGCTTGCAAAGGAAACATAAGGGTCTGAGTGCCAGCCCCAGCATCCACAAGAAAGGCTGTGCAGGGCACGGATAAGTGCGCCCTTTGATCTTGTAATCCCGAGGCTGGAGGGACGGAGACAGGAGGATCTCTTGAGCTCACTGGCTGGCCAGCCTAAGCAAATGAGCTAGCTCTAGGCTCCAGTGAGAGATCCTATCTCAAAAAATATATCCAACCGCTCCTGACATCGACCTTGTCCCCCACGCACATATAAACATATGCGAGCATTCGAGCTCATACAAGCACAATGCAGGGGTCAAAAGCATATTGTGTTTTAAAATATAAATGTGAATAGTCCCCTGGAAATGCGTATTTGAGATGTGCATCCGCTAGCAATCCCACCCTCTCATTATGATCTCACTTTACCATCTTACTGAGAAATGAGAATCTAAGGACATACTCATCAAGTGACCTCTGCCTGTAGCTGCCCTGCCTTTTCCTGATGAAGAATGTTAGCCCACCCACAGCCAGCCCCTCCACTAGGCACCAGACCCTGTCCACTCTGCCTCCTCCTCACTAGCACACAGTCATGCCGTATTGTTTTCGTATATACAGAATTCTTTTCTGCTCTATCCTAGATGATGGTCCACTTTTCTTCCCTCCTCATAACAAAACTATTAGGTCCAAAGGGTACCCTATTCCTCCCCCAAAAGGCAAGACAACAGGCTCCGTCCAATATTGAGTCTAGATTTAGCTCAACCTGGACTCCAGGATTTCTGGAGGTTAGATAAAAGCCAGTATTCCTCAGGAACTTGTGAATCTGGTCCCATCTACCAAGAAGAGCCATCTCTCTTACCTCTGGCAAAATGGACAAATGGCCACCTGTGGTGTCTATCCACATAACAAAGCCCATGCTGGCTTCGAGGCTCCCTCAGTACTATAAGTACCTTTATACATTTTAAAGTCCATGATAGCATCCTGATGTGGGAGGGCCTTCTGTTTGAGTTGATTTCATTGGTTAATAAAGAAACTGCCTGGCCCATTTGATTAGCCAGCCTTTAGGTGGGCGGAGTAGACAGAACAGAATGCTGGGAAGGGAAGTTAATAAATCGCCATGCCTCTGCTCTCTGGGTCAGACGGGATGAAGCTCCGGCCCAAGATGGACATACGCTAGAATCTTCCCGGTAAGGCACTACTTCCTGGTGCTACACAGATTATTAGATATGGGTTAATCAAGATGTGAGTAAGAGGCTGGAACTAATGGGCCAGGCAGTGTTTAAATGAATGCAGTTTGTGTGTTGTTATTTCGGGGCATAAGCTAGCCAGGCAGCCAGGAGCAGGGCAGCGGGAATGCAGCCCTCCACTCCCAATCACTACAGCATCCAAGCCCTTCTCACCTCTTTCCCTACCCTAAACTTTCTCCAGCTCACAAGCCTCTCTCTCCCCAGCTACTCATCCTTCTAATGGGACTATTCTCGCTATACTTTCTCTCTCTAATCTACACTTCTTTCTTCTTATCCTCCTCTTCCTTCTGCCCCTGCCCTGCTATGCTCTATTCCTCATCTCTCTTCTGTCTCAGTATCTCCACTGCTCTCTCCTGCTCTCTGCCTTCTCCAGTCCTGCTCACCTGGCCATGCTCCTCTGCTTCCTTTTCTCTGCTCTCTTCTCACTCCCACTGAAAGCCTTAACCATATCCTCTACCCATCATGATGTCACTTTCTTTACTGTACCCCTTGCGAACTAAAGCCATCTCCCAAGTCTCCTACCATTTCCTCTTCAGTTTGCTAAAACCAAGCAGGCATTGCTGGCAACACTTCATTATACCTGCCTTTAGGAAGATTTACCGGGGACTCCACATTGTCAAATCCAGCCAAACCCTCTGCCCTGTCTTGTTCCAACTTCTACAATATATGACACACTGTAACACCTGGGCTTGTGACATAGACTCATTTGACTTCTAAGTTACCATAATCTCTTAAAGTCAGCTCTTTCCTTGCTTTTTCTCCCTTCTAATCCTCATGATTCAGCTCACGGGACTGCCCCAGAGCTCAGTGTGTTTAGCCTTCTCTTCCTTAGACTAAATTCATAGATGACTCTATCCTGCCCTGTTTCATAGACGTACACACCATCTATAGATTTCTGTGGAGTAACATGTAACAGTAATCAATATCACCTTAATCCCATACATATGTGTTTATTCATATTCATATGGGAAACACTTTAAATACAAATGTGCACACATAAACATATGTGAACATGTTTACATAGAAACATGCAAATACTCACACATACCAATCCAACTACATACTCAGCTACATGTTACTAGCAAACAAAACATGGCCAGAATTAAGCTTGCTTCCCTAATTCTAATCTTGTTCTTTTTATCCCCCACCATCTGGCAGCAGTACAATAACTAATTCTGTCTGTTCATTATTTTTCAGAAGCAGCAGCTTCTCCCAGATCCCTGGTAACGTCCCACTGCAATGACCCGCCACTTTGACTAGATGGTTTCAGCTGCTTCCTGTCTGGACTCTGCTTCCACCATCCTCGCAAACAGCTCTCTCTCCTCAAAGCATCCAATGCACCCCTTCTCACGAACGTCACATTACGGCTCTCCTCCCTTCCATGGCTTCCCACTTCAACCAAGAGTAAGCCAAAGGCCTTACCAAGACCCATGGAGCCACCCAAGACTTCCAAGACCACGACGCGGCCCCACCCTCCACTCTAGCTTTCTCACCATTCCTCAAACACCTACACATTTCTGTCTCCAATCTGTGTACTAGTTTCCTCGGCTGGGGTGTGCTTCTATGTATACCCATAGCTGCTTCTCTCACTTTCCTCAAGCCTTCTCCTGTGGCATTACCAGGGGGCCCAACCCAAGATAAAATTGCCATATCACCCCACATTGCCTGATTGCAGTTTGTATTTCGTTTTCTATTTAAGGCAAGTTTCCTTTTATTAACACCTTAAGAATATAACCTGCATGAAAATAAGCATCTCACACCAAGTTCTTAAGTATTAATGGGATAAACAAATGGACCTTACTGACAGGAACTTAATAAATAGTCATATTTATCTCTGGGGAATTACAGGACACACCTGGAAAACCTTTAGCCTTAAAATACACTTTAGCTATATATACACTTGTCTAGAAAAGATTTTAATTACTCGCTCATCAGAGCAAGAAAAAGTAGGAGCCATTATGGCTTACAAATTCAGCAATTACTACAAAACATTTTCCCTAAGTCATTAAAACATTATTAAAATGGCTAATGATTTTTTTAAGTAAAACAATTTTTAAAATTAAATACACCAAAGGAAATGATGGACTAGGCAATAGAAAATAGAATTTCTCAGCACATTTTCAAATGAAAAACAATTTTTGTTAATAAAATTTCACAACATATTATGCAAAAATATCATACTGACACATAACAGAAAGTCCCTTAGATTTCACAGATAAGACCTCAAGTCTGTAAGGCGGCTCAGTTTTCACGTGTTTCTGAATTACTAAGGATTCAATCACTGTTAGCACATCATTGTCCAAATGTGACAACTCTTAGGGAAGCAGTCAGTGACAAAACTGACCCCAATAGACAGAGACACTTTGGTTCTAACTAAGCTCGGAGAGACAGACTAGTCAAAAGCACACGTGAGACGATGCAAGACTTCATCCTGTGTTTCCATGTACGTCAGGTCTAATTTCCTATCCCATGCAGTCTATCTTTGTTTTACTTGAATCAAGAAGCACGGGAGATGGCTCAGCTGGTAAAATACTTGCCAGGCAACAGTAAGGACTTGCGTTTTAATGCGCAGAACCCAAATATAATCCAGTTGGGTATTTTAGCCACCGGTAAACCTGGTACTTGGGAGGGACATACAAGGGGTCCTTAAAGCACCCTGACTAGAGCAGCCAGAGTCTACAAGCTCCAGTGACAGGGAAAGACCCTGCCTCAAAAAAAAAAAAACTGAGCACAATCAAGGAAAATGCCCAAAACCAGGTCTCAGGTCTCCACACACAAGTGCACACACTTGCATTTGCACATGTGCACACACATGCCCACAAATATACATACACACTACATACACATTTACAAATTTACATACACACCACATACACACTCAAACAACAACAACAACAGAAGAATTGCAACTGGGATTGCCTGGACTCAGCACCAATCCTGCCTCAGCAGGCACACTGCTGCTGCAATGGGCTCAGCTAAAAGCAGTTTTTAAATCTTTGTTTTGTACATTTTTGAGAACTCAATACATTTAAAAACACCACATCTTGAGAATGTGGCATTGTTGTGATCGTTTTTTGTAGTTTTACCTCTTTTAATACCATTTTCTCCTTTACAAATAGAAGAAAGAATACTATTTTTATCCCTGGAACCAAATCCAGTATTTCTGAAGGTACAATATATTTTATAGTCAAAAGACTCTTACCCACCAAATAGTTTACTCACTCAGCAGGAGCTGGTCCAGTGTTTCAAGAGGAAAAAAAAAAAAGCAGTCTGCCATAAAATGGAGAACTAGCAAAACACACACTAGTGACTTTTTGACATTTTCATTCTCTGCCCTTTTTTGTAAAATAGTTTTCTTTAACCTCAAAGACGCTGAAGAGAGCCAGTGACCCAAACATACTTCTTCAGTTTAGGAGCAAGGAAAACCCAGCAAAGTTCAGGAGAAATGGACTGTAGTTCAGGGGCAGGCATGATGTCACTTGCTAATCCCCAGTTTGCCCCCACTAACTGGAAGCAGAGACAGGGTGCAGACCTAGATCCTGGTGCCCCTGGGATCACTTTAAATGCTTCTACGGTGTACATTCTGGTACTTCCTCCAGAACTGAAAGGCCCCACCACAGCCCTGATTTTGAATGCCTCCCAGGATCTACCTGTGTGTCCCATACAAAATGGACAGTGGGATAGGAATTTCTGTGACCCAAGAGTTTAAGAAAAAAATGTCTTCCAAAGAAGGTCTTGATTCAGGTAAAAAAAAAAAATAAATAAAAATAAAAATAAAATAAAAAAATAAAAAAAAAAAACAAAGGAAAAGCAAGAGACAGAGGAGCTTAATGCACCCATTTTTCTCAAGCTGGATGGCGAAAGTCCTAGACAATAGATCCGAAATACTCACGGAGAGTTAGGGATGTTTTTGTTTTCTTTTCTTTCTTTTTTGAGGGGTGGGCAGGTAGTAAGAGGCATTCTGGTTCAAGATGTTGGTTTAATAGCTCTCCCAAGGAGGAAAAAAAATTGATGGCATTTTTTTTCCTATGTGAAAAATCTCTACCTCCCTCAATGACCCCAGGTTAGCACCTGAAGCACACACTTCAGACTTAACAGCATAGCCATGGGTACAGAGCAGGCAGAAGGGTAAGCGACAAGATGGTATCACTGCTGTCAGAAAGGAGAAAGCTGAACAAGCAGCATTCACCTGCCTTTTGTCTCTCTACCCACACCATCTGGTCGGTTTGCAGGGGCTCCCTACAGAAATAGTGCTTGGATATGCCCCGGGTGACTCAGATTTTCTGTCCCTTAATTTTGGAATGGAATTAGGTTTTATTTATCTCCACATTTGTTGTTTTTCTAGAAGCAAGCAAGTGGAGACATTTGCCATTGGTCGGTCACTCACCATTCCCTTAAATAGCATCTGTGTGCTTGTATGCGGCGGAGAAAGGCCGACTAAATGGAAGGACAGCAACAAATTCCAAGACTGACTGACCAACAAGCCCCAGGGGAGGCTCTCTGCCTCATGGATCTTAGTTCATCCCCAGTGCTCACTCTGATCATTTGGATTCTCTATGACCTATATAGTGTTTATTACGTATTTCTGACAAAATCAAACTCCTTTAAAATACATTAAGACCTATCCTATGTAGACATGACTGAGTCTCCTCTTCAGCGACACCCACAAGGACAGCAAGGGAATTAGCTAAGCTATAATGCCCCAGAATCTCCACTTGTGCACTTCTTCCTTCATGTATGCTCCATTCCTCTATTTTTTTTTTTAAAAAAAAAGTTTCTTGTTTTTGTTTTTTGGGTTTTTTTGTTTGTTTTTTTGTGCTACCATTCTCCTGAGTCCAGATGAATGGCAGAATCCCCTGTCCTCTTGGTTATGCATGCTTCTGTTTACAGATGCCTCTCTATTCCAACACCTTCCTTTGCCCTCAGTTGCAACCAATGGTGTCTTCCTCTGGCCCTCGCCTATCTATAACTAATGTCCCAGCTGTCAGCTGACTATCTTTGGAGATGAGGAACAGTACGGACGAGGAGAGGAGAGACGTGGCAAGAGAACATGGGGGTGTTAAAAAGGAAGAGCAGTGAAGTCGGTGACAGAAACCAAGGCTTAGGGGCTCACAAGAAGACAGAAGGGGAAAGACAGAGGGGTGACTCTCACACAGTGACTAATGGGTGCAAAGCCATAAAACTTTAAAGGGGCCAAGAATTCTTAAGCTTCTGTTACCTTCATGAAGGGGACTTGGAAATGGCCTGTAATGCCAAAGACGGACAGACATACAGGATGAGCGGAACTACAACACTTGACAAACTTCAGTTATGCATAAAAAGGAAGAGAATGTCAAAAGGCACAGTAGAGGAGCTGGGGAGATGGCTCAGTCAGTCAACTGCTTGCTTTGGAAGCATAAGGTCCTGAGTGCAAGCCCCAGCACCCATATAAAAATAAAGGTGGGTGTGGTGACACACACTTGCAATCCTAGTGCTGTGACAGTGGCAACGGGCAGCCTAGCTCACCTGGTGAGCTCCAGGCCAATGAAAGACTGCGCCTTTAACAAAGAAAACAGCTACATGAACCAACTCCACTGATTTCCCTCTGATGTCCTCATATGTGCTCCCATCGTGCATACGTGCACACAAACACATACATGTGCACTCTCTCTGTGTCTATTTTTCTCTGCCACACATATGTACACACACACACACACACACACACACACACACTACAGAGCAGAGAATGAAGGGCAATCACCTTTAGTTCCTCCATAGGCATCTAAGCCCCTGGTACTACCAGTAGATGTCTTGACACGCCCCTGATGGGCTCCAATTCTTTCACATAAACAACAAAAATCAAGAGGGAACAAAAATTACATGGTATTTGGGTGCATTTTGCTTTAAGAAGCACTAAAGAAGAAGTCAGGACCGTGAGGAGTGCGTTTACCCATTGAGACGGTGGGACAGATCTAACGGGAGACCACCAAGTCCAGTTGGAATGGGACTGATGGAACAGGGGACCAAACCGGACTCTCTGAATGTGGCTGACGGTGGAGGAGGACTGAGAAACCAAGGACAATGGCAATGAACGTGAACTCTACAGCATGGACGGGCTCACTGTGAGCCTTGTCAGTTTGGTTGCTCACCTTCCTGGACTTAGGGGGAGCTGGGAGGACCTTGGACTTAACATAGTGAAGGGAACCCTGATGGCTCTTTGTCTTGGATAGGGGTGGAGTGGGGGTATGGGTGGAAGGGAGGGGAGGGAAGGGGGAGGAGGAGGGAAGGAGATGGAAATCTTTAATAAAAAATGAGGAAAAAGAAAGAAGCACTAAAGAAGCTGAATATCAACATTCTGACAATTGCAATGGCCAAAACAATTATTGTTAAATGGCCCGGACTTAAAGGCAAATCTGCTGAAGCAATTGGTTGTATAGAAAATTAGCATTTTTAGATCTCAGAATTTAGTATTACAGCACTGGGGAGTCCAAGTTTGTAGGATACCAATCATGTCATTTACCTCATTTTGTTTCCACACAAATTTCTCTCTGGTTTAACTTTAAATGACCCCATCCATGGCCCCAACTACTCCCTCAAGGGATTACTGCCAAATTCAATAGGTCTCATCTTAGGAAAACATTCCCATTTCAGAATCATAGTATTAAGTCTCTGGTATCACGTGATTAATAAAATTTTAAGAATTTTTAGCTGCCAATAAAAATTTATGCTGCATAATTACAAATCATTAGTTTTCGAGCTGTTAGCTAATGGTTTTCAGGTTACTCGTTTTCAACTTGCTTACTTTCCCCCTTCATCAAGATAGAGCCGCCTCTCTTATATACTGCAGTGGCTTTAAAATACATAAAAAAAATGTTCGATACTTGTTTCTTCAAGAGGTGAAATCTAAATGGGATACATGGAAGGGATGGCCAGTCGGAAAAGCTCCTACATTTGAATTATTTCTGTTAAACTGAACAGTGCTTCCTAGTAATGCCATATCCGGGTAGGTAATGGGAAATTCCTACAGCTCACAAAATTCATGAACTTTCAAAATGGAATCAAAATTTGACTTCCTATTCCCCTAAAACTTACACAAAGACATAAAATAGCACTTTTTAGAATTACTTTGCTTTTTACCTGATGGATGAGGGTCATCTGTCTATGTGTTATTTTCATTGGTTGATAAAGAAACTGCCTTGGTCCTTTACTAGGACAGAATATTAGGTAGACGGAGTAGACAGAACAGAATTGTGGGAGAAAGAAAGCAGAATCAGGAAGACGCCTCAGGAAGTCGCCATGACTCTCCTCTCCGAGACAGATGCAGGTTAAGATCTCTCCTGGTAAGCTACCACCTTGTAGTGCTACACACATTAATAGAAATGGGTTAAGCAAGATGTGAGAATTAGCCAATAAGAGACTGAAACTAATCGGCCAGGCAGTGTTTAAAAGAATACAGTTTCCATGTAATTATTTTGGGTAAAGCTAGCCAGGTGGCTGGAAGCAGCCCACCGCTCCCATCACAACATTTACCTATTACATTTCTATGAATAACATACTCATTCTAAATAGTCAGATAATGTACTAATGCTATCAGTCTCATAATGAGACTTGGGTTGGTGACAGACCATAGTGGTCTCATCATAGATGATGATGGAACTATAATATAATAATCCCTATTGCTTAGGTGACATTATTAAGAACCTGATTCAACACACTGCTCACACACGTGGTGATGGTGGTTTACACACACCTCCCACGCTGCCACTGGCAAACAAGCAAAAACATAGAGTTGCATGGCTTCTGAGACAGCT
Source organism: Arvicola amphibius (assembly GCF_903992535.2). NCBI lineage: Eukaryota > Metazoa > Chordata > Mammalia > Rodentia > Cricetidae > Arvicola > Arvicola amphibius. The sequence goes on from NC_052048.2 coordinate 126,513,129, forward strand.
CAAAAGGTAAAGGCACCTGAGGTCAAGCCTGAGGATCTAGGTCTGATCCCCAGAACCACATGGTGCAAGAAGAGAACCAACTTCCATAGTGTTCTCTGACTGCCCCGCACATGCCATGGCACCTGCACACTCAGATACAAGAGCGCACACGTGCGTGCACACACACACAGAATCAATAAATAAAGCCAAGTTTAAAAGCATACAACTATATAGAATATACATACTTGGCGATGACAGTAAACTACTATGTTAGTGGTTTGTGTGTTTATTATTCTATACATTTTGTTATTTTTAGAATGTGTTATTATAAAACTGAGTTTCCTGAAATCAGCATGCTGTGTCCCACCAGGAGCAGTCTCACACATCTTGTTTTGACTGAATGTTTTGTTTGCACTAAGAGGTCATGTTGAAGCCTACAAAATGGGAGGGAATCTTTGCCAGCTATTCTTGAGACAAGACCTTAATAGCTAGAATTTGCAAAACAAACCAAAAAAAAAATAAAACAACTGCAAAATCTAAACTCACCCACACAAACACTTGCCAGTTGATAGATGAGCTAGCAAAATAGACAGTCCTCAAAAGATTAAACACAAATAACCAATGGGTGCTCTTAAATGGAGCTCAACATCCCTAACCATCAGGAAACTCAATTAAGACTGCCTTGAGGCCCACATGCTCCCAGTCGGAATGGCTGTCATCAAGAAATCAGACAACAAATGCTGGTGGGAATGTGGGACAGAGGAATGCTGGTTCACTGCCATTGTGAGTACAAACTAATATAGCTATCATGAAAATCAGTAAGGGGAGGTTCCCCAAAAATTAAAAATAGAATGACCATCTATACCAAGCCTTACCATTCTTGGACACACCCAAACAACTCTGTATCCCACCAAAGAGGTACTTGCACCCATGTTCACTACCGTTCTATTCACAATAGCAAGGAACTTGGAACCAGCCTAGATGCCCATCAGTAGATGAATAGATAATGGAAATGTGGTACTCAAATACCATAGAATTTTATTATTCCATAAAAAATGAAATTTTCAGGAAAATAAGCAGATCTGGAAGTCATTATAATGAGTGTAGTAACCCAAATTCAGAAAAACAAAAAAAAAAATCCCATTTTTTCTTATATAAAGATCCTAGTGTATAATCTATTCAACTATATATAGTAATGTGTGGGACATGGGTAAAGCCTGAAAAACTAGAAAGGAGACCGAGAGAGAGTAAGAGATGTTAAGGAATGTGGTGGGGGCAATAGGACATGTGTATCATGAAGGTGGGAAGGAAGGCTGGGAGAGAGGCTGCAAGGTGGGTTACTGGAGCCAAGGGAGTGGGAAAGATGGGGGCAGGGAATCCAACAAAATATATTTCATTTGAAAATGGCATAATGCTGTCTAATATTTTCTATACCAATTTCAAAATGAAATTAAATTATAAACAGAAAGTGATTGTGACAAGTGGAGAACACATGCCACCAAGGTTTATAAGTGTGCCCCATGATGAGTGCCCACCAAGGTTTGTAAGTGTGCCCCGTGATGAGAGCCCACCAGGTTTGTAAGTGTGCCCCGTGATGAGAGCCCACCAGGTTTGTAAGTGTGCCCCGTGATGAGAGCCCACCAGGTTTGTGAGTGTGCCCCGTGATGAGCACCAGCGATAAGCTGACCCAGGGATGTCTCTAAGACATAGGGCACCAAGTAAGTGCATACAAGGAGCTTAGTAAAGTAGCTAACACAGAGAAGGAGCCAAACATGATGGAGAGCCTCTCATGTTTCTAACTAGCCAATCTTCAAAAATCAAAAACACAATTTATCTTAATTTCTGCAGGACTTCTTTTTCCAGATATACTCAGGTGTGGCTTGGAAACTGGGACCTCTGACAAGAAACATGAATCATTTTCTCCACGAAACGTCTTCGAAATAATCCTTTAGACAGAGTTAACTACGCTTTCTGTACTTTATGTACAGGACATGGCAAGGCATGCTTGACGGGTATTTACACAAGTACCACATTATGGTTTCCCAGACCAATAAAGGTGAAAGAATAGGAAGCATAATGGGGTTGCAGGAGGACTTCCTGAAAAGATTCCCCAAGCCACAATCACTGGACCAATAACAACTGGACATTCTCCATCCTATGTGAGCAAGAATCCCATGCCCTAATGGAGGACGCTTCTGTTAGAAATCTATATGGGACTATCCATTGGCGCCTGTGGCCACACAGACATCCCTAGTTAAAACCAGTGGGTCATAAAACAAAACAAAAATACATCAGTGTGGGAAAGGGACCTCTGGGGAGCAGGGGGAGATGATGGGAGTGAGATGCAGTAAAGAGAGAGGCTGGAGGGTGAGAGTCAACAGAACGCACTATATACAAAAACGATATTGTCAAAGAACAAATTTAGTCATTAAAAATCATCCAGATGGGCACTCAAACTCATAAGTCAGGCCAGGGAAGACAATTCTCCAAGTTTTCCATGTGTCTTGGGGAATTTTGAAGCTCACCCATCCTTCCCCCTCTTCCTCTCTTATCTGCCCAGCCATCCCAATCCTTCTTCAAAGGGAGGGGTGTGGACAGGCTTAAGCTATAAAGGGGGTGAAGCAGAGAAGTTGGGTTTGCCCTCACTAGAAGGCAATCGCTTTGGTATCCTGAGCAGCTAGGGCATGCAGCTGTTGGAGACCAGGGAAGAAATAGAATCTGCAGTAGCTGGGGTCTTTCTGTCTATATTGAAGAGAGTACACATTATCTGAGGTGAGAGGGGATTATGATAAAGCTGCGTAGACAATGGGGATGATGAACAATGAGGATGATGAATCCAGAAATGCCCCACCCCAAAAGCCAGATCTCACAAACCTCAGGTTTTAGTTTAGTAAGCATCTCCTCCTGAAAGAAATGCATTCTTAGGCACCCAGCACATGCTGTTCCATCCCCAGGCCTTTGCAAAAACTCCGAACTTTGTTCTTGAACCCAATAGTCATATGGCTGGAAACTTCCCTCTGGTGACTCCAGCTTCCTTTGGTTAGTCTAACTTCCATTCCAGCTACTCTCCATTACAGACCCTTTAAGAAGGCTTCTGTTGAATCTGGTTTAGCCAGTATCACCCTTGCCTGGGAAAGCTCTGACAGACAGCTGGCCAGCCCCACACTGGTTTCCTCTGTCTACGTGTTTTCCAGTCCACTGTGTCCAGAATGTCACCCATAATGGTATTTTTCTACCTACATACAACATGCCTAGCTGTAGCCATATTGTGTAGACTTACTGAGACTAGCAACTGATTTGAAAAGAGTGTTTCTCAACAGTCCTTTTTCTACCCCACTGGCATGGTGAGAGAGAGAGAGAGAGAGAGAGAGAGAGAGAGAGAGAGAGAGAGAGAGAGAGAGAGAGAGAGAGAGAGAGAGAGAGAGAGAGAGAGAGAGAGAGAGAAAACAGAGTCAGCAGACCAGATACCTTTTCCGGGTTCCAGGAAGTGGGGACAGAACATGTGGAGTCTCTTAAAGCCATCATTCAGAGCCACACTCAGTCTCCCCACTTTGCCGGTCAAGCCCTAGTGAAGGGGAGATGTGCAGGAAAGGCCCAGTCGGCCCACAGTAAAGAAGTGGCCAGAGAGGAGAGGAAAGAAAGAATTAGACATAAAAATTATCACCTAGCATTATTATTTATTCTGGGATCAATAAAATGTAAGGAGAGGAGTGAAAAAGGTCAGAGAATCACTCTTTACAAGAGTCCTCTCAGCCCTTCCCCTCTCTGGGAAAACAAACCAATGCCCACCGAAACACATCGTTTTCATTAACTGTCTAGTGACCAAGGGAGCAGGGACTCAGCCTTTAGACCAGTTACTTCTCTAACTGAAGCACAGTAGTATTTTTAATTAATAAATAAAGAAAAAATGTTTGGGAGGAGGGTGAGCCTCTAAAGTAATGCGAGCTCCTCAAAGTGTGGGAGGAAGCGCTCTGGTTTCTGCTGGATCCCCCTCAAGCTGCTGCAATCCTTGGATGCACCTGTAACCATTAGCCTGGTCATTAAACAGCAGCCCAGCTGTTGGATTGGTGTGTTCCTACCCTCATTAGGGGAGAGCACTCAATCCCACACAAGACGCCTGGATGCTAGTGCGGAACCCAACCAGACTCTCTAGCCAGCTCCATAGACCCTGTTCTCTCACCAAAGCTTGCCAAACTCATTGATAGGCTACAAAATTTCTCTTATGTAATTGTGGTGGTGTTCACAAAAGCAACCCTACGTAGAATGTTTTCATTAAACCAAATATAAGAACCAGGGCTGGGGAGATGGCTCAGTGGATAAAAGGGTTTGCCATGCCAGCAATGAGGACCTGAGCTTGAATCCCTAGATCCTGCATACAAGCCAGACATACAACTCAAGCATCTGTAATCCCGGTGCCAGAGAAGATTGCAGTAGGCAAACAAGGTGGAAAGCAGGGACTGACACCCATATATGTACAGTGGCATGTGAACACCTGCATAACGCACATGTGCAAACATGTACGAGTACAGCATGACGCACATGTGCACACATGTACCAGTACACATATACACACAAGGAGAACCTTGTAAGTTTGTAGAAGAGCAAACTTGTAGAGTACACTACTTAGGTTACAAGAAGTTTTTAATAACAGGATACTGCCTGTATGCAGGTAGGATAACCTAAGAAGTTAGAAATTATTTCAAAGTTACAGACACATTTACTTGATACCCACCATAGACAGACAGTTACACACACACACACACACACACACACAATTTGACTCTAGAATAATTTGGAGCCATACCAAGAGTTGAGTTTTTTTCAGTATCTTGAAATTATCCTCAACAATCAGAAATATCTTTTTAATGTCAGTATAATTATGAAAGTGTGGGGCTTTGGAATGAAAAGTTGTCTTTGGCACTGAATACTGACTGTGGAGGAATTTAAAATACATAATCCTTCCTTCTAGAAGGCTTTGCTCATCACTGTTTATATGTTGCTGGATAAGCTTCTTAGAAGCGTTGACAATCAATCCACGTCTACCATTTCCCAGCTATCTCTAACTATGTGTAGCTGACCAAGAGACAGAGAACATTCACACTCACATACCTTCCTGGACAGAGGTGGGATCAAACAACTCTTGCAGAAAAAAAGTCTTACACACCCTCTACCTCAACACCAAGTGCAAGATGGTGCAAGCAAACAGAAAGGAACACCCCATCGTTCTGTGAAACCTGGATGCCTGAGATTAGCTTGACTGAACCCTGTTCACTCACGGGTGAGCCAGTCTATACACATAATCATATTTTACTGTCTGTGCTGTCAAAGGAAAGCTTATGCCAAACATCATCAAGGGGAAGGTGAGTCTTTAGTACCTACCTCCGGCCATAACACCCACATTGCATTACAGTGTAGAATTATAAAACTGTGCAGGTGACTAAGCCGCTCTAGGAACCAGGTTTTGCAAGGGAAAGAGTATAGAGCTTTACCATTGTTCTTTCTGTAAATTGTTCTGTTCTCATATATTAGCCCTCTGGATGCTTATTCATTTGTGGCTGTTGTGGCTGGTGGTTTTTTATTGGCTTCTTGGACAACTTGGTCCAAATTCCATTACCATTTAATACCCAGTGAATCAATGTGGAGCCACACACAAAGATGTATCTACTTGCACATTCATTGATGGTAATCCCCATTTAGGGGAGGCTTCAAGTGCATCCCTGGACATTTCTCCATCCAAATTCACATTTGTTTCGTCTGGAAAGATGTCCTAAAAGGCCCTCAGCATATCTGTCTGTAGCTATCCATCTTTGTGCACTGTAGCTTCCAGGACACTAGGTCTCTCCTGCTGTTTTTCTTTCCCTGCCTCTTCCAAATTAAGAGCATGATGTTTCTCAAGGGCAAACTCCTCCTCACTAGCATTTCCAACATGCTGATGGGCTCTACATTGTAATCCATCCCTTAGGCAGGAACTGGATATTCTTCTATACAAGAAGTTCTATATAAATTCTCATCAAGAACTACAATTCCTCTCATCCAAATCAATTATCCCAACTTCTGCCTTTACCTGGCTACCAGCCATGGAGCTTCTTCCTTCATTTGGAAAAGGTAAGGCAGTACAGGATAAGCTTGATGCTTCCACTCTCTGAGGCACCTTCTGTCCCATCACAGATGTTCCCATCACACCCATTTCCTGAGCATTCTGTCACTAGCCAGAAGCATAAGGTCCTCTACTCAGTGCCCTTGTCTCCTTGGCTGCATCGGCAGGCATGTTTGGGATAAATGCTATCTCTCTCCCAGTGTTTAGATTTGGGCTGTCTCCTCTAATGATCTGTAAAACCATCCCCCCTATGTGTATGTGTATGTGTGTGTGAGAGAGGGAGAGACAGAGACAGAGACAGAGAGAAAGTGTGTGTGTGTTCTGTCTGTCTCTCTCCCTCCCCCAACTGGATAGCCAGGAAGACCCAGACATCCCTGATTGTCTCTTTGTTGTAAAACTCAGTCTGCCACCATGGAAAAGCCTCACTCCAGACACACCAACTTCTCTCTCCCAGAGGACAGGCATTGCTACTTGTCACAACACCCTGACACGCTTTCATGTTCTGTCATGACTGAACAGAAGCCTGAAAGTAACACAGCCAGACACACATTAACAGCCATGCCGCTAAAAGTGCGAAGAATATGTCTCATGTGCCCATATAGTCCATCCTCCTCAAGTCCTGGACGATGCAGTGTGGTCAGACCACAGTGGAAATGCCAGAGCGTGAACAACAAAACCACACTGTGAGAACATTCTTCACTTCTCTCCAACCAGGCTTGGGAGACCTGGGGAGCTAGTCTACCCATCAGGGAAGAATAGAGGCTTCAGTCAGCCGCCCTCTAGCTTTTGGGTGGGAGCTGAACTGTCTGGGGCAAAGACTTACTGGGAAAGATCAACACAGACCATAGAACCCAGGGAAAGACAACTCCGGAGGTACCAATTTTCTTCTGCCAAAAGTTGTCTAATGGACTATGTTCATGCTGTGTTAGCTCTGGGGCTGCCTGTTTAAATAAAAGGCATTATATTTAACATTTTCAAAAGTGGAATTTCTTTTAAGCATAACAACATTGTGCATTTGTGGTACCCGTATTTCTCTCTCTTTTCTTCCCATCCGCCCCCTCCGTACATCAGAATATAAATCATCAGTCCTCTTAAGAGTCTGAGTTATCTGTGTTTATAGACCTTTGGGAAGTTAATCTATAAAACATGACATATGCCTCTTCTGGAATTTAAGACGTCTGCTTCCTTGAATATAACAAAATAAACTTTTTAGAAGATGATATTGAAATATAAGCAGCCCACTTAAAAGTTGAGCCCTTACCGTGGGAAAACCACTGAAATTAGCAAGGAGAACTCCAATACCAAGGCTAAGGAGATGGCTCAGGGCTTACCACACAAACATGAAGACATGAGTTCAGGTCCTCTGAGCCCGTATAAAAGCCAAGGATGGTAGCACAGGTCTGGAACCACAGCACTGGGTCAACAGATGGTGGGCAAAGACAGGAAAAGCCCTGAATCCCAATAGCCAGTTAACCTAAGTTAGCAATAGCCAGTCAACCGAACAGTTAGCAACAGCCAGTCAACCAGTTAGCAAGCCCCAATCTCAAAAAAATAAGGTGGACGACTATAAAAGAGAACATCTGATATCAACCTTTAGCTTCCACATGCGTGCACTTGCTTGTGTGTGAGTTAGCATGTGCATGAATGCACACTCACACACACACAAACACACACACACATGAAACACAGAGAAAAATGCAACTTCAACTTCAAATTTCTACTCCTTCCTAGTGAGGAGACCTGCTTATAAAGAGTCACTGAGGGGAGTAATTGCTTCTCTCTCAGTTCCAGCATCACCTTCTCAAACTGGTCACCAGGAGTCCAAGGACCGTCTCAGCGAGGCTTGTGCTCCTGCTATCCTGGGAAACCAACTCAACCATGAACCCCAGTAAGTCCCATAGTGCCCTGGATCCCTCCTGGTAAAACCATCCTACCACACACTGTAACCGAAACGTTAGTCTCAGGTATCAAGCTTCCCACGGAACACTAACCACAGCAGCAGCATATCTGATGTGAATGCTCACCACCCTCGAGGGCTTTTCCTAGTGTGCTTTATCAGACAACTGAGTCACAGGCACCCAGGTATAGGCTATTGCGATCATCTCAATCGATTGCTATTTAAGCATCACGCTCCAAATGGTCTACTATTTCAAGCTTCCCCTCTGTTGTAAAAATACTACTAAGCAAAGTATATTAGATTTGGCTTCCGTATGGCATTCTTTTTAACACATCTCCCAGGAAGGTGCTAGATAAAGAGCCTCCCTTGTTCTCACCTTTCTGAAGACCCCAGAGCACTGGAGTTCTCTCTGTACCTTGGAGCTGGTGAGTTGTTTTTTTTTTTTAACTATCTACTTGGCAGTTGTCCTTGTAAATAATTTTTACTTTTAAAGGAGACAAAATTCACACACTATTATAATTTGCTCTTTTTAAGTGTAGAATTCTGTGACTTTTTAGTATATTTATAAGACTGTTGAATCGTCATGACCTAATAATTCCAGGTCACTTTCCACCACCCAAAAAGAAACCCCTGGCCTATCAGCAGGCACTGCCTCACCCTGGCAATTATTAATCTGCTTTCTGTCTTACGGGTTTGCCTGTTATGGATGTCTCGTATACATGGGATCATATAATATGTGGTCTGGACTCCTCCGTGTCTGGATTCCTTCACTCCATGTAAGTTTAGAGTTCTAGCAAGTATCTGTACTCCATTCCTTTTTAATGACTCAAATTCCATCCCATGGAAATAGCTCCCTTTGTCTAGTCATTCGTCATGGGATGAACATTTAGTTCATCGTCTCTCGTTAGTTACTGGACTATGAACAGTTACATGCAAATCTCTGTGTGAATGTGGGTTTTTTAAAATTAGACTAGGAGTTAAAATTGCTAGATACATTCACTCTGTTAACTTTTTTTGAGAAATCCAGGTGGTATCTTAATATACCACCCAGCCCTGGGACCACGATCCATTGTTGTCACCAGTACCAGATGTTTTCTGTAAAGATCCAGGGCTGACGGCCGCCATTTTTTTCCAGTCCTGCAACCTGACATTCTTGAAAGAAATGCAACTAACTTTCCAGTACAGCAGTTCTCAACCTGTGGGTCACTACCCCTCTGGTCAAATATCAGATATCCTGCACGTATGATATTTACATTACTATTCAGAATAGTAGCAAAATCACAGCTACGAAGCAGAGGCAAAAATAACATTATGGTTGGGGGCCACCACAGCACGAGGAACTGTATTAAAGGGTCACAGTGTTAGGAAGGTTGAGAAGCCCTGTCACAGTGTCTTCCTAGGGCTTCTCAATTTTCTGCTGCCTCCAAACTTGATGGAGATGTACCTGAGAATTGACATGGAGCGGAGGGCAAGCTGGGAGGACCACTGACGGTGAATGGCAGGGACAAGCAGAGTGACTTGAAAAGCTTTGGGTGTAACTGTCCAGTTCCCAGTTATCAGCTGACCAGATCCAAAATCTAGAAGTGTTTAGTAGATGAGGAGACTGAGCTTCAGACTGGGAACATGTTCAGTGGGCTAAGGGCTTACTACGTAAGCGTGCAGACCTGAATTTGGATTGCCAGCATCCATATCCCCTCCCAGCCCTCAGCACACTGTGGAGTTAGTGTGTGTGGATTTGATCTCTTCTACGAAGAGGAGGGTGAGGTTACTGAAGGACCCTACTCTTCCTGGATGAGCACAGTGCCAATCCCTCCTCACTGTCCACACTAGGTTCCCACTCTCCTCCGACCTGACAGGTCGCTTCCCATGTTGTTAGTCTTCCTTCTGTCATTTTTCTCACGGTTCCTATTTCAGCATCCTTCGTGGCCCTGTAGAATTACTGGCTGTTCCTATTTCAGCATCCTTCGTGGCCCTGCAGAATTGCTTGTTTTCATAACTCTCCAGCTCAACCTCCAGCTCTCAATATGGTGCTGGCAACAGTAAAAACAGCCACATTTCCCTTTTTGTCTTTCAGATATGACCTGTGTTGCAGTCCTTCCTCAGCCTTTTGTTTTGTTTTGCTCCAGTTCTAGCTTATGGGGGATTTGAATAGGGTGCGCCCTCATTGAGGGCATGAGTTCGTCTACTTCACTAGCTTTCACTGGCTCCCCACTATAGAAAATGGATACAAGAGGCAAAGGAGTTAAAAACTAACATCATTTAATTTTCCAGAAGACAGCTCAGCAAGGTTTAAATTCTCACAGAGATAGAGATAGTAGGTAGATAGGTGTGTGTGTGTGTGTGTGTGTGTGTGTGTGTGTGTGTGAATATATAGAGAGAAATAGAAATAAATTTGAATAACAAGTCAACAGTAACCAACCAAGAGCACCATATCTCATCATCTTTCCAGGAACCATCAAACCATCTTTTCCTGATTTTCCCGTCAAGCTCAGAAATGTCTTCCCCTATCAATACGATCATAAGGTTTCAAAAATGTCCTTCTAATCACTTCCAAACTTTAGAGAGTTTTCAAAAAGTCTTTCTCTATATGAGAGCCTGAGAAATAATAAGTACGTTTGTTCACTTTTAAAATCAGAATTCAAAAACCACTGCAAACTCGGGGATATTTTCCCAGAAAGAACACAGCAAGAAGAACTCGAAAGGTATTGAGGAACATGGTGGTTACAGCTGGTCTTTTGTGACTGGCAAGGAACTGTCTTGCCTGACAAGAAGATGATCCCAGTGGTTTCTCCGTCTTCCCTATGGTCCTGATTTACTTTTGTCATCAACCCAATAAGTCACACCACTCACACTCTTGAGCTCGGAAACCAGCCTCGGAAGAAAACTTTTTTCTTTTTGATCTTTTGAGACAGGGTTTCTCTGTAGCTTTGGAGCCTGTCCTGAACTCACTCTATAGACCAGGCTGGCCTCGAACTCACAGAGATCCACCTGCCTCTGCCTTTCGAGTGCTGGGATAAAAGGTGTGCGCCACCATTACCCTGCCCTTTTTTTTTTTTTTTTTTTTGAGAAAATTTTCTTGAAAGATGAAGTATAGACAAACAAATCTGCCTTTGAATTTTCTATGGTAAAAAAACTGTCAATTACTAGAGCATCATAACATAAAGTGAGAGGTGGGGACAGAAGTAGGGTATCAAATCCACAGCAGATTCCAGCTTCTAAAGCATCAGACAGTAGCAAAACCCTCCCTGGGCTATTTGCGCTATTCCTGCTAGCAATTGAGAATCCTTCTCCACCTCACACCTGGCACACTCTTCGGTCAGTCATGGTGAAGGCAAACAGTCAACACGTACTAAAACAGAACGCTGCTGGCATAAGAAGGTGAGTCTAGCTCTTGCCTCTGAATGGTCTGGGTCTTGCTCCAGCGCATTCTCCCTGCGCAGACGCTGCCAGCAGACACTCCGTAGTACCTAAACCACAAATCTTCACATTCCCTCCACTTCCAGCCAGGGCCCGTGTCCTTGAGCTTCACCCAGGGAGATACCAAGCAAGCTGGCCCCAGGTACAATAGTCCTTCACAAACTCCGGCAAGTCTTCCCTGCCATCTGCGAGGTAGACTGAAATCTAGGTGGACCGCTCAGCATAAAAATAGCTAGCATAGGTGAACCTCAGAGAGCCCTGCCGCACAAACCGGGCCGTTCACCAGGAATGGATCTTGGCAGCCTCACTAAAGAAAACATTTTATCAATACAAACATGTCAGACATGCAGCTGCACCTAAAATTAGAGGGAACACGTCTCCCAGCAGAAGAAATCCTACAGAAACAGAATCTCAGGCAAGTCACTCCAGATTTAGTTCCAAAGTCCCGGAAAAATGTCTTTCCTCTGAATAAGGAAACCAGGCTAAAAATCTGCTGTCTGGTTGTTTTAGGAACCAAAGTAGGTGTTTTAATGACTCTTGAATTTTATCTACTGTGACACATTACAGCTATCTAAACCAAGGAAAATGTTTCCAAACTCTTGAGATTCTAATCCAGGAAAACGGCTGTCTGCACAGATACTCACCCTGAAAGGGTGCGGGGCCTTGATCCTGCCCGTATCGCAAAGAGAAAGCGCCTTCTGTGGACTGCTCTCCGGAAACCACCTTCGGGGCTGGGAAGTACTTGGGTTGGAATACGAACTCCTGGGTCTGGCCACGGTGAACCATCACATTCTGGGAAGACAAGGGTGCCACTCTGGGGAGAAACAAAGAGAGGGCAAGAAGATAAGCAGGGGGTTTTAAAAGCCAACCAAGAAGGAGAGGAATTAAAAAAAATTAAAACGTCGATAAAGAAAAAGAAATTGAACGTCGAAAGGCACGCCCTCGCCACCCAAGGCTCATCCGAGCGTCTCTCGTTTACAGGTAGAACCATCTGGTAAGAAAGAGACTGTCTGTGTAGTCAAAATGCATAGAGAGTCATGGATTGCCGCAGGTGAGTTTTATCAAAGACTTCAGAGAATAGCTACCATAGGCTTCATGCAAAACATAGGGAATCCTTGTCTCAGCAATGGACAAAAAAAGCAGACACAAATAGGGCCATACACAAATAATAAGAACTAAATGAGCACAGGAGGAAAGAGCCAGAAATCAGCAGTAAGTATAGAGAGCCCGCATGGGACAGCAGGACTTCCCAAATTGCCTAATTCTAGTGGGTTAGCTTATTTGGTTCTTGGAGCCTCAGTTTACCATTCTGTAGCAGAAAATTTCTACCACCCAAGGTAAAAAGAAAAGATGTTTATAAAAATCAGAGCACAGCCGGGCGGTGGTGGCGCACGCCTTTAATCCCAGCACTTGGGAGGCAGAGGCAGACGGATCTCTGTGAGTTCGAGGCCAGCCTGGTCTACAAGAGCTAGTTCCAGGACAGGCTCCAAAGCCACAGAGAAACTCTGTCTCGAAAAAACAACAACAACAAAAAAAAAATCAGAGCACAGTAAAGCAGAAAAACCAAAAACCAAAATAAACTAAACTGGGCATGGTGGTCATGCCTTAATACCAGCATTTGGGACATAGAAACAGAGGCATCTGGAGGTGAGGAAAACCTGGACTATAGGGAGATATGCTAATTCAACACACACACACGATAATTCCTTCTGAAATATATGCATATATATATATATATATATATATATATTATTAAAATGTCTCAGGAAACTGGGCAGTGGCAGAACACACTTTTAATCCCAGTACTCAGGGGACAGAGGCAGGTAGATATCTGTGAGTTCAAGGACAGCCTGGTCTACAGAGTGAGTTCCAGGGCAGCTAGGGCTGTTACACAGAGAAACCCTGACTTCAAAACAAAACAAAACCAAAAAGTCTTAGGAGAATATCTATTTAACTTTATGTTCGATCTCATAATTACCTAAGTATAGCTACACACATTATGGATGATAACTCAGGTTAAGTGTTTTATAATTACCAGTTCCTACAAATAACAAGAATAATGAATCATGGGTAAAAACCAATAATGAAAAATAGAAAAAAAAAGATATTGACTTGTTCTATTTATTTCTTTACTTACTTATTTAGTGTGCCATCTGTGTGTGTGTGTGTGTGTGTGTGTGTGTGTGTGTGTGCGCGTGCATGCGAGAAGTAGGCAGCCAATGTCTTCTTCAATCTATCTGCACCTAACTAAACCTGGACCTCACCAATTCAATTAGGCTGGCTCAGCTTTCCAAGGGCTATGATTACTGGCCAGTGCTGCCACATTGGGTTCTTTACAGCACTGCTGAGGATCAGACTCCGCTCCTTAAGCTCACAGGGAAAGAACTCTACTGACAGAAGCATCTCTCCAGCGGCCCTGCTCATTTTCAAGCATTATTAGACTCCGGCAGACAAGCACTAACAGCAAACAGCCTTTGAAAGGGACCTGCTCACCCGTGTGGCCGGACTCTATAGATGGGTTCCTCAAGGGACTACCCAAACAGTAGAAGAAATAACATTCAACACAAAAGACCAATCACCATGTCACCAAAATTCCACCATTTGGTATCTTCACCAAAAAAGTCAAAGAATCTGGTGTAAGTTACTTCAAATTCATTCTGGTTAGGAAGGAGTCGTAAAGTAGGACAAAACATTCCTGAGCGATTAGGGACCAGAAGTGGCTGAAGGGTACTGGCACCTTGGCATCCACTTCAAACCCTGTGGTCTCGAAATGCCTAAACTTGGATCTGGATCTTCCCAGATGTGGTGCCACACAGGGCACTCCCTTTGTCACCAAACTAATGACTGAATTAGTAAAAGCCTAAGGATTAGCACAATAAACACTTCTATTTTGATGATGTAAGTGTTGTTTTGAACTTGAAGTATGCTCGGGGGTTAGAAACAGCTGGACAAATCTGGCCCTCACAAGTCTATTCTGCCAGCCTCCTCCCCAGCTTGGAAATGGCTCTCTTTCTAGGCCACTCTGTCACCCTGCACATAACCTAGACTAGCTCCTGTTTGGAACAGGAGGACCCAGAGTTCCAGGAGACCTGGAGAGTCACTAATCACGCCTGCCTTGGCCATGTCCAGAAAGGTGAGCCTGGGGGGCTGGGGGCCTGGGGGGCTGGGGGGCTGCCTTCCAGGTGAGCTACTCTCCCCTCTGAATTGGGACAACAATGGATGCAAGAACTGAGATGCAGATGTAAATGCACAGGGCTCCTTCTGAGCCATGGAACAGGTGAGACTCAAAGGAGAGAAGGCAAGCTGTGCCTGCCACGTGACAACAGCCTTCCAGCTTCTTTCATCCAACCATTTCAGAAAAGAAAATTCATTGGTTTTTAATGATTCCCACTTCTTATTCCCCTGTTTTCAGGATGAAGGGAGCCTCCGTGATAAGGAAATGCCAAGCTACTCACATCACTGTAACTTTCAAGGGAGGGAGGTGCAAATTCCTGAAAAGAAAATTTAAAAATCAAAACCATAGGGATTCTGGTTCAAAATAAAAGGGGCATACCCATTGACTTCCTTTCCTCCATCCTTCCTCACAATTACAGGTAAAGGGGAAATTCTATAAATTCTATAGTAAAATTTTAAATTTTACTATAAATTCTAAAATTCCGCCACACTGGTAACTTCAAATATTTAGTATTTAAATATTAATATTTAATATTCCATATTGTCCGTCCACTGGAGGATCTCCCTATTTTATCCACTCCCTCAGGGGCCTCAGGTTCGCCTTCCATTCCAGTCACTAGTACCTGTCCCATCCAGCTATCATATTGTGTATTACTCAGCAGTAAACATTAAGAGGCATTGAAGCAGATGTGTAAAGGTAGTCAAAGTATAGTGAAAACTACTGGCTGCTACAGCAAGGGGGAGAAGCTGTACTTCCCATGGGGCGGGGTGTGCCCTTCTTTTCCTCAGCCTACAGTAAGCAGCATGTTTGGCCTGGAGATATAGTTTACATCTCCACTAACGTCTGTATCTGTACACAGACAAATGAACTTCACCTAACAACAGCCACCATCACTGTAAGGATATCCTGACATTATTGTTCCTCTGGTCTATTTTTTTTAGCAGCCCTGGGCTATTTCATTCATGGCAATTCATAGATAGTAACTCAAGGCATAAGAACAGCATTGGTCAGCAGTCCCTGTAGGACTTGAAGCACGGATGAAGCCGTCTCCCAGCACCTCGGTGGTTCTGGATACTGAATCCAAGTGAATGACAATAAGGACAAGTGGGGCTAGTGTCTTCTGAGAAAGTCTGCATATGGAGACAATTATTCTCTCTAACTTAGCAAGCCAATCATCCAGAAGTCAAAATATATAACCCCACTGATTTCCAAAGTGTCAACCTACCCCAGGAATCAGCAATATTACTCTTGGGAATATACCCAAGAGATACCCTATCATACTACCAAAGCATTTGTTCAACTATGTTCATAGCAGCATTATTTGTAATAGCCAGAACCTGGAAACAATCTAGATGCCCTTCAATGGAAGAATGGATAAAGAAAGTGTGGAATATATACACATTAGAGTACTACTCAGCAGTAAAAAACAATGACATCTTGAATTTTACATGCAAATGGATGGAAATAGAAAACACTATTCTGAGTGAGGTAACCCAGACCCAAAAGGATGAATTTGGTATGTTCTCACTCGTTAGTGGATTCTAGACATAAATAAAGGTCAGTGAGCCTATAATTCCTGATCATAGAGAAGCTAAATAAGAAGGTGAACCTAAAGGAAACATATAGTTATCCTCCTGGATATTGGAAGTAGACTAGATTACCAGGCAAAAATTGGGATCTTGGGGGTGGGGTGGGGTGGCGGTAAGGGGTGATGGGGAGATGTGGAGAGAAAAGTGAGGAGGGGAGGATGGGGAGACCCTGGGGGAATGGGATGGTTGGGATGGAGGGAGGGTGGATAGGGGTGCAGGGAAGAAGATATCTTAATTAAGGAAGCCATTTTTGGGTTAGCAAGAGACTTCACTCTAGAGGGGGTACCAGGTATCCATGGAGATGTCCCCAGCTAGTTCCTTGGGCAGCTGAGGAGAGGGAGCCTGAAATGGCCCTTTCCTATAGCCATACTGATGAATATCTTGCATATTACCATAGAAGCTTCATCTGGCGATGGATGGAGATAGAGACAGAGACCCACAATGGAGTGCAGGACTAAGCTCCCAAGGTTCAAATGAGGAGCTGAAGGAGGAAGAACATGAGCAAGGAAGTCAGGACCGCGAGGAGTGTGCCCACCCACTGAGACTGTGGGGCTAGTCTAATGGGAGCTTACCAAAGCCGGCTCGACCGGGACTGAAAAAGCATGGGATCAAACCGGATTCTCTGAACTTGGCGGACAATGAAGGCTGACTGAGAAGCCAAGAACAGTGGCACTGGGTTGATCCTACTGCATGTACTGGCTTTGGGGGAGCCTGATCTGTTTAGATGCGCACCTTCCTGGACCTAGATGGAGTGGGTTGGACCTTGGGCTTCCCGAAGGCAGGGAACCCTGACTGCTCCTTGGACTGGAAAGGGAGGGGGAGGGGAGTTAAGGGAGGGGAAGGGAAATGGGAGGTGGGGAGGAGGCTTAAATTTTTAATAATAATAATAAAAAAAGAAAAAAAGAAAAAATATAACCCCACCCCACCTTCCAAGGTTAAAAATAAATTAAAAAATATTGTTCTTCAAAGGAATGAAACTACCTGAAGTAAAAATCCCAACATCTATTCTTCTCCTCAATAAAGCCCTCTCCTACAGAGAGAAAGACTGTTCCCCATACGACAGAGAGTGATCAGAGTGTCATGCAGAAGATAAGCAGCAGGAGTCATTAGAATAGAAAATACGACTGAGATCTGAGGAGTCAGGGAAACTGAAGGACATGACAGAGTAAAAAGAGGAGAGAACCCATTCAAATGTGATGTCGGGAGCACCGTACTCCAAGAGGGATGGAGAGAAGGAAGAAAACAAGCATCCCTCCATGGCTCAGTGAAGAGGAGGCATCCACAGACAAGTATTACAAATGGGCAATTGCAAAAGAGGATCGAATGATTAGAGGCTCCCATGCTGAGCCACCAATTCTGGCCATATGAAGGACCAGGATTGGCTGGAGGAAGCTGAAAAATTCTGAAAGAGGAAGAATGGAAGTGGAGTCCCCCCTCTTTCCCAACCGAGGGTCATGAGATAACACTGGTGACCATGATTTTGACAGCCGAGGCTGCTAGAAGAACATGAAACCAAGGACAAAGCATGCTGTTGGACTTCACGGGGGAGGCGGGAAGCCAGAACATGCAAAATAGTGACCCTGGGAGGAAGACAAGAGAACAAGGGACAGGCAAGCAAGTCTTCGCTCACTGTGACATTCTTAATTAGGCAACATTCACAGCAAGCACATCAAGAAGGGGCCCTGGGAAGATAACCGCCAGCAAGCGTTAAGGACGGAAGTCAAAGAGGTCCTTGAAAACTTGAAGCTGTAAAGACCAGCTATTTCTGAGAGTATTACTAGTTCACGGCCAAAGGGAAAAGGAGGAACAAAGAGGTATACTGAGCAAAAGCTGCTGGGAGAAGGGACCTGTTTATGGAAGAGAAGGGCCACCTTCATTTTCCAGACAGAAACACAAGGGGAGGTCTCCAGAAAGCAGGTGGGGAAGGCCTCCACGTAGAGAAACAGTGACATTCTAAATAGCCACTACCTTCAAAAAGCAAAAATGTTTAAAAAGGGGGGGGGGAATTAAAAAGTGAGCCATCAAGATGAGTCAGTAAAGATGCTCAAGACTCTAGAGGGGTTCCCAGGTGTCCATGGAGATGTCCCCAGCTAGTTCCTTGGGCAGCTGAGGAGAGGGAGCCTGAAATGGCCTTGCCCCACTATCACACTGATGATTATCTCGAATATCACCATTGAACCTTCATCTGGCAATGGATGCAGATAGAGACAGAGACCCACATTGGAGCACTGGACTGAGCTCCCAAGGTCCAAATGAGGAGCAGAAGGAGGGAAAACATGAGCAAGGAAGTCAGGACTGCAAGGGGTGCACCCACCCACTGTGACCGCGGGGCTGATCTAATGGGAACTCACCAAGGCCAGCTGGACTGGGACTGATGGAGCTTGTGATCAAACCGGACTCTCTGAACACGGCTGACAAGGAGGGCTGACTGAGAAGCCAAGGACAATGGCACTGAGTTTTGATCCTACTGCATGGACTGGCTTTGTGAAATCCTAGTCTGTTTGAATGCTCACCTTCCTAGACCTGGATGGAGGGGGAGGACCTTGGACTTTCCACAGGGCAGGGAACCCTGACTTCTCTTTGGACTGAAAAGGGAGGGGGAGGGAGAGTGAGGGATGGAAAGGGAAATGGAAGGAGGTGGAAATTTTTAATAATAATAAAAAAGAAAAAACATATAGTGTAATAAAAAACAATAAAAATGTCAGAAAAAAAGATGCTCAACGACAAACTTGATGGTTTCATACTCAGGGCTCCCTTGAAGAAGACAAGAACCAACTACGGCAAGTTGCCCTCTGACCTCTATACGCATTCTGTGGCATGCACGTGTGCACGCATATTAATAAATGTGAAAAGATTTTTTTCTAAATTTTTTTCTTTTTTTTTTTTTTTGGTTTTTCGAGACAGGGTTTCTCTGCAGCTTTTTTAGAGCCTGTCCTGGAACTAGCTCTTGTAGACCAGGCTGGCCTCGAACTCACAGAGATCCGCCTGCCTCTGCCTCCCGAGTGCTGGGATTAAAGGCATGCGCCACCACCGCCCGGCTTCTAAATTTTTTTATTAAAAAGCATGGACAAGTCTTGGAAGATAGTTATGTGTAATTGTAGAGACAACTTATGAGAATGGGGATTTATATTAAAAAATTAATCTTTTTGTTTGTTTGTTTGAGAAAGGGTCTCTCTACATAGCTCTAGCTGTTCTGGAACTCACAGAGATCTACTTGTCTTTGTTTTCTGAGTGCTGGGATTAAAAGCACAGTTCATATAGACTACATACAACCAGCATCCTTTCTTAAATGTCATGTGATTAGATAGAAAGTCTAGTCTACTTTGTAGACACAAAATTTTTTCACAATTATGATTTGTTTTCTCTTTTTCCTATTGAAAAACCATTTCCATGCACTATATTTTGATCGCATTATTTTCCTTCATAGATCCTTCCCGCCGCTCTGCCTACCCAGGGACATGTTCATTCTCTCTCTCTCAAAAAAAATGGAAACTCAAAGTCAGAAGAAAAAGAAAATACCCAAGACAAAACAAAACAGCACAGGAAATGAAAATGCCTGGAGTCTGTTTCACGTGGTCCAGCTGCTCCTGGGTAAAGACGGTTCGTGGGAACATGGGCGATATACCCAGTGACACTCCACTCCACTGGAGAAAACGGATTTCTTCCTTTCCCGCCAGCATCAGTTGCAAACGGCTTCTTGGTCAGGAGTGGGACGTTCCACCAACTTCCCTTTTCAGGGCTAGGGTTTTGTCGGCTTTAGGCCTGCATCCTGCTCTACAGATGCTGAGCTGGCAGCACACACCTGTCAGGTCCAGCAGTGAGACGGAGAAGCACAAAGAACAGAAGTTCAAGGTCATCCTCTGCTACCTAGGGAGCTTAAGGCCACCCTTGGCTACGTGAATCCCCGTCACAAACAGATCTGAGGAGAGCAAACCACACTCAGTCGGCAGCCTAACTTTTCTGCTCTCTGGCATACGGTTAAGGATGGTTGACATCTTCATGTCCTCTGAGAGAATACAGGCTCCTATTTAAGAAAGCAGTTCCTCCCCTAGGGTTCATGACCTATCTATCTAGCCTCAGGTTCTTCCACCCACCCCCACCGTTGCTGGATTTAAATGTATGTTTGAAAACACTCAGCTTCTGCAGTCAAGGATTCGAACCCAGGGCCTCATGTATGCTATAACAAGCACTCTACCAACTGAGCCACAGCCCCAGACTCTTTGTTTTGTAGTGAACTTGAGAATCATTCATTGTTCATGGAACTCAGTATAAATCAATTCATTAAGATAGATGATAGATTGATAGATAGATAGATGGATGGATAGATAGATAGATAGATAGATAGACAGACAGATGAGAGAGAAGACATAAAGAAAATAGATAGGGTTCAGAAGAAATTAAAAACCAAACAGAATAGGTCTAGAAATGACAAGCAGGAAAGGATTCCAAAAAGGAAAGGATAAAAAATTTCTTTACGAATTGTCACAGAACGGCGGGATACACAGAATTAGGACAGGCCATCGGGTTTGGTGGCAGGTCACTGGCCACACAGAAAGTACAGCAGCAGTACCAGAAGGGGGTCAGAAAGAATGAGGGGTATGCCAGTAGGAAAGAAAAGGAGAGAAAGGGGGAAGGAGACAGTGAGGGCATGGCCGGCTGCTCAGAGATCTGCATCTATGGAAACCTCCGTGTCTTTGTAAACATGGGGCAAACAATTGCACAGAACCACTCTCCTCAGAAGAAAGGATTAGTCACACACTGTTTACACTGCTGCCTTCCTAGTGGCAACTTTTGGTACATGAATTAACTAAACTTTTCCATATTTCTAACTAAATCCATCATTTGACCTGTGAGAGAGTGGGAGGATCCGGCAAAGGACACAGCGCTTTCCACTTTGGGCGTGGACTCTGAACCTCACAGAAGGGAACCCCCGGCCGGCCGTAAAATGCTTCCCACAAAAGGTCTGTCTGACACCATCTGACCCTTTCCCCTATGGTGAGCTTCCTGGAGTTTGTAACAGCAGAAGAGTGATAAGTGACCGAGGAAGGCTCGAGAAGTCAGCTCCAATCCGCCAGGCTGGTGTCCAGCTGTAGAACTCAAGTCATCATGGGGGTCCTGCTGCCTTCTGACAAGTGTGGGTGATTGCTACTCCAGGAGAGAAGACATCAGAGCAAAAAGGTTGTGCTTTCTCAGGAAGGACTCCCAGGAGCATCAGAGGCAGTGCAAATCACTGGGGAGTTGGTACCTGGCTTGACACATAAACACGTGGGAAGTGAGACAGGAGCTGTGGACTGTGGCCTCATTCATACAGAATCACCTCCTGGACCCGAATACATCAGAGATAAGAGACTATTGCTGAAGTCTGGAGGACAGGGTGAAACATACTGACTGCAACAGAACAAGCAAGAACTGAAGGATTACAGAAAACAAGCGCAAAATACAAAAACACCATGAAAGCAAAATGACCCAAAGAAACACAAAGAAAGCAGAAGGCTGGAGACTACACCAACTACATAAATGTAAGAATAGTCCAGCAAAAATTCTTAAGGGGGACTTCAGCTGAGATGAAATAGACAAACATAAAACAAAAGAAAACATAAAACAAACAAAAAACCCCACAACCCTGCCTCTGCCTCCTGAGTGCTAGAATTAAAGTTGTGTACCACCATAACTGGCTTTGGTTGTTGTTGTTGTTTAAGCTATGGAGAGGACATTAAAAGAAGCCGGTGGGGACAGGTGGAATAGTTGAGGAGCAAGCCAGTAAGCAGCACCCTTCCATGGCCTCTGCATCATCTCCTGCCTCCAGGTTCCTGCCCTGTTTGAGTTCCTGTCCTGGTTTCTGTCAATGACGGACTACTGTGAAAAAGCCCTTTCCTCCCCAACTTGCTTTTGGTTATGGTGTTTCATCACAGCAATAGCAACCCTGACTAAGACAACGATGAACCACAGGGGGTGAAAGAAACACAGTGGGAGTTACTCTCAACTGAATTGAAATGGAAATACAGCATATGAAGACAATGGACTGCTGGGAAATCAATTATCAAATATAAACTCACAGTGCTGACAACCCACTTAGGGAAAGAAGAAAGGTCTCACCCATTGGTGTGAAGCTGAAAGTGAGACCCAAATCTGGCAAAAATAAATAATAAATAAATAAATAAATAAATAAAACAAGGAAGTAGTAAAAAATGAAACAGAAGACAAAAATAATTCAGAAAAACTAATGGAACCAAAGGCAATCTCTAAAAATGAAGATAAGAGAAGTGGCAGTGTTGGTGACCACTAGGATCAAAGGTCTAATGATCCAATTAGAAGACAGCCCATGAATCAAAGATGGGAAACCATAAGCATAGAATAACATAGGTTTCTTTCTTTTTCCTAACACATTTACATCTAGCCATCCATTTATAAAAATAGTAACATTGGAATGTTTTAAATCATTTTATGTGCATTGGTGTTTTGCCATGGCTATCAGGTCCCCTGGAACTGGGATTACAGAAAGTTCTGAATTAAATTTAAATTGGTCAATAAAAGGAAAGACTCACTTATTCTATGTGTCTCTGTGATGGTGAGTTTTGAGTGTCAACTCAGAGAGGTTTTGAGGAGAATAGTATTGTTGAAATTGGTGTGCTCTGTAAGCTTCATACATGGGTTGGTTGGGCTCACCCAATTAGTCGAAAGCCTACATGGTTAGCAAAGAACAAATCAACCCACAGCCTCTCTGAACAAGAAAGAATTCAACAAGTTGCCACTGGGCTTTCTCTGTACCAGTTGTAGCGTTGGGTCCTCACTTGCTAACCATGTGACTGAAGTTTCCAGTTCTGCTGGGTCCCCAGCTCAACCTACACTCCACGTATGGACTTCGTAGCCTCTGGAATCACCACTCAATCCCTTATAAAAAGCCTATTTTACTACAGACGCTTGCTCACTACAATGGGATTACTGCTCCACACTCTGCTTATGCTCAATGTGTCCTTGGTTGAGATGCATTCGATTTGCCTAAGCAATGGGCATTGTAGCTGAGCAACACAGTCCACTACCAAATGTCCACTGTTGGGGTTCCCCTCCAGATCACAGGCTGTCTGCAGACTAGGGGTTCACTGGGAGGCTCATGCTGGGTGATCATCCCTCAGAAGAAGTTCAAAATCCAATATACAGCGTCTACTAGATGTCTACTGCTTTCATGACACTGAAACATTAAAAAAAAAAAACCACACCCAAGTCAAACCATTTCACGTTGGGAGTTGCCTTTATACACATATTCTATCAGCTTTGTTGAGGAGCCCTAATAATGACCTTCTTTGTAAAAACTCAACATCAAAGGCCGATCATGAAGTGGAGGATCAGGAGGGGAGGGGAAGAAGAGGGTAGGAGGTCGGAGGGAGGGAGAGAGGATGAAGGATGAAGGCAGGGAAAGAAAAAGAGCAATAGAACCACCAAAACATCATCTGCCACCTAAAGAGATCCAGGCAGCCATTATCTGTGGCCACTAACATCATAGTGGCATAGACAAGACACCATGAGCTATAAACGGAAGAATTCGTGCCACTTAGGAAGTGGTCCAGCCAAAACGCAAGCCTGAACCTAACTGGGGCTTCAGTCGGCATCTTATTTACAGGCAATTCCAGGGACAGATTACATGTTAAAGTCAATTAAAACAGTTTTGAAAGAACAAGAGTCGGCTTTTAATTTCCCAGCTCCCCCTTAGACCTGCTGTGGTGGTTTGGCACACAAATGCTCATATATTCAAATGTTTAGTCCCTAGGGAGTGGAACTCTCTGATAGGATTAGAAGTATGGCCTTGTTGGACTAGGTTTGGCCTTGTTGGAGGAAGTATGCCACTATGGGTGAACTTTGAGATTTCAAAACCCCATGACAAACCCAGTCTCTCTCTCTCTCTCTCTCTCTCTCTCTCTCTCTCTCTCTCTCTCTCTCTCTCTCTCTCTCTCTCTCTCTGGATCAGGATGTAGCTCTCATCTTCTGTTCCAGCACCATGCTTGCCACCATGCTCCCTGCTCTAATGATAATGGCTGACCCTCTGAAACTGTGAGCAAGCCCCCAACTAAATTAACTGCTTTCTTTTATAAGAGTTGCCTTGGTCACAGTGTCTCTTCACAGCAGCAGAGCAGAGACTAAGACACTTTCTTGTCCCACCCTCCATCTTGAGTTACGTGCCTGATCTGAAGTGGATACTTCACAGGGGGTAGGCATCTTACCTCCCTGTCCCCATCCTTCAGAACTTCTGGAAGACGCAGAATGAGGCTTGTTTATTTGCCAGTTCCAAATATGTGAGTGTTCTCTTTCCACTGTTTATGCTGATTCTCAAGCTGGAGCCAGCTCTACGATTTCCAATCTCTTCTAACCCTCAATCTAAAGCATTGGGGTGTGTGTGTGTGTGTGTGTGTGTGTGTGTGTGTGTGTGTGTGTGTAGCCTTTTCTAGAACTACACAGCGAGACTTCCATCTCTACAGCTCTGTGGCATTTTATATTCTTGGTGACACTCACCTCACACCCTGCATGGCAGAGAGAACTACCTTGCCCGCCTGGGAAAGCTTCCCAGCCCCGCCCTGCTCTTTCTCCCATTTCTCCCCAAGTCTCACTGGGCAACTATTGCACCTACAGACATGTGAGCCACCGCTCTACTGCTTCGCCCAGAAGAGCAGGAAGACATGAACACACACTGGTATTTAGGAGGCCAAGTCTCTACGCTTCCTCTCCCTCCTGTAACCTGGAAGAACAAGAACATGCGAGAGAAATTGCTCTTTAAAACAATTTTCCCTCTTCCTAGCTGCATCCTCCGACATTGAGCGTTGGTACAGACACAGGAAAAGTCAAGGGTGAATATCTGAGTTCACCTAAGAAACATCCGCTTCCGGTCACTCCGTCAGTACACAGATCCAGATGGAGGTAGGCTAAAGGAGCCTAAGCAGGATCTGTGGAACTCAGTGGCAATTTCTGCCTCTGTTATCAGATCTGACAACCCTGGTTCCACATCACCAAATTGCCCTAAGTCTCCATGTCAGGTCTTCACTTCTAAAGTGGGGGCTTTGACAAGGCTGCCAAAGGTTGCCAGTTTATCAAGACCTCTCAAGCCATTTTCTAGTTACGCTAAGAGAAGACTTCCTAGGGAGAAACATTTTTAGTGTAACATACATGTAGGCATCTTCTCAGAGTAAGACAAGAACCCACTGCTTTTATTTTCCTAAGTTCAGGCTAAATAAAATAAACGAAGGAAGAAAGGGGGAAATTCTTCCAATATTTTTAAGATGAACGCAATAATGGCCTTGTTTTTTTCTATTACAATTGCTGCTAAAGTAGGCCACCTAGGTAATAAATATTGAAAGCATTGAACCAAATTCAAACATCTGTTCCAATCCTCCTACAGGGTTTCAGTCAGCTCAAAGAAAATACCCACTGCATACAGGACCTGAGAGACCAGGCCACACTTTTCCTGATGGCAGTGTATCTGGGAGCAGTTAATGTGTGTGGCGGGGGTTGGGGAGGGAGACACATTGAAATAATGTCTAGACTTAGATACGTTCGAAACTTGGTGAGAAGCAGGATGCAGCCAAGGGAATCTCCCCACATCAGATCTTCGTGCAGTGGCCAGTATGCTCCTAATTTAAGCCCCAGTATAGTTTATTCGCGCGCGCGCGCGCACACACACACAGAAGAGCCTTCCTCAGGCACTCCTTACTCTAGTCGATATTAGAATTCCTAATTGAATCATCTAAATTTGCCTATGAGAAAAATCACACAGACTTAACAAGAAAAGGAGCTTATTATTTATAAGTAAAATTAGAGGGCACCATGAAGGTCACCACTGAAAATGGACTAGGAAGAAAAAGGACATGCAATGAAAAACTAGGGCAATACAGATGCTTCTTACAAACTGATGACAAAATTAATCAGGAGCCCAGTGGGGACAGAAAAACAGGGCACATGCCCAGAGTGTGCGCTTGCTGAACAGTAACCCCATGATCATGGTATGCGAGAAGATGCAAGGCCTCAACAGTTCTCAGCAAAACAAATTCAGCATGACTGTTTTGGATCCACTAAGCTGAATTTTTCAAATTCACAGAATTTGAAGGAAAAACAAACTACTCTTGGTGCAGGGAAAATGACTCCGGGATTCCATCGCGTGACAGACAAGCTTGAAGAGCGGAGTTCAGGTCCCCCAGAAACCCAGGTTAACATGCCAGGTGGGCTTGGTGACCCACCCACCTTTTATTCCCACCCCGTATGAGCATCTCCAGTGGAAGCTGGCTAGTAAGGTTATCTATCACCTGGCTCTGGGATTGAGTAAGAGACCCTGCCTCAATGAATCAGGTGAAAGAGTCACTGAGAATGACTCTGCCATCAATGTCAGATGTCTATACGCATGGACACATACCAGCTTACACACCTAAACACAAGTGTGTATACATCAGCACACCAAACACACACACACACACACACACACACACACTTACTGCTGACAGAGAATAGGAGCAGGGATCCCTCGTAAAAACATGAATTATAACAGCTTGGAAAACAAACTAAAAGTTTTAATTATGATTGTACTAGGCATATTTCTTATAGCTTACTTTCAATGAAAGTCTTAAATATATGCATACAAACTAAAAATGTTTGTCAGACTACTTCTTGTAATCACCATATTCACACTAAACAAAAATGCCACAAACATACTAAATGCCCATTAGCACATGAGTTATTCAATAAACCAGCACTTGCAATATAAATTATTAGAAAAATTTTTAAAAAATAATTAATATCAATATTATAGAAGAATTACTAAGACTTACTTTAGGTGAGAAAAATCAAGATATAGAAACATTTATATTACATTCCCTGATTTTCTTAATATGTAATAGAAGAAGTTAAACATGATTACAATACCCACACACATACACACACAACTCTCCTTCAGTTACATGTTGTTAAATGTGGCCTAAAAAAGTTATATTAAACAAATCATAAACAACTTAAGAGCTCTAAAGGTATCCATTACAATATGTCGATATAACTTTTTCCTTCCTCCATCCCTTACTTCCTTAAATTGTTTTGATCAAGTATTTTTTGTCACAAGATAGCTAATATTACTATTCTATCTTAATTGTTTTTAACTTCTTACTGTGCTTAATTTATAAAGTAAATTTTATCACAAGAATGTACCTACAGGAAAAAAAATCAATATACATAAGACTCAATATTCACTACTTGGGCACCAGCTAGGGGGGTTGGGCCATATCCCGTCAAGCAAGTAGAGCCTGTCATCAAGAGAAAGCAGGAGAACGCTGGGGTTGGGGTCAGTAGTTGAGAGCTTACCTTGACTGGAGAGAGAAAGAGAGAGAGGGAGAGAGAGAGAGAGAGAGAGAGAGAGAGAGAGAGAATACCATATTATTAAAATCAAATGTTTGTGACTTCAAATGGGATCAAGTGGGAGGGAACTAGAAACAAATCAAACTGGGGCCAGAAGATGGCTTGGCTGGTATAGTTGTTGCCAAGTCTGACAACATAAGTTTGAGTCCCCGGGACCCACAGAATGGAAAAAGAAAACTGGTTCCTACAAGTCGTCCTCTGAGCTCCACACATGTACCATAGAATGCACGCATATACGAGGACATCACACACACACACACACACACACACACACCGCGCGATTTTTTAATTTAAAAAAATGGTAGGCATGGTGGTACCCAGCACTTGGGAGGCAGAAGCAAGAGGATCTCTGTGAGTTGAAAGCCAGCCTGGTATACACAGTGAGTTCCTGGCCCATCAAGACTGGAATAATGAGATCCTGCCTTTTTAAAAAAAAAAAAAAAAAAACAAATTTTATAGGTGTGTATGCTTTTATAAAGCATAGCATTCTAATCATCTGAAATTATGCATTTCTGAAATACACAGGTAATGAGAAACAAAGTTATGATTCTGGGGCATTGCACTTGACGGGCGCTGCAGCGGCCATCAGACCAAGTGGTAAAGAGAGGGAACAATGTCCACGGCTGGGATCTAAGAAGAAAACACTGCGAACACTTCTGCTGAAGCGTCGCCCTGCAGTGGGGCTTGCTGGGCTTCTCTGGGCTGGAAAGTTAGACTCTGCACCTTGTGTGGACAACTGTGGGTCATCACATCATCAAGCTTTCTACCGGTTTCTCTTCTCACCTCTGAGACCACAATCACATACACATCGTTACAAAGTAATATCCCCAGCATGGAGGGATTGGCTTTTCTCTTTAATCTTTTATGATAACTTTTCTCTTTGTACTCCATAGTAAATAACTTAAAGCTCACTTCTCCCTTGCCATTACCCTGTGTTTTCTTTTATGTTTTCTGTTTTTCTATTAAAACTCTCCACTTACTGCTTTACAAAGACACACTTTCTTTTAAGTCCTTGGTCCTATTTATAGCAGCTGCCATTATGTGTTAACTTCAGCATCCCCTTCATCTTAGGGCTCTTTTCTGGGACCTGATTTGTCTCTTGACAAGGGACCAGCTTCTCATTCTTCTGGCTATTCTGTTGTCGGGGATGCCATAAACATCACACTGTGGAGTTTGTGCATACCCTTTTGAAGGATGTAGTTGGTTCTGGTGGACCACACAGTCACGTGACTGGGCTTCAACCATGAATTGTTACCCTGTCTAGATCTTTCAATTGCTGACCTGTGATGTCTCAGTTAGAACCTCAGGATCCCCCAGGGACCTGCAAAGAATTCGCAGAGTTTATACATGGATATTTGGGGTCTCTTCTCTACAAGCTTGAGTCCCTTCCACTTCCTGGTTCTAGTTTCTTTCTGGTGTCTCCATGTAGTTGACTGGATAGTTTCTCCATATTTTACCTTATCTAAAATATATTGGTCAAAAAGCAAGATGCTCCCATTTCTATTTTTAAACATATTTCACTCGAGATCAGTATCAGTTTGCATAATTAGAGCTTTATTTTGAAGAAGTGTGGAATGGAAACATTCCGTGTTCATTTTTGAGTAACTAGGTTATGTAAGGAGCAGTTTTCAGCCTCATGGCAACCTTTTCCCTACACTAGACCAAAAATATATGGTACAAATTTGGAAATGTTTCCACCATCTTAAGCATGTTTACATTTGGTAATGGAAATATTTAAGTGGGGGAAAATATGCCCTCTTTAAAGGAATGGGTGAACGTGTTTGCTTTTCACTTAGAAGATGGTGTTACCTCACACCATTAACGCAGAAATCCACGGGGTTCGTAACCTCATGAAAGCAGCCTGTTTGCCAACATCGGAAGGATGGATCACATGTATGGTAGCTGGAGATTCTGTGAGCCCTACCAGACTCAATAAGAAATAAAGCAATATTACCTTATGATGCTCACTTAGACTGGACTGGAACCCAATTACAGTAAATGGTTTCATGTAATTCCCCCAGACTTAATAATTCATGGGCTAATGGCCTAGTGTTCTACCGTCCTTCGGTGGAGCCACTTATAAGCTCATTCATGAAAAGCCATGCTCAAGTGGCTAACAGGAACTCAGGCTATGACAGGGCTCTGTCACTTCATTCTAAAGATGACAAAACTAGGAAAGAGAGAAGTAACACAGCCTGCCAATAAAAAACATGAAGTAATGCTCAACAATAGGAAAAATCATTCCAGAGCCTGCATCTTCCACTAGCCCTCCTAGATCCAGAAGTACTTCAGAAAATTACCTTTTTAGTTTTGTTAAAATGTATCTGGAGCAGTCTTTTTTTTTTTATACAAAAGGATTTATTAAAAAAACCAGTAAGACAAAATCTGGAGCAGTCTTAAGGAAAGAAGGAAGCTCAAATAAGCAGCAGCAGCAGCAACAACAACAAACTCTCAAATCCTGTTCTCTCACTGTTTGGGAACGACTAGCGTTAACTTAACTCGATTACATCATTAACAAAAGGATGGGGGGCTTGCTTTAAAAGCATTGTTTTGGAGGATGATTAACGAAATTATTGCAAATGGCTTTCAGATGTGAGGAACTGTGGTCTTTCCGTCGCTCTGGTAGAAGCCATAAACACCGGGGCCCAGCTACCTCCTATCAGAACCCATTTGCCTTCCTACAGCCTCTTCTCCTAGCTTGCTGGTTCAGGCTCCACTCACATGGGACCCAGGAGGTACTAAGTTCAAGGTACCAACTGTTCTGTTGACAGGCTGGAAAGAACCTTAAATATGCTGAGCACATCAGCTTAAACCCTGATGATTTCTTCCTCTGAAATGTACTGCTATCATGAGAGTTTCCACAGCTGCCAACAAAGTCCTAGGAGAGCAAGAGCGGCGGCGGAGGCCGCAGTGCCCCTCCACGGAGATCAACCAGCCTGCTTTTAAGCTGTTCCGTCGTGATGTTCCCTAAAAGAAATAACTGCATTTTTAAAACAAAGAAACAAAAGCAAAGTCGCTCACATGGTGTGTGTGTGTGTGTGTGTGTGTGTGTGTGTGTGTGTGTGTGTGTGTGTGTGTGTGTTCATTTAAAACGAAAGGAAGGGAGCAGCTTAGAAGTGCTCACACCGGGAGATACAGAGCCCATGAAGGAAAAACTGTTTTGAACAGTCATATCCTAGTTGCCAATAAGGGGAGGGGGGGAAGCCAAGAAAATGTTACAGAAGTATTCTCTTCTAACTACATTTTCTCCCCAACTGTTTCCACCAGGCTAGTAAACAAAATCCCATCAGAGTCCTTGAGCAACAGTGGTGAGAGGAGGAGGGGAAGGGGGCGGGGCAAGCCAAGAGTATTTGCATTTAACCATCTTAACTGCTGCAAACCAAATATTTGATTTTGCTCATGTAGCTCCCTTTGAAAATACACATCCATGAAACAAAGACTTGATTCAAATACACCAGAAACTGGTTAGAGTTGTCAACAGAGCGCTACTTTGTTTGAAAGCTGTGTTCCACTTGAGAAAATTCTATAGAGTGTGGGCACCATGTGTCATGTAACATGCTGCATCCCAGGGGGGCGTGGCCTCTGCCTCTCACCCTGCAGGTTCCTAACTTCCATCTGGGGCAGGAATGAAATTTATAAGGCACTGAGGCCTCCTCCCGGAGAAAAAGGAACCTACCTCTGTGAAGCAGCCCCTCGAGGGTCAGAGGCACTGGAGCAATAAAGAACAAAATGTAAGGGCTGGAGGAGTAAGCCCTGGTTAGGATGTGCTCAGCATATTTGAGGGCCTGGGTTCACTCTTCCACACAGAAAGAAAGAAGAAAGGATGGAAGGGAGGGAGGGAGGGAGGGAGGGAGGGAGGGAGGGAGGGAGGGAGGGAGGGAGGGAGAGAGATGCTTGCAGCCACATGCCCATGTTAGCTGGGAGGGTGAAGTAAAGATGGTGGAGTGTGAGAAACGACAGACTCAAGGGAAACATGAACTTGAGGGACAATTTGCCGTGTGCAATTCCAGGGCCAATGGGGAAGGATAATGATGACCCCAGGTTTTTCTGTGGGATGCAGAGCTCCCCAAGTACTTTCCCAATAACCTTTATTTAAAGTAAAACAGAAAAATAATAACCCAACATTCCTACTGCCATTAAAATGTCACCTGAAATATATCCTTTCACTAGTAATTCCTCCAAGGAGGGCAGGGGATCTGGCCCACTTTATGACTTCAGTACAAATGAAGGTACGGAGTGACAGTCCATAAGGCAGGGAGGGAAGAAGAATCAGGACCCCCCTCCATATGGAGGGGTCAAAACCTTTTTATTGGTATCAACACTAATTCCAAACCTTCCTCATTTACTTCAAAACCCCAGATGGGGAGTTTATAAGTTTTACTGTTGCTAATATAAGACTATTTTAATGCCTTTTTGTATTTAAAAGAACCTTTTTCATGAAATTGCTATAGAATAGTGATTTTTTTTTGTCAACTTGACTGGACTGAGAATCATCTAGAACTGAGCTTGGCTTGGTGCACACCCTTAATCCCTGCACTGTGGCGTCTGAGGCAGGTGGAGATCTATAATTTCAAGGCCAGCCTGGTCTACATCACAAGCTCCAAAATAGCCGGGGCTACAAAGTGAGACCCTGGAGAGACAGAGAGATAAGTGAGTAGCCTCTGCCACATGTTCCCACTGCCATAACATTCTGCTTTATCACAAATCAACAGGCTATGGACTAAGACCTCTAGAACTGAGGGCCAAAACAAATTATTTCTACCCTCAAGCAGTTCTGTTAGAGCAGCAAGTCTAAACAAAACACACAACCTGTCAAAGATGGATAAAACCCAATAAAGAGCATATCAGCTATGTATGGGAAAATCGGTGTTTGGCCAAAATTTGGATCCCCTGAATCCCTTGGAATTGTGTAACAAATTGTCTGTGTTAATGTGTGTAATGTGTGTTTTTAGCTTCTCACACTTC
Source organism: Arvicola amphibius (assembly GCF_903992535.2). NCBI lineage: Eukaryota > Metazoa > Chordata > Mammalia > Rodentia > Cricetidae > Arvicola > Arvicola amphibius. The sequence goes on from NC_052048.2 coordinate 126,545,630, forward strand.
AGATAGAAAACTGGAAATGCAAAGAAGGTCACACAGCCCACACAGCAGCCCATGAAGTGCCCACAAGGAGCCAGCACGGATGACTGGAGCTGCATACAGGGTGCATCCCTTCCTGTCAGGACACATTGGCAGCCCCACTAGGAGGCTATTAGCCTAAAAGAACCGCAGAAAGTGAAAGTTAAACAGCACCAGGGAAATGTTCAGAAAGTGTTCCTGGACCGGCTCAGAAAACAGATTGTGAAACTCAGCTACAGGCTGGGAAATCCAGACGCTGGGGACACAAACAGGGCAGAGGTCCTGAGAACAAAAGCCTTTCTTCTGGCCACAGCCAAGCATCAACGACCAAGGATGCCTGCCACTATCCTGAAGTTCCTTACAAACTGCATCACGCTGAGGGGAAGCAGGGCTCACACTCATTAACTGCCAGGTGCCCCAGATGCAAACATCAAAGCGGTCAGAGCTTGCAGATGGTGGCACAGATGTTGACACCAGACAATCCAAGATAGAACGCCAGATCTCCAGCACCGGCTGAGTCCTCTTGGGCTTACTGACCCCTCTTTTTGCTCTATTGCTTCATCGGTAAAACAGATCCTAAAACTCAAACACAATGATACTGCTGGCACTGACACATGTGCTTAATCCATTCACAGACCAAAGGGACCTGAGAGCAATTAACTGAGTACAGTCCCTGGGGACCAGAGATCTATCAGGTGGATCCTAGTGTTCCCAGGAGAAGACTGCAGGTTCCCATCACCCTGAGTGGGTGTGATGGAAATATTCATGCGCATGTGCAAACACACGGAGAATAGGAGAGGGAGGGGGAGGGAGGGAGGGAGAGTGAGACCAGAAGAGATCTCAATTCCCTGGATATGGACAGTGTGTCTCCACAAAATTGCTACCCAGATGTCCAGAGCTCCCAAAAGCCCAGAGGGCCATCAGATATACCTGAAGCAGCCCACTGAGCACAGAGATCTGGACTACAGAAGCCAGATGGCCTCCAGCAACCTCCTCTGTTTGCATACACTAGTGCGCATCTGATGTCCCACATCCCGCCCCCCTGTGCTGGCAAAGAGGGAAGATGGCTAAGCAGCGTCAGCCTTCTTGAACTTCACCTCTTCTTCCTTCAGATGTCTTCTCTCTCCGGGCCCAGCTTTAAGGGATGCTGTCTTCATACTGTGCTGTTGGAACTGAGGGCAGAGGTCAGACTTCTAGGTGCTATCCACTAAAGTACTACTTCATCCCAACTCCTCCTCTCAAAACAGGAAAGGTCATTAGTGGAGTGGTGACTTTTCTATTTCCTGGTCATATGACCATAGACAAATGGGTTAACCTTTCCAAGCATGGCTCCTACCTCAGATGGACACAATAACATCTACTTCAGGGTGCTGTGATAAAGATGGGTGACTCCTGAAGATCACCTAGGATGATCTTCATGCATGACACCAATGAAGCCCTAAGCATTGAGCAATGGCATCAGTCTTCGTCACATGAGCTACGGTTGTGACGGCAGCCCCACATTAATGACAATGCCACAAACATGAAACACGGATTTAGCATGTATCGGCTCCTGCTCCCTGTAATGAGGCGCTTCAGACCACCAAGGGCAGCATCTGTGATCCTCAGAAGCAAACTGCAGATGTGTCATGAGATGTCCAGGAAAAGAAGTTGACTCTTAAGCCAATGAACACAACCACAAAGTATCTTCAAAGGCTTTCTCCACCCTTGACAATTACTCCAATATGATGCATTTCACAACATCTGTGAGAAAGTCAAGGAAACCATGGAATTACCCCAACTTTCCAACTCTCTTCTTCCACAGAAATGCACAATATTCTTCCATAGAAAATGGGAAACTCTAGTAACAGGAAAGAAAAGAAAATCTACCTACTCTAAACATCAAATTAAGTATATGTGAGACAGGTAACTTTGCCTTAGCTTCATATCAATGAGCACCAGAAAAGTGGTCACGTAGACTTGGCTAATCTCTGAACAAGTTAAACACACCTTTATTGTGTGGCTGTTGCAACTGAGCTTGGGCCAGACTCATTGAGCTACGCCTAATGAACTGGGGAAGCAAACCATAGGCTGCTGTTTCGTAGCCCAGGCTGGCCTCAAACTTGCTATGGGGTCAAGGACGAGCTTGAGTTCCCGACCCTCCTCTCTCCATCTTCCAAGTGCTAGAATTCCAAGCATGAACCACAACACCCTGTTTACAGGGTGATGAGGATTAAACCCAGGGTCTTATACCTGCTAGGCAAGCACTCTACCAACAGAGTTACATCCTCAGCCAAGCAACAGGTTTTAAATCTTATAAATAGTTGGGCGCTGATGACACACACCTTTAATCCCAGCATCCGGGAGGCAGAGGAGGGTGGATCTCTGAGTTTCAGGCCAGGCCGGTCTACAGAGTGAGTTCCAGGACAGCCAGAGCTGCAGAGAGAGACCCTGCCTCAAAACAACAATAAAAACAAAACAAAAAATTAGATATTATAAATGTATCAGTGGAAGAATTCATGATACTGATTTTAAATTTTATAAATAAAGCAATCAAAAGAAATTCTGATATTGATAAGAAACCAGCAGTTCAAAACTAATAATTTAAACTGGAAATCTAAGTACCAGATTTAAAAAAAAAAAAACTAAATTTTTGATTCGCATTAACAGACTCTGAAAAGTAATAATATTTGAATCAATGTAAGATACTTCACCAACACAAATTTGTTATTTGGGTCATGTTTCCTTCACAGGAGTAGTACTCAAGATTGAATGGAGGAACTCATAAATGCTAAGTTCATCCTGTCCCACTGAACTGCACCTCAACCTTTAATATGCTAACAGAAGACTTCACAGGACCAAGACGAGCTTTCCCAAGCCCAGCACTGTCAAGACCATGCGTCAGATAATTCTTCATGCATTGTATTCGTCTCGGTTTCTTTTCTTCTGTTGCAGTGAGAATACACCCTCTAAAAAGAGCATGTTAAGGGAGAAAGGGCTCTCACAGTGCCACATTACAACCCATCAGGTAACATCCGTAATCAGGAACAGAGCAACGAATGCATGCAGGCTTGCTGCTGATCAGCTGGCTTTCTCTACTCCTACACAGTCCATAATCCTCTGCCGAGGGCATGGTGCCACCCACAATGGGTGGGTCTTCTCATAGCCACGCTCAAAGTCCAACCTCCTCTAGATAATCCCTCACTGACACTCCCTTCCCAGTGATCCTAGATTATGTCAGGATAACCCTACCAATCACAGTATGCTTAGCTCCAGCCCTGCCTTCTACCCACTACCTGTGAGTTGAACCTTTCCCAAAGCCATAACAATTAACAATACTGCTAACCACAGCCAAATGTCCCTTGGAGGCCAGTCACTCAGCCTAAGAACCACTGACAGACTACACAATTGTTTCTGCGTTTTACAAGGAATACCCTGACAATGATGGAAACGATGGTTTGTGGAACTCAGGCGTTGCACACGCATTATCCCCAGTCTCACAACTCTATGCACATCCTGAACGACTTGGCTGCAAAGCAGTCTGTAGTTGCAGACCGCAGACTTTACCCGCTTCACCCTGACGTCACTGTGCCTGGTTAGTTCCAAATGACATATTCTTAGCATCGTGGGCATGACCAAACACCACCACAAGTACTCAACTCAAAAATTTTAAGCTTTACTTGCTCTAATAAAGACCCACCTCCACTCCTCACCACCCTTAGGCACCTGTTATTTAATTTTTCCCCCCACAAGAAGCAGAATCCCTGCTTTTCAGCTGCTCTGGTCGCACAGATCCACCAACAATCAAGACTGAAAGGGGCTTTGTCTCTGCGGAGCTTGCAGTCTCATGAGAAATTTTCTTCTTCTTTTATCTTTTACTTTTTTTTTCTTAAACAAAGCCCCTAACACGGGTTGGCCTCAAACTCCACTATCTGGGGATTATGACCTCGAACTTCTGATCCTCCCACCTCTACATCCCAAGTACTGGGATTACAGTTATGTGCCTCCATGCTCAATTGATGCAGCACTGGGGACCTGAACCCCAGGGCTTAGTGCTTGGTAAGTAAGCACTTGATCAGTTGTGAGCTCTATCCCCAGCCCTCCTGAGCCGCTTTGAAGGAGAAAGCAGCTCAGGAAGGAATTGGCAGATATAAATCAGGGATCTACCTTAGCACTTCCTGCTTCGAGACTGTCCCCAGGGATGCAGTCTATCCCATCAAGACCCTTCTTTCACATCACTCTATGCAATGAACATCATCATTCCCCTGATCCTCTGTGTAGCAGAGGCTAGCCTTGAACTCGTGATCTTTATGCCTCAGCCTCCTGAATGTTAGGGCTATTGGTGTGCATGACCACATTGGCTTTAGTAGCATTTCATATGTCCCAAACTATCTATAAATGTTACCAAAGCAAGTTTAGCCTTTGGACATTAAATTTTAAAATTCCATTTAACTATATTTCATAGATGTTATTTTCTTAAGTGGACAAAAATGGGACCACTCTCTAATATGCTATCCTACAACATCAACCCTACCCTCAAATTATAATCCATTGTTGGAGTCCTCTAGTTTCTTAAAGTAGTAGTCAGAATATTAAGGTATAGCTTCTGCAGTATATTAACCTCAGGCTCTGAAGTATATTAACAGGGAACAAGTACACAAGGCAAAGAGCACCATTTAGATAAAGTCCACTGGCGTGCTCTAATGAAGTTGCTTGGACCAGCTTTCTGCTGTCATTTGCACTCCGTTTTCTTCCATGCTTATGAAATTAGGGGTGAGGCACAGCAGGGTATGGGGGTGGTTAAGTGTTCCAAAGGTAAGAGTGTCACATATTCCTAGGCTCTGGTCCAATTGATCAAACTCCCTCATAGCACACATAAGATGTGGCACCTTAGGGGACTTATAGGCAGTTAATGGCTGCCAAGAGG